>NC_029786.2:91939995-91943929 GCF_000816755.2 Arachis ipaensis
AGTTTAAACATGTTCATTTAAGTCATTTCGGTGTTATCTTGTGATATTTTAATATGCAATTTATTTTTTGCATTCATTCAATTAAATAAGATTATAATACGTGTTCATTCAAGTCTACACGCTAACTAATTTTTGTTTGTTTGAACCAACTTGGTTGAACGAATTTTTTATTTTAATAAATAAATTAAATGTAATAATTATCGAAATAAATAATTTAAAAAATATTTATCGAAATAAATATCCCTCTCTTATCTCGTTTACATTGTAAACGAGATATATGTATATATAAATAATTAAATATAATTTTTAAAAATAATAAAAAATATTAATAATTTAAATTGGACTAAACTCTTAAAAATGGAACGTTTCAAATAATAGGAAAGATAGACCATTTTAAATAATAGGGAAGATAAAATAGTGTATTTTAAATAATAGAAAAGATGGATTGTCCATTTAAAATGAGCACGTTAACACGTTTACTTTTCCTAACCGTTGAAATAAGTGAAAGCATACATAAGTGTACCGTTAAACTGTCCACTACTAACACGCTTATTTTTTTTTCTAACTACCCATTATTAATACTATTGCTTATTCCATTCACTTAAAACTTTAACTAATATTCTTAGTATATTGTTAGAAATAAAAAACTAAAAGCTTTTTATTGAAAAAATAATTTTAAAATTCTAATGATAATAATTAATAAATTAAACATACATAGGTTTATTTTGTTTATAAAATTTTTTTTATATTTTTATCTATTTTCCAATAATATTTTTTGTACAAAAATAATTCGAAATAATTAAAATTAATATTTGCATTATTGTTTGTGTCTATTTTTTTATATATTTTTATAATATAAAAATATTTTGTTTTATCTTTTCTTATTTTAAAAACAATTTGAAAGTAGTTGAGCAGAATTTATGGTAGAATAGAAGTGGGGGATACGGATATGGAAGAAGCCGTTGAGAATGGAATGCAATTTTCAAAGGATGAATGAAGGGTTAATGTATTATGTATTATTTGGATATTAGCGGCCACGATAAAAGGGCCAACATACAATTTAAATATCGGGTGTTAATAGTGGGTAGTTTACCGGTGCACTTATTCATGCTTTCACTTATTTCAACGAAAAAGTAAATGTGTTAACGTGCTTATTTTAAATGGATAGTTCATCTTCCCTATTATTTAAAATGTACTAATTGTTTTCTCTATTATTTAAAACATAGTTATTAAAACCGGACCGAATCCTATACCGATTCGGTCCAAGGTTAGGACCATTTAAGGCATAATTCGAACCGGTTAGGTTCGAACCAGAAGAGCATGTAATTCGAACCGGTTGAGTTCGAATTATGTGGAGAGTAGGTTAGTGTAATAATTCGAACCAGGTTGGTTCGAATTATGGGGAGAGAGGTTGATTCATGTAATTCGAACCAGGCTGGTTCGAATTACATGTATCATGGTTCGAACCAGGTTAGTTCGAATTAGTAGGACTCAGAGCTCTATATAAAAGCTGTAAACGTGATTTGCTCTCATTAGAGGGTGTAAGATGGCTAGTGAGGAGGAGAGTTTTGCTGTTTTGGTACACCACAGAGGATCCATCAAGAGGAAAACTCGGTCCGGAGTGAAGTTCACGGATAAGAATCCTCTCTATATTGTGGTGAATCGAACGACAAGCTATAATGACCTGGTTAGATCTGTGCTGATGAAACTTGGCCTGGAAGGTGCGAAGCGGATTAAGAAGTTTTTCTATCGCATTCCAGTCACGATCCTGCACGATACGGTGAAGTATGATTGTCTCACGATTGGTAGTGATGAGGACCTCCAAGTCATGTTTCTTTGTCGGAGGCAGTTTCCGGAGGTCCGCACACCAGAGTTGCTGGCAAAGCTGGTTGATGTGGTATCCAGCTCAGGGGGTTCGAACCGGAATACCACCAATGTAGCCACGGCAGCTGGCTCCAGTTCCATGGCTGCTGTGGCTTCTTCCTCCGTCCCAGTTTACGAGCCAGCGGCCCAACTTGTCGCCTCCCCGTCATTTGCTGTTGATTTGAATGACGGCGTCCGCGACGAGGTAGGATCCTTTGATGTTCTGCCAAACCCTTTACACGGCGTTCCACCGGTTGGCGTCGGAGACGGAGAATTGGGTGATCCTGATGAGGACGACGTTGAGCCCGAAACGATTGAGGATGATAGCGGGGACGAGGTTCAAGCGGCTGGGCCTGCATTGGCTGGCGGTGGTTCTAGCTCTGGCACACAGCAGTATCCACCATATTTTTCTTCTCTGGACCTGGACGCCATGACGCATGAGGGTGCGCTAGGTCACCCTGTTGGATTCGGAGCTAGAGATGCGGAAGGGAATGCTGGTCTTACAGAGTTCCAGGTTGGTCAGCAATTCCAGGATAAAGATGAGGCCCTGTTAAGTGTGAAGACTTACAGCATCCGGCGAGGGGTACAGTACAAGGTGGTGGAGTCCGATCACCGCCGGTATGTGGGCAAGTGTTCCGAGTTCGGGAATGGGTGCACATGGTTGATTCGACTGAGTCTCCGGAAGCGCAAGGGCATTTGGGAGGTCAAACGGTACAATGGCCCTCACACTTGCCTGGCCACATCCATATCAAGTGATCACAGAAGTTTGGATCATTCTGTGATTTCGGCGTTCATTATGCCAATGGTTAGGGCTGACGCATCGGTTAGGATCAAGGTGCTCCTGAACGCCACGGCAGCGCATTTTGGTTTTAGGCCGACTTACAGGAGGGTATGGATGGCGAAGCAGAAGGCCGTTGGCCTCATCTACGATGACTGGGATGAGTCATACAGCGAGATACCTAGGTGGGTGTTGGGTGTCCAGCTGACGATGCCTGGTACTGTTGCGGTCCTCAGGATGAGCCCGGTTCGAGTTGGAGGACAGGTGGACGAGTCTGAAGCTTATTTCCACAGACTTTTCTGGACTTTCCCTCCGTGCATCGAGGCATTCCGGCATTGCAAGCCGCTAGTCAGCATTGACGACACACATCTATATGGTAAGTATGGGGGAACGTTGCTCATTGCGATTGCACAAGACGGGAACTCCAACATTCTACCTGTCGCATTCGCACTAGTAGAGGGTGAGAATGCGGAGTCCTGGACATTCTTTCTCTCGCACCTTCGGCAGCACGTGACCCCGCAGCCCGGTCTGCTGGTTATATCGGATAGGCACAACGGCATCAAGTCTGCGCTTGAGGCCCCGGACGAAGGTTGGTTACCGCCATCTGCGTACCGTGCATTCTGCATATGACACGTAGCGGCTAATTTCGCCCTTACCTTCAAGGGCAAAGACGCTAGGAGGCTTCTCGTGAATGCAGCGTACGCGAAGACTGAGGTTGAGTTTGATTACTGGTTTGATATACTGCGGTCTGAAAACCCGGCGATGTGTGAGTGGGCGAACCGTATTGATTACTCCTTGTGGACGCAGCATCGCGATGAGGGGAGGAGATTCGGTCACATGACGACGAATATCTCCGAGTGTGTGAACTCAATCCTCAAGGGTGTAAGAAATCTTCCTGTAGCATCCCTGGTGAAGGCAACATATGGTAGGCTGGCCGAACTCTTTGTTCGCAAGGGGCGAGAGGCTGAGGCCCAGATGGGCACCGGACAGCAGTTCAGTCAGCATTTGGTGAAGTGTATCGAGGCCAACTTGAAGACGGCCAGGTGCTTCACGGTGACGTTGTATGACCGTGATAACTCCGAGTTCACCGTAGCGGAGACCAAAAGATCCAAGACTGCAGTAGCTGGAGCGGGCCCGCTAACTTCACAACATGTCTGTTTGCCACCCTGCACATGCACCGGTACAACCAGGCCAGTGCTGCCGAACCCCAGCTGTACGTACCCAGCTCCTCCAGCCTCGCTACATATGGAAGCCATCTAATGTGAATCCGGTTGCCAGACTTGTCCGCAAACA
>NC_029786.2:91946008-91953410 GCF_000816755.2 Arachis ipaensis
GCCACATCCATATCAAGTGATCACAGAAGTTTGGATCATTCTGTGATTTCGGCGTTCATTATGCCAATGGTTAGGGCTGACGCATCGGTTAGCATCAAGGTGCTCCTGAACGCCACGGCAGCACATTTTGGTTTTAGGCCGGCTTACAGGAGGGTTTGGATGGCGAAGCAGAAGGCCGTTGGCCTCATCTACGGTGACTGGGATGAGTCATACAGCGAGATACCTAGGTGGGTGTTGGGTGTCCAGCTGACGATGCCTGGTACTGTTGCGGTCCTCAGGACGAGCCCGGTTATAGTTGGAGGACAGGTGGACGACTCTCAAGCTTATTTCCACAGACTTTTCTGGACTTTCCCTCCGTGCATCGAGGCATTCCGGCATTGCAAGCCGCTAGTCAGCATTGACGGCACACATCTATATGGTAAGTATGGGGGAACGTTGCTCATTGCGATTGCACAGGACGGGAACTCCAACATTCTACCTGTCGCATTCGCACTAGTAGAGGGTGAGAATGCGGAGTCGTGGACATTCTTTCTCTCGCACCTTCGGCAGCACGTGACCCCGCTTCCCGGTCTGCTGGTTATATCGGATAGGCACAACGGCATCAAGTCTGCGCTTGAGGCCCCGGACGGAGGTTGGTTACCGCCATCTGCGTACCGTGCATTCTGCATACGACACGTAGCTGCTAATTTCGCCCTTACCTTCAAGGGCAAAGACGCTAGGAGGCTTCTCGTGAATGCAGCGTACGCGAAGACTGAGGTTGAGTTTGATTACTGGTTTGATATACTGCGGTCTGAAGACCCGGCGATGTGTGATTGGGCGAACCGTATTGATTACTCCTTGTGGACGCAGCATTGCGATGAGGGGAGGAGATTCGGTCACATGACGACGAATATCTCCGAGTGTGTGAACTCAATCCTCAATGGTGTAAGAAATCTTCCTGTAGCATCCCTGGTGAAGGCAACATATGGTAGGCTGGCCGAACTCTTTGTTCGCAAGGGGCGAGAGGCTGAGGCCCAGGTGGGCACCGGACAGCAGTTCAGTCAGCATTTGGTGAAGTGTATTGAGGCCAACTTGAAGACGGCCAGGTGCTTCACTGTGACGTTGTATGACCGTGATAACTCCGAGTTCACCGTAGCGGAGACCACTCCGACTGGTACTTTCTCATTGGGTACTTACCGAGTATCGCTTGCCTCCCGGACATGTGACTGTGGGTACTTTCAGGCGCTTCATTTCCCGTGTCAGCACGCACTTGCATGCTGTGCCTACGCACGTGTGAGCTGGAGCTCCTATGTTCATAGCGTCTATCAGATTAGCTCGGTGTTCAATGTCTATCGGATGGGATTCACACCTCCAATCCCGGAGGGCTACTGGCCACCCTACGATGGGCCCACCGTGATTCCGGACCCAAACAGAAGGCGTGCGAGAGAGGGGCGGCCTAGATCCACAAGGATACGGACGAATATGGATGAGGCAGATCCAAACAGGCCAAAACGGTGTGGCCTTTGTCGCCAACCCGGACACACTAGACGTAGATGCCCACAGGTAGTAGGATCGTCTCAGACAGGGCGAAATTAGTTTCCATGATGTTATTGTTAGTGTTATTTACATTTAAGTTGTCTTGTTAGATGCATTGCTTGACCACATATCTAACTTGTCGAGATTAATGCATTGAACTTTGGTATTTGTGAGTAGTAATGAATATGTTGTCTTCCATTACAAGTTATGCTACAGGACTCGTTGATCCTCATTTTAATAACTAAACGAAATCATTAGTCTGAAGACCCGGCGATGTGTGAGTGGGCGAACCGTATTGATTACTCCTTGTGGACGCAGCATCGCGATGAGGGGAGGAGATTCGGTCACATGACGACGAATATCTCCGAGTGTGTGAACTCAATCCTCAAGGGTGTAAGAAATCTTCCTGTAGCATCCCTGGTGAAGGCAACATATGGTAGGCTGGCCGAACTCTTTGTTCGCAAGGGGCGAGAGGCTGAGGCCCAGATGGGCACCGGACAGCAGTTCAGTCAGCATTTGGTGAAGTGTATTGAGGCCAACTTGAAGACGGCCAGGTGCTTCACGGTGACGTTGTATGACCGTGATAACTCCGAGTTCACCGTAGCGGAGACCACTCCGACTGGTACTTTCTCATTGGGTACTTACCGAGTATCGCTTGCCTCCCGGACATGTGACTGTGGGTACTTTCAGGCGCTTCATTTCCCGTGTCAGCACGCACTTGCATGCTGTGCCTACGCACGTGTGAGCTGGAGCTCCTATGTTCATAGCGTCTATCAGATTAGCTCGGTGTTCAATGTCTATCGGATGGGATTCACACCTCCAATCCCGGAGGGCTACTGGCCACCCTACGATGGGCCCACCGTGATTCCGGACCCAAACAGAAGGCGTGCGAGAGAGGGGAGGCCTAGATCCACAAGGATACGGACGAATATGGATGAGGCAGATCCAAACAGGCCAAAACGGTGTGGCCTTTGTCGCCAACCCGGACACACTAGACGTAGATGCCCACAGGTAGTAGGATCGTCTCAGACAGGGCGAAATTAGTTTCCATGATGTTATTGTTAGTGTTATTTACATTTAAGTTGTCTTGTTAGATGCATTGCTTGACCACATATCTAACTTGTCGAGATTAATGCATTGAACTTTGGTATTTGTGAGTAGTAATGAATATGTTGTCTTCCATTACAAGTTATGCTACAGGACTCGTTGATCCTCATTTTAATAACTAAACGAAATCATTATACCTTATCATGTTTCATTTAATACATAAACAGACATGAACAGAGCACTACATAACAAGAAAACTACACCATGATGTACGCACGGACATATCGGCGAACAGTGTCATCATCTGCATCCTCAGGGCACTCACCAAAGGTCTCCTGAAACCAGCTACAGTTCACTGCGTACTTCTGAACCTGACTGGGAGGAGGTATAACTCCTAGCAACTCCTGGAACCAGACCCAGGGTGGACGGCTGCCATCGATGTATATATGGAACTCTGACAGGCACCCGCTCACGTAACGGCCATCGACTGGCAAACCCAGCTGGTATGCCACGTCCTGGAGTGTGATCGTCCTAAACCACCTACATAAACCACTAACATAAAGTACCGTCTAACCAAGATACAAAACCACTAAGGCACAACTAACGCTTGAATCAAAAATATTTCCGTACTAACCTCGTCGTTGATGACCCCGGCTATATGAGCGACTCCGTCCAACCGATATAACCGTGCCGGATCGTCCCCCATCAGCAGAGTAGTCCGTTCAGGTTTTCCTCGGAGAGAATCTGGGTCGTTTTCTCTGAGATTTTGTGGGGTAGGGGGAGGGATAATGGTTCGAATGAGGGTGATTCGAACTCCTTATATAGTCGAATCACACCTAATTCGAACCAGCCTGGTTCGAATTATGAAGGAGTGCACTAGGAGTAATTCGAACCGGCCTGGTTCGAATTACATGGAATCGAATTCAAAGCATAATTCGAACCACCCTGGTTCGAATTATGTATGAGAGAAGTTCGAACCATAGTGGTTCGAATTACGTATGGGAGGAGTTCGAACCTTAGTGGTTCGAATTATTCAAATACGTACAACACTAAATCGAACCAAGTTGGTTCGAATTATGAAGGAGTGCAATTCGAACCAGCTTGGTTCGAATTATATTAAAATACACTTTGGCTCATTGCTGAAACGAAATTGGATTTGGCGCATTTTGGTTACAAGATTCTTGCTTTGGCTCAATATGGTTTTTTACCCTAAAATTAATTACATAGAAATAATAAAATCCTATTATAATCTCTTCTGACTTCAGCTCGTTTTTTCCTCTTCCCAAACCACCGATCCAAACATAGCCTTAGTTTAAGTTAAACCCCCAAATCAGTTTTTGTTTATGTTAAACTTAAACCAGTGCCGCTGTTGTTTGATGCTTCATTCCCATTCGCAAAAGTAAGTAATCTTCAAACTCTGATACCAACTTGCGAACCCATCAATTGGGTCCATAAAGTTTTCAACTTGACGAGTAAGGATTAGTGCTTGCTCAGACCCCGGTTAGTTTCGTCATTCCTTCTCTTTTCTCCTTTGATTCTCTTGTTTCAATCCATGTCTTGATTTTTATGTTACTTTACTTGGTTTTTCATCAAAGAGAAAAGTTCACGAGTTTATTTAATTTCAAGTTTGGTAACTACTTTCATTAGTGTTTTATGCTCAGAATTTTGGGACTGAGAGTTAAATGCATTAAGATCAAATACTAGTTACATTCAAATAATTCAATTTGCATTGTTGGTTTTTCCCCTTTATGAATGACAGGAATTGTTCCTTGTGATTTTGCTGAAAGATTCTTGAGGACCTTTTAAGATGTTGGCAATTGATCCTGCAAAGAAATTATCTTTCAATATATTGATTAGCAATAGTGATTTGGTTGTAGTTTATGAAAGGCATGACAACATGAAGGCAGTAACAGTGTCTGAAAATTCGGTACTGCAGAATTGATTCGGTGTTTTTAAGCATTCAGAATGGATAGGAAAGCCATTTGGGTCTAAAGTATTCAGCAATAAGGGTGGTTTTGTATATTTGTTAGCTCCAACACCAGAGTTATGGACTTAGTGTTAAGCCACAGGACTCAGATTCTCTATATTGCAGATATTAGCTTTGTTATCATGTACTTGGAGGTTGTTCCTGGTTGCTTGGTTCTTGAATCTGGCACTCGAAGTGGATCTTTAACTACTTCGCTTGCAAGGGCTGTTGCTCCTACGGGACATGTCCATACGTTCGACTTCCATGAGCAACGAGCTGCTTCGGCTAGGTAACGAACAAGGAAGATGATAGTGATATTCTTAATTTCCACTTACCTCATGATTGCAAGTTTGTGACCATTGCCTGGGAACCTAAATCGAATGCATTTGAAGTTACATATTCGTGAAAAAATATTCCAATGTTCAATCTCTTCGTATTTTGTATGCATAAGTTGATGTTTAGTTGGATTAGTTAGGACTCTGCTTAACAGGATTTAGCATTCTTGAATGGCTGAAAAAGTCGATTTGAAAGCTAGTGATAGTTAGATTCTATGTAGGTTACTACTATTTTCTTGACATAGGGTTATGTGGAATATAGAACCATTCCACCATTCCGGTTTGATATGTTTACTTGATTGATTTTTTTCTTCATAGGGATGATTTTGAGAGGACAGGTCTAAGCAGCTTAATTAGTGTGCGAGTTAGGGATATTCAGGGCGAGGGATTTCCAAATGAATTTGCTGGCTTGGCTGATGCCGTATTCTTGGATCTACCCCAACCATGGCTTGCTATTCCCTCAGCCGAAAAAATGTTAAAACAATATGGTACATTGTGCTCATTCTCTCCATGTGTTGAGCAAGTACAGCGATCGTGCGAAACACTTTAAAACTGCTTCACAGGTACATTCTCTCTATATTTTACAACTTTTGGTGCCTTTTCTATGTCTTTCAAGTTATAATTCCTAAATAAATTTTGTTTTTGTGTTAAAGATATAAGAACATTTGAGGTGTGTTACGCACATACGAAGTTAGAGAAGGGAAAAAATGGAAAACCTTAATGGAGACAACAATGGTTCTAATGGTTCTTCTCTGCCTTGCAAGAGGAGGCAACGTTCCGACGGAAGCTATGCGCCAGACAGTACTGTATCTTCAGATATGGCTAGACCTTGTGGCGAAGCTAGAGGTCACACAGGCTTTTTGACATTTGCAAGACTTAAATTCCTCTTATAAAGATTGCTACCATGTCCATCCATTTTTGTAGCAAGGAAAATAGGCTTTTAATTTTAGTGCCTCCTTTCAATTTGGCTATCATCATCATCATTACATAATGATAATGTTGTGATATTTCTTTTTTTAATTTGAAGGAGATTTTATTTATGTAGTTATATTTTTAGTAGGATTCAGACCTTTTCTTCTTTTTTTGTCTAATTCTTATATTTTGAGATTATTCAATTTTTTTGGTCTTTATAGGATGAGGATCTTTTGTGCGTCATATATTCACTTGAAAATGTCATAGAACAAGAGAAACACAGTATTAAATTATCAACATAAATAACAATAGCTCTTGTAATAATAAGATTTGTGCCTCTATTTTATAACATGATGCTCTTATTTTAGAAAGGAGCAGAATAAAGTTTTGGATCCCTTCTTCCTCACCCTAGGAGCAATCAATTATAAAAGCTGCGGATAGAAGCATTTAAGGGTTTGTTGTTAGTTAATAAATTGTTGCATGTAGAATGTAGAGTGCGAGATTCGAACCCTCAATCAATCCAAGTAGACAAGTAGTTATTGACAATTTTTAAGATGAGAAAAGATACACGTTAATGATTATTTTTGCAGACATTCTAGATGAATTTATCTCTCGGTACTCGGTAGTATTATTAAATCTAACAGTAATTCTCATGGAAAAAATTTCATAGATAACCCAATGATTTCTGTTAGTATTAGAGAAGTTGGCTGAATCATTAGCAAAATGTTATCCCCACAGTACCGGAATTCAAACCTTCAAAAAATTTTCCTAAAACTAAAAATGAATAGTAACGTTCTTCTCAACTTCAAATTTCAAAAGGCTTAAATTTCTTTGCCTAAATTGTTTTCGGAGAAAAAGAGAAAATTTCTTGTTTTTTTTTTTTTGTTATCCACGGTATCCACCAACCCAATAAATTAAGGACTAATCTATTGTAAATTGGAGTTTCATTTAAGAGTTTGTCGCTGATCAATAACTCACTGCATTTTTAACATGGGCCTTAAGCCAAACTTTAGTTAAACAAAATTCTTGTTATCATCACTACATTTTTAACATGGGCCTTAAGCAAAACTTTAGGTTGGAACTTGGAAGGGTTTTTACTTTTTAGTTTTTACTCCTTATATTTCACCAGTCACTCCTACCAAACATTACGCGTGATAAAACTGCACATCATGTAAAATAGACGTATAAATCTTGACGAAAATAAAATGTTGACTTGTTGAGAAAGAAGATTGATTAATGAAATAGTTAAATAGATGAGAAAAATATGCAAAATTTAAAGTTATACTACTAGAAATATACGAATTATTATTTAATTTGAATTAATGAACTAAGTAGCAACCACTCTAAAGATAGAGATAATATAGAATATCATTATCAAAGGCAGTCTATTCGTCCTTATCAAAAACTATCATCTCAATAATTTTCTTTTGTTCTTTAATAAGAAAGTGATAGGTAAATGTATGATTCCACAAAATTAATTTTTTTATCCTTAGTTTATACTTTGTCTTAAATTGTCTAGTATATATTTAAATAAAATTTTAAAAAATTTTGTATTAGACATTTTGTTTTTAAAATTTTTTTATTACATTGAGATCTTTAAATTTTATAAAAATTAGACATATAAGTC
>NC_029786.2:91953466-91958091 GCF_000816755.2 Arachis ipaensis
TATTTTAAAAATTTATTTGTCTAAGTAAAAAGTAAAAATAACGATATAATTAAAATAGAAATTTATATGTCTTACTGTTGTAAAATTTAAAAATCTCAATATAATAAAATCTTTTTAAAAAAAATATCCAATACAAAATTATTTAAGTGCCTATTTAAATATATACTCGAAATTAGGGCAAAAAACTAGAATAAGCCAAGGCAAGAAATGTGTAACCTAAATACGCCAAAGTGAAAATCGTTTCAGCAATAAGTCAAACGTGAATTTTATGTAATTTGAACCAGGGTGGTTCGAATTACAAACCTTAGTAATTCGAACCAGGGTGGTTCGAACTACTAAGTCAAGTAATTCGAACTCCTCTAGTTCGAACTATAGCCAATTGTGCAACGTATGTAATTCGAACCAGGCTGGTTCGAATTACCCTTGGCATGGTCCTTCATAAATCGAACTAAGCTGGTTCGAATTAGGGGTGATTCGGCTATATAAGGAGTTCGAATCACCCTCATTCGAACTATTATTCCTTCCCCCTACCCCACCAAATCTCAGAGAAAATGACCCAGATTCTCTCCGAGGAAGACCTGAACGGAATACTCTGCTGATGGGGGACGATCCGGCACGGTTATATCGCTTGGACGGAGTCGCTCATATAGCCGGGGTCATCAACGACGAGGTTAGTACGGAAATATTTTTTATTATAGCGGTATTTGTGACTTAGTAGTTTTGCATGTGGGTTAGATGGTGGTATATGTTAGTGGTTTATGTAGGTGGTTTATGTTAGTGGTTTAAGTTAGCGGTTTAAGTTAGTGGTTTATGTTAGTGGTTTAGGTTGGTGGTTTAGGGTAGTGGTTTATGTTAGTGGTTTAAGCTAGTGGTTTAAGTTAGTGGTTTTTGTTAGTGGTTTATTTTGTTGGTTTATGTTACCGATTTTTGTGAGTGGTTTATGCAAGCGGTTTATTTGAGTGGTTTAGGGTAGGTGGTTTTCGTTAGTGGTTTTATGTTGGTGATTTGTTTGACTTGTTTGATTGTAGTTGTTTTACGCTAGATGTTTTATGTAAACCGGTTTAGTTAAGGTTTTTCTTGTTAGTGGATCTCGTTAAGCCGGTTTATGTTAACGGCTTAGTTGTGCGGTATATGGGTTTGTTTTCCAGTTGCTTATCTTTCATGTAATGTTATGCGGTTTTATTTAGCAGAATGGTTAGTTGATGATTTATCGTGTTGCTTACGGTTGTGGTTGGTTTTTAAGCTGGTTTTAACTATGCGGTTCATTACTACTCGCAGCCCCAGCGATGCATTAGGAGCATGCGGCGGCAGCAGGGCATGCGACTTGATGATAGATACGTTCCGTACTTGCAGATGGCAGGTCTATACCATCTTGCAATGTTGAACGACCGATGGTTCCAGCTAGACGAGGCCCTTGTCAGTGCATTCGTGGAGCGATGGCGTCCCGAGACGCACACGTTTCATATGCCGTTCGGAGAGTGCACTATCACACTCCAGGACGTGGCATACCAGCTGGGTTTGCCAGTGGACGGCCGTTACGTGAGCGGGTGCCTGTCAGAGTTCCATATATACATCGAGGGTGGCCGTCCAGCCTGGGTCTGGTTCCAGGAGTTGCTCGGAGTTATACCTCCTCCTAGTCAGGTTCAGAAGTACGCCGTGAACTGCAGCTGGTTTCAGGAGACTTTTGGCGAGTGCCCGGAGGATGCAGATGAGGAGACTGTGCGCCGATATGCCCGTGCGTACATCATGATGTTGTTGGGCACGCAGCTGTTCACGGACAAGTCCGGGAACCGGATTCACATCAGATGGCTTCCGTACGTAGCGAGGCTGGAGGAGCTGGGTACCTACAGCTGGGGTTCTGCAGCACTGGCTTGGTTGTACCGTTGCATGTGCCGAGTCGCAAACAGACATGTCGTCAAGTTAGCCGGCCCGCTTCAGCTACTTCAGTCTTGGATCTTTTGGTGCTTTCCTCGGTTTAGGCCTGCAGGATATGAGACGTTCAGCTGGCCGTTGGCCTCGAGGTACTAGAAACGGCCTTATCTGTTTCAATTTTACACACATCACTGCATTTCATTAATAGTCTATTGCATACTCTAAACACATATTTCAGTTGATGTAACACATGTGTATGTTGCAGATGGTCAGGTTACAACCCTTCCGGGAGCGAGAAGGGTCCTAGAGTGGCGATGTGGAGGCTCAGGATAGACCGGTTACAGGACAGGGAGGTGAGTATGCAAGTTAACAAGTGTCCTTTTATACTCAAGCTTTTCTATTTGGTTCCAACAGTTGCCCTGACAAGAATGGCTTCCTTGTGTTGTGCAGTTCATATGGATGCCGTACAGTAGCCCCGACGTACTTCAGGTTTTGCATCCGGAGGTTTTGGAGCCTCGGCATATGGCGTTGTGGCGCTCTGTGACCGCGCTGATCTACTTTGCTGTCATAGAGTGGCATCAGATAGATCGTGTTCTTCCTCAGTTTGGAGGGGTACAGGCCCCTCCGCGTCCCGCTCTGAACATCGACTTTCTGATGTCCAAGGACGGTAGAGGTGGCGATCGGTGGTTCCCGTCTTATTTGGAGAAGTGGCATCTCTGCTGGGACTCTCGTCAGCAGAGTGTGCTGAGGTTCGACGTTGTTGCCGACCCCGGACCGTCGCATGAGTTCCTTGATTGGTGGAGTCAGCATGGGAAGAGGTTCTTGTCTCCGGACACGCAGCTGGGGGATCCTAGATCAGTTCCGGTTCCAGTTGAGGCATCACAGCGAGGTCCGGGGCAAGTTCCTGACATGGATCGTCTTGAGGACGTGCCGGACAGGCGTAGGGTTGAGAGGAGGATGGGTGTGGGGACACGGCGGAGCCAGCGTGAGTTTAGGTGGCCTGATCATGGTATGGACGATGATCACGACGCCGGTCCAGTTAGAGGCGGACGACGAGCCCAGGGAGGTAGGGCGAGGGGGCATGCTGACTGTGGGGACGACGACGATGATCAGCATGGGCCCGTTGGCGGGGGTGGTTCAGGGGCTGTTGCAGTTGCGGGTACTAGTACACACGATGGCGGTCATGGGGGTGAGTGGTATGGTACAGGGATGGGTGACGGGGCTGACACGGGTGACGCTGGACTTGGATCGGGCCCTCTTGGACATTACTTCGTTGGTGTGCCAGCCGATGACCAGCCTGAGCAGGGGGGTACACCTTGGGTTATCCCGGGATCACAGTGGTCAGACTTTATTGGGTCCGAGACACTTGTTGGGGACTTCGGGAGTCCACGCTTCCTAGAGGAGATCAGCGCCATCATGCAGGGGGATGTCACTCCCCGCATTGGTGGCCAGAGCTCAGGCACACAGGCCCCGTTAGATGTTGATCTGAACGAGCCTCCATCGTCATCCGGTGGTCAGCAGTTCTGTCTCGGAGGTACCCCTCCATCCGCCTTCACCGCTGCATCACAGTCTGTCGCAGGGGTGGCTGCGGCACCCCTGCATGTTGCGCCACCTGCACAGCCTGCCCCGCAGGAGGATGGGGATGACATCGAGGATGAGGAGCCGTTTATCCGCCGAGGTCAGAGGGCACGGGTAGCCCGTCGCTGTGGTACTGGATCACATCTGTTTAGATGATGCACGTTTCATGTATTTTTTTCCTATGGTTCAATCATGTATGATAATGATATGTACTTTCCTTGTTATGTTGTAGTCTATTTACCTATGTTATTTGTTGTTTGTGTTGTGGGACATTGACTATTTATAATCATCGAATCATGAAACAGTTTAGTGTTTACCTTTGCATATTAAAATTTGCATTGACGGAACTTGTAGCAGTATTCATAATGAAAGACAACATATTCATTACTACTCACAACAATCAAAGTACAATGTATAAAGATCAAACAGTTACATACGTGCTAAGACATTGCATCTAACAGAAGAACTAAAATGTAAATAAAACTAACACAAACTACATGCCCACTAATGGCGTCCTGCCTGAGACGATCCTCCAACCTGTGGGCAACAACGTCGTGTGTGTCCGGGTTGGCGACATAGGCCGCACCTCTTTGGCCGATTCGGATCTGCCTCGTCCATATTCGTCCGTATCCTTGTGGATCTAGGACGACCCTCTCTCGCACGCCTCCTGTCAGGGTCCGGAATCACCGTGGGCCCGTCGTAAGGTGGCCAGAAGCCCTCCGGGATCGGAGGTGTGAATCCCATCCGATACACACTGAACACCGAGCTAATCTGATAGACGCTGTGAACGTAAGAGGTCCAGGTGAGCCGTGAGTAGGCACAGCATGCAAGTGCGTGCTGACACGGGAAATGAAGCGCCTGGAAGTACCCGCAGTCACATGTCCGCGATGCAAGCGATACTCTGTAGGTACCCAAGGAGAAAGAACCAGTCGGAGTGGTCTCTGCTACGGTGAACTCGGAGTTATCCCGGTCATACAACGTCACCGTGAAGCACCTGGCCGTCTTCAAGTTGGCCTCAATACACTTCACCAAATGCTGACTGAATTGTTGTCCGGTTCCCATCTGCGCCTCAGCCTCTCTCCCCTTGCGAACAAAGAGTTCCGCAAGCCTACAATATGTTGCCTTCACCAGGGATGCTACAGGGAGATTTCTGACCCCCTTGAGGATTGAGTTCA
>NC_029786.2:91959020-91973411 GCF_000816755.2 Arachis ipaensis
ACGCCTCCTGTCAGGGTCCGGAATCACCGTGGGCCCGTCGTAAGGTGGCCAGAAGCCCTCCGGGATCGGAGGTGTGAATCCCATCCGATACACACTGAACACCGAGCTAATCTGATAGACGCTATGAACGTAAGAGGTCCAGGTGAGCCGTGAGTAAGCACAGCATGCAAGTGCGTGCTGACACGGGAAATGAAGCGCCTGGAAGTACCCGCAGTCACATGTCTGCGATGCAAGCGATACTCTGTAGGTACCCAACGAGAAAGAACCAGTCGGAGTGGTCTCTGCTACGGTGAACTCGGAGTTATCCCGGTCATACAACGTCACCGTGAAGCACCTGGCCGTCTTCAAGTTGGCCTCAATACACTTCACCAAATGCTGACTGAATTGTTGTCCGGTTCCCATCTGCGCCTCAGCCTCTCTCCCCTTGCGAACAAAGAGTTCCGCAAGCCTACAATATGTTGCCTTCACCAAGGATGCTACAGGGAGATTTCTGACCCCCTTGAGGATTGAATTCACACACTCGGAGATGTTTGTCGTCATGTGACCGAATCTCCGACCCTCATCACGATGCTGAGTCCACAAGGAGTAGTCAATCCGGTTCGCCCAGTCACACATCGCCGGGTCTTCAGACCGAAGGATATCAAACCAGTAATCAAATTCAACCTCGGTCTTCGCATACGCCGCATTGACTAGTAGCCTCCTAGCATCTTTGCCCTTGAAGGTAAGGGCAAAATTAGCCGCTACGTGTCGTATGCAGAATGCACGGTACGCAGATGGCGGTAACCAACCTCCGTCAGGGGCCTTAAGCGCAGCCTTGATGCCGTTGTGCCTGTCCGATATAACCAGCAGACCGGGCTGCGGGGTCACGTGCTCTCGAAGGTGCGAGAGAAAGAATGTCCAGGACTCTGCATTCTCACCCTCCACCAGGGCGAATGCGACTGGTAGAATGTTGGAGTTCCCGTCCTGTGCAATCGCGATGAGCAACGTTCCCCCATACTTCCCATACAGATGTGTGCCGTCAATGCTGACTAGCGGCTTGCAATGACGGAATGCCTCGATGCACGGAGGGAAAGTCCAGAAAAGTTTGTGGAAATACGCTTGAGACTCCTCCACCTGTCCTCCAACTCGAACCGGGCTCGTTCTGAGGACCGCAACACTTCCAGGCATCGTCAGCTGGACACCCAACACCCACCTAGGGATGTCGTTGTATGACTCATCCCAGTCACCGTAGATGAGGGCAATAGCCTTCTGCTTTGCCATCCATACCCTCCTGTAAGTCGGCCTAAAACCAAAGTGCGCTGCCGTGGCGTTTAGGAGCACCTTTATGCTCACGGATGCGTCATCCCTTACCATTGGCATAATGAACGCCGAAATCACATGATAATCCAAACTCCTGTGGTCGCTAGAGATGGATGTGGCCAGGCAAGTGTGAGGTCCGTTGTACCGTTTGACCTCCCAAAGACCCTTGCGCTTCCGGAGACTCAGTCGAATCAACCATGTGCACCCATTCCCAAACTCGGAACACTTGCCCACATACCTACAGTGATCGGACTCCAGCACCTTGTACTGTACCCCTCGCCGGATGCTGTAACTCTTCACACTTAGCAGGGCCTCGTGTTTATCCTGGAATTGCTGACCAACCTGGAACTCTGTCAGACCAGCAGTCCCTTCCGCATCTCTAGCTCCGAATCCAACAGCGTGCCCTAAAACCCCCCTCATGCCTCATGGCGTCCAAGTCCAATGAGGAAAAATGTGGTGGATACTGCTGTGTGCCAGAGCTAGAACCACCGCCCGCCAATGCAGGACCAGTCGCTCCAACCTCGTCGCCGCTGTCATCCTCAATCGTATCCGGCTCGACGTCGTCCTCATCTGCATCACCCAAGACTCCGTCTCCGACGCCAACCGGTGGAACGCCCTCTAAAGCGTTCGGCATAATATCAAAGGATCCTGCCTCGTCGCCTACCCCGTCATTCAGATCAACAGCAAAAGACGGGGAGGCGACAAGTTGGACCGCTGGCTCGTACACTGGGACGGAGGAAGAAGCCACGGCAGCCCTGGAACTGGAGCCAACTGTCGTGGCTACATTGGTGGTATTCCGGTTGGAACCCCCTGAGCTGGATACCACATCAATCAGCTTTGCGAGCAACTCTGGTGTCCTCACCTCCGGAAACTGCCTCCGACAAAGAAACATGACTTGCAGGTCCTCATCACTACCAATTGTGAGACAATCATACTTCACCGTATCGTGCAGGATCGTGACTGAAATGCGATAGAAAAACTTCTTAACCCGCTTCGCACCTTCCAGGCCAAGTTTCATCAGCACAGATCTAACAAGGTCATCATAGCTTGTCGTTGGATTCAAGACAATACAGAGAGGATCCTTATCTGTGAACTTCACTCCGGAATGAGTTTTCCTCTTAATGGATCCTCTGTGGTGAACCAGAACAACAAAACTCTCCTCACTAGCCATCTTACTGGTCTAATGAGACCAACTCACGCTTAGAACGGTTCTATAGAGGTCGATCTCCCACTAATTCGAACCGGCCCGATTCGAATTATGGTTTGTGTAATTCGAACCAGTACGGTTCGAATTACTCAGGCCGGATCTCTCTCTATAATTCGAACCTCCCTGGTTCGAACTATGTGCAGCCAAGGTTCGAACCAACCTGGTTCGATTTATGAAGAAATTTTTAGTGGGAGTTCGAACCATATTGGTTCGAATTACATGCAAAGCTACTCTCCTACTAATTCGAACCACACTGGTTCGAATTACTAACGTTTGTAGTTCGAACCAACCTGGTTCGAATTACATAAAAATAACTTCTGGCTTATTGCTGAAACGATTTTCAATTTGGCGTATTTACGTTACACATTTCCAACGTTGGCTTATTAGGGTTTTTTGCCCTCGAAATTATGTATTAAGAATTTATCTTGATTTGCAAGGACATATGAAACTATGTAAGTAAGACAATAACGCAATCAAACCTCGTGCTGTGACAGAGAAAGAGTGCATCCAAGATGTCAAAAAACAAAAAGACATGACCAAAGGGACAAAAATGAACAGAAGAACCATAATTGACTTAATATTTTTTTTTCCTTCTTTTTTCTAATTTTCTTGTATCAATTAAATTTTTCCCTTCAATACCATATACCAAGCAGCATAGAAAAAGGAATAAGAAAAAGATGAATAGGAATAACCAATTCCCTAGTTTTCACGCCAACACTATATTCAAACAGATTCCCTTTTCTCTTATTGCACATAACATTGCGGGCCATGATATCTTAGACTTCAGATTTCAGTCTCCAGAGAACAGAACCAAAGGTGGCAGGAAAAAGCACAAGTGGTCACATATAGTTGTCACTACTCGTAATAAATAAATAAAATAAAATACTATCTCATATACTTAATATACGAGTTTAAGTCCAAAATTTTGTTAGGGCAAAAAATATAAGCACAAGAATTGTATTTTTGTATTTTTGATAAATGATTTTTAAAGTTGTTTTTATAAGTATATCAAGACGAGCAAATATAGAGATCGGTACTTGAAAAATGGAGACATTCAGACATATATGACTTAGAAAATTTGTACTTTTGTCCATGTTTCTATTTTATACAATTTTATGGATGGATAAAAAATTAGACAAACTTTATCATAATATAGATGATGTCTATTTCTTTATCGTATTTTACAAATACATTTTCATTCTTCCATATTCTCTGTATTTTTATTAAGAAACGATTGTCACCCGAAACCTAAATAAAATAATTAATACCAAAGTAAACTAAGGAATGTCTTGATCGTACTAGAGTAACCCCTGTTAATTAAAACTAACTTAGCTTAAATAAATAATAAATGTTATAAAAAAGAAAGCAAAAAACACAAGTGGGACCAACAACACAACCTCAAAAGCAACGCTGATTAGAAGAGTACCCATATCCTCAGGTTCAATACAATTTAATACATGTCTAGTACCCACCATTATGGTGCATTGTATCTTTTAACGAAGAATGAATATTATTTTCTAAAAAATCATAAAATAAAAAAGTATTTACAATGGACATATTTTCTATAAATTAAGTGAAATTTTTTGTCCTTTCCACAGTTTTATTCTTAAAAAAAAAAGTAAAGTATCGTTTTTGTCCTCAACGTTTTGGGTAAATTCTATTTGTATTCATAACGTTTAAATCGTCCTATTTGTATCCCTAACGTTTGTAAAAATGATTCAATGTTATCCTGCCGTCAATTCCAAATGTCTGGGATAGAATTGATGATCTACTCCAAAAAATAGCTCATCAAATGTTGAAACTAATTCCTACAATATTTACATAATTCACTTTTCTAGGGATATAATTGAATCTAAACACAAATAGTGGGTATAATATTAAAATCGAACACATCAAAGTGAGACTTAATTGAGAATGAATACATCCAAGTGAGAATAATTGAAAAATATAATCTGATTTGTTAGCATAATTGATAGTAGGATAACATTGAATCACTTTTATAAACGTTAAAGATACAAATAGAACGATTTAAAGGTTAGGGACACAAATAAGACTTACCCCAAACGTTGGAGACAAAAACGATATTTTACTCTAAAAAAAATAAAGTGATAGATAAGTTTTTAAAAATTTATACTTGAGACAAATTAGATTTTAAAAAAAATATTAATTAGATTTTAAAAAAAATATTAATAAAATTTTGTTATGGTATCAAATTAAACGTAGACAAATTAAAAGTTAAAATCTTCTACTCTAATTATAAAGACTAATCTGGAGCTAATACATATATATCTATTATGGCAAATGATTTTATTATTATTTTTTTAAAGATCAATACGTTTGAAATATAAACCAACAAATTAGAGTTCAAATGAAATAGTCTCCCCATACTTATTTAAGAGCGAGACTATCTTTGATAAAAAAAAATCTGTTTAAAATATAAATTCTTAGAAATACTTTACGGTTAAAAAAAAATGGCTCTCACATCCCTTTTCATTCTATATTACCCTCTAAACAGTTTCATTTCATTCTTGTCTCCCTCGAGTCTTCATGGCTCCACTACTTTATCTTTTGACCAAAACCACAACCCCTTTTTCTCCCTTCTTGATCCCTGATAACAACAATTTCTCGTCAATTATTTCTCACCCTCCCCAAATCAAATTCTTTACGCTGTTCATTTTTCACACCTCATTGTTCCCACTCCAAAGTCCAATTTTCCATTTGCCTCAGTTAAATTGGTAGGCCTTACTTCCAAAACAACTAATGTTCATAAAAATGTTTTATTCCTCAAATATTGTTGGCCCATTTGTCATGTGTGCATGTCTCATGCACGTATATTATTATTTTATGTAAATGAGTTTATTTCAGATGCCCTTTAAGTTCTTGCATGTTCTCAAGGTCATGTATGTTTGAGTAATCAAGTCTCTTGAAACATCTCTATCTATCTCTTTAAATGTTCTTGAAACATCACTCTCTTTAGTCTTTAAACTTTGTTATTACTATATAACAATTAGTTTCTATTATTACTAGCTAGTATCTACCTTGTTTCCTTAAATTTGTTTATAAGTATATACCTTCAAATTTATCAACATATCCTAATCCTTGGTATCTATATTATTCCTTCTCTGCCTCTCCTCTGTTTTCCTCTGTTTTAGAAACAGGGGATTTGGAACATTTGGAGATTTTTAGAAGTTTCAAGTTACATATTTTTCCTCAAATGTTAAGGAAAAGCAAAAGGGTGTGCTTTAGCCCTGAGTCAAGTGACAAAACAACCATATTTCTCAAGCATGGTACTTGTGTTGGCTATGACAGCAGTGGAGGCGGTGGATGTGGAGGCAGAGTGTTGGGAAGCAAGAAAAGGATGATTGGATGTTGGAATTTCGGATTGCTCAAGGAATCATCATCACCTGTTAAATTTCTAGTAAAGCTTGGATCAAAAGTAGCAAATGCTATTGGAATTGCCTCTATGAGAAGGAGATCCTCAAGGAAAGTTTCTTCATCGGCTTTGGCACGATCGCAGTCGCTGACAGGCCCCATCGACTCACATCGCGCCAAAGCCGTTGAAGATTGCATTGAGTTTTTGCATTCTTCTTCCTCTAGGGAGAGACCAAGTTCGGTTTCAGAAATTTCTGGTTAGGGAAGTTTTAGTTTTTAATTTTTGGTGATTGTTAATTGCAAGATATGTATATTTAGAGAAAGTGAATTGTTACATAGCCAGAATAGTTTTGGCATGATCTTTGAATGGTTGATAGCATTACCACATTGTTATGACAAATTGTTCTGGCTAGTTGTCTAGCATTAGTTCTTTTTATTTTTTATTTTTTATTTTTGGATTGACATGTTCATTCGTAGTGTTTAATCCTTGTGAACTATGCCACTATGGTAGTGGAGTTTGTGTAGAGTTTCCAACAATGAACATTGGCTCCATCATGTTACTTTGTTAATGAAGTTTGAGTAACTCATAAGAACATTGGCTTCAACCCTCAAGTCATATTTTGGTGCCTAGTTTAGTTTGAATTGTAGGCTCTAATTTCTGACTATTCATTCATTGTTGCTAACAGTTTTCTGCTTTCAAACCAAAAAAAAATTGGCTATTATTGTGGGAGTTTGATCAATGCCCCACTTTTATTTTTTATTTTTATCAATAGTATTATTTATGGAAATAAATTTATCATTATCCCTTCAAATGACTTAGGTTTTACATCATCTTCCTAAATTATGCATCAATTTATGGAACAAACGCGTATGCTTATATCAGCCATTAATTACAAAAGGGACAAAACAAAAATAAGAAGCCATTTGTCAAAGGTCCAAGTTCATTTTAGTATAATATTCTCATTTTATTTATTTATTTATTTTGGTTCAAAGAAGCAACAAACAACTGAATAGCACAATGAAAAAAGACGGCTACTAGAAAAAGCAAAGAAATGCTTAATTATTTTGGAGATACTTATAATTTTACTCAATTTTTAATTGAGCTCAAAATTCTTTTAGTGAAGTCTCCGAAAAATTTTAAATCTTTATTTTCATGTACTTTCGCAAAATACTAAATCAGATTAAACATTGGGTTAAGAACGAATTTGGTCTCTAAAATTTAGGTCAAAAATTTTATTCGTTTCCAACCTTTTTTGTATTCAAATGCATTCCTAAGATTCAACTTAATTTTAAAATCGTCCGTCAGACAATTATATCTTCAGTGTTATCATCTCCATCCCACCTTCAGAAGAGAGAGAAGTAGAGACTTAGAGAGAGAAGCAAAAACACAGAGAAGGAGAGAAGGAAGTCTCGCCCTCGCCCTAGCCCTCGTCGCGCCTCGCCCTCGCCATTGCCTCGTGTTCCTCGTCGTCATCGAGGAGGTGGTAGTGGTGGTAGTTGTGTTTCTCGCATTTCCAGCATCACTGATACACCTCCCTTCCCCTTCCCTGCCCTCCGCCATTCAGACTCTCGTAGAACATGGATGAGCTAACAGAAAAACCATAATTTTTTTATTTCCTTCCCTCCTTTTTCCTTCATCACAAACCCTAATTTCTGAACATGGATTGTTGTTGCTTTTTTTTGGTTCTTTGGTTTTGGTGAGAAATTGAAAAAAAAAAAAGATGTTTGTTGTTCTTATTAATGACTTAATGTCTAATTTTCTTATTAATGTTTGTTTTGACAATGATGATGATGATTTTCTTGTTTCTTGTTAATGATGATGGTTTTAGTGATGAATTGCTATTTTAGTTTTGATTTATTTGAAATTGTTGTTGAAGGTTAGATTTTCTTGTTAGATTCATGAACAGATGATGATCATGTGGTAGTGGGTAGGGTGATGTAGATGGTGATGAGGTGGTAGTAGGTGGGGTGATGGTAGCATGGAAAAGAGAAAGTGGGGTATTTTTGCTATTTAAAAAATTAATCTGTCCAAAAGGACAATTTTAAAACCACGTTAAATCTTAGGAACAATTTTGTATAAAAAAAAGATTGGAGACAAAAAATTTCGGCCTAAACTATAGGAGGACCAAAATCGTACTTAACCCTTAAACATTCTATGAATATTATTTAACTAACCATTCTATAACACATCATGTTATAGATGCTTTTAAAGGATTTTTTATTTAAATTATTTAAATATTTTATTTACTAAAATGTATAATGGGTAGAAGATTATGATTTTACATTTACATTACACATCTCGGATATACAGGATATAAAATAACTAACAAAAATATTATCCGTATACCAAAATCAACTATTTATTAGTGATTTATTAGTTTCTAGAGGTTTGACGGAATAAGTTCTAATTTGGATAGTGATTACAAATAAGTAGAAGAGTATGAGTAGTTAAGATAATGGGGGTGAAACTTAGTTAGAGTAAGAGTAGTGATTGGAGTCTATGTTGTGATTTGGGGGGTTGTTAAAAAAAAGTATGGGTAGTGATTTGCTATTTTATTCAGAATTCATGTGATGTTTACATTAAGTCAATTTTTTTATTAATATTAAACTAGTTTTTATTAGGCCCAGTTTGATGAATATATGATGTTATTTTGTATTTGAATGCGTAACATTATTTGGATGCAAACAAGTTGTATTCTTTGGATTAAGAGATGCATTAGTTGATATTGTTATATAAATATGTTTTGATGTGGTCCTAAGAGACAATTTGTTACGTTGTTTATGCAGCCCACCGAGGTATCACCAGCATGAGACGGAAGCAGGGTATGCACCTGGACGAGAGGATCGTTTCATACTTGTAGATGTCTGGTTTATACTATCTTGCGAGGCTAAACGAGACTTAGTTTAGGTTGGATGAGCTGTTGGTTAGTGCATTTATGGAGCGATGGCATCCGGAGACGCACACGTTTCATATGTCATTCGGGAAGTGCACGATTATACTACAGGACATGGCATACCAGTTAGGGCAGTCGATTGATGGACATTACATCAGTGGATGCCTGATGGAGTTTGAGCGATACATCGAGGGTGGTCGCCCAGCTTGGGTGTAGTTCGAGGAGCTGCTGGGTGTTTTGTCTCATGCGAACTGCATCAACAAGTTCATGATGAGATGCAGTTGGATGCAGGACACATTCAGAGAGCTTCCTGATGGTGCTGACGACGCCACTGTTAGGAGGTATGCCCGGCTTATATCATGATGCTTTTGGGGACTCAGCTATTTGGCGACGAATCCAGTACTCGCCTTTACATTCAATGGCTGCCATACGTAGCCAGGCTTAAGGACATAGGTAGGTACAGTTGGGGATCAGCTGCTCTCTCATGGTTATACCGGTGCATTTGCCGCGTGGCGAATTGAAATGTTGTGAAGTTAGTCGGTCCATTACAGCTGTTTCAGTCATGGATCATCTGTCGGTTCCCTGGTTTCAGGCCCGCTGAATATGATACGTTCGGTTGGCCTTTGGCCTCGAGGTAGTGTTCTATTCATATGCTATGTTTGTCAGAATTATTTGGTGTTAGTTTTATTTAGTGATAACCTGTGTTTGGGTTGCAGGTGGTCAGGTCACAACTCGACCGCGAGCAAGAAGGGACCTCAAGTTGCTCATTGGAGGCTCAGGATAGATCTCCTACAGGATGGAGATGTGAGTATTTCGACAACTGTAAATAGTTAATATCGATTTCGGGTTGGCAACAATGTATATTTAATGATGATGTTTCATAACTATTTCTATTCACAATTCACTTGGATGCCGTATAGCTCTCATGATGTAGTTCAGGTGGTGCATCCAGAGATATTGGAGCCTCGGCATACGGCATTGTAGATGTTTGTGACAGCGTTGATATATTTTGCTGTCATAGAGTGGCACCAGGTAGATCGGATGCTATCGTAGTTTGGTGGAGTACAGCCTCGACCACGAGCTACACTCGATATCGATTTCTTGATGTCGAAGGATGGCAAAGGTGGTGATCGGTGATTCCCACACAGCTTGCAGTTTTGGCACCTCCATTGGGACAACCGGGCAAATCATGTCATTCGGTTTGATGTTGTTCCAAACCCAAGCCCATCGCATGAGTTTTTGGATTGGTGGAGCCAGCATGGTAGGAAATTCCTATCGCCTTAGCTCATCCTCGGTAACCCCAGGGCAGTTCTTATTCTAGTCGAGGCGACCTAGCGAGGTCCAAGACAAGTTCCTGACATGGATCGGGTGGATGATGTTCCAGATAGGCATCGAGTAGAGCGGAGAGCTCGTGTTAGGACACGTAGGAGCCAGCGTGAGTGGCAGTAGCTCGACAATGCGATGGCGGGATATGAGGGCAGAGGTTGAGGTCATGGACGAGGTAGGGGTCGTGCTGGACAGGCAGGGAGGGGTGGTCGTCGAGTTAGAGCTGGAGATAGACGGAGAAGCAGACACGATAATGATGACCGTGGTGACGATGATAGTGATAGTGGGGATGATGATGGGGCTGATGGTGGGGATGATGGCAAGAATCATGGCAGAGATGAGGGTGGGATGGGGGTGGACTTGGAGGAAGTCAGCATGGTGGCGGTGATAGATGATCACATGGTGGAGACTAGTATGGTTCTGGTGTGGGTGATGATACCGGCGAGGGCGGCAGTGGAGATGGCAGAAGGAAATTTGGTGATTACTTTTTTGGTGTCCCTAGTGATGACCAGGATGTACATAAGAGCCAGACATGGATTAG
Source organism: Arachis ipaensis (assembly GCF_000816755.2). Taxonomy (NCBI): domain Eukaryota; kingdom Viridiplantae; phylum Streptophyta; class Magnoliopsida; order Fabales; family Fabaceae; genus Arachis; species Arachis ipaensis. Next base: position 91,969,660 of record NC_029786.2, read on the forward strand.
CCCAGGTCAGCTTTTATCGGATCTGCTCACCAATGAGGGTCTTGATGCGGAGTTCGGAGGATCACACTTTCTAGAGGAGATTAGTGTTATTATGCAAGACTGCAGGAGGATGAGGCAGCACGCCAGAGGTCGCATGCCACCGGACCCCAGTCACACCTAGATGTGGACCTGAATGAGCCTCTGTCAGGGACGCTGCATGAGCATTTTGCTTTGGGTGACACTCTTCCTTCGGCATACACAGTTGCCCCACAGACTGTGGCAGGACCTTCTAGGCCACCCCCACAGTCTGAGGCTAGACCGTCTAGGGCACCCCCACAGACTGCACAGGAGGTGGAGGCAGCCGAAGATGGAGACAAGGATGAGGTGCCGCTCTCCCAAAGGCGCCAGAGGATCCGATGCCCTCAACGCTACTTCACAGGGTCATATTTGTTCGGATGAGTCATGGCTATTCGTGTTTAGTATATGAGTTATGATTCGTAGTTGCTTTGACTTTGCATTACTTAGTATTGTCTGTGTGTTGTATTTTATTCGTGTTTAGTGTATGAGTTGTAGGTTGCATGCCGCGTTCACCAGAAGCCTACGTGCATCCTTGCCCTTAAAATTCAGGGTAAAATTTACGGCCACATGTCGAATGCAAAATGCACGGCATGTAGCGGGTGGTAGCCAACCTCTGTCGGGAGCCTCAAGTGCGGCCTTGATACTGTTGTGCCGATTCGATATCACTAGAATACCCGGCTGCGGAGTGACGTGCTAGCGGAGGTGGGATAGAAAAAATGAGCACGACTCAGCATTCTCACCCTCTACAAGTGCAAATGCAACAGGCAGCATGTTGGAGTTTCCGTCCTGAGCAATCGCAACGAGCAATGTACCCCCGTATTTGCCGTACAAGTGGGTCCCGTCAGTACTGACCAACGGCTTGCAATGTTGGAAGGCATCAATACACGGTGGGAATGTCCAAAAAAGCTGGTGGAAATAGGCATTCGATTGCTCCACTTGCCCACCCACTCGCACAGGACTCGTCCTCAACACTGCAACACTATCCGGCATCGTCATCTGCACACCTAGTACCCATCGCGGTAACTCATTGTATGAGTCATCCCAATCTCTGTAAATTTGTGCCACGGACTTCTTCTTAGCCAACCAAACCCTCCTGTAAGTCGGTCTAAAACCGAAATGTGCCTCTATCGCATTCAGCAGTACCTTGATACAAACGGCAGCATCAGCTCTAACCATTTGCAGTATGAATGTCGAGATCACATGATAATCAAGACTCCTGTGATCACTCGATATCGACATGGCCAGACAAGTATGAGGTCCATTATACCGTTTTACCTCCCAAATACCTCTATGCTGGCGGAGACTGATCCGAATCAACCATGTGCACCGGTTGCCAAATTCCTTACACTTCCCATAGTACTTGCAATAATCGGACTCCACTACTTTGTACTAAACCTCGCGTCGGATGTTATAGGTCTTTACGCTTAACACGACCTCCTCTTTATCCTGAAACTGCTAACTAACTTGAAACTCCGCTAGTCCTCCGATACCCTGTGTATCTCTGCCACCAAATCCAACAGGTTCGCCAAGAACTTTCTGTTGTCTCATGGTATCCAAGTCCAAATTTAAAAAGTGCGGGGGTACTGCTGAGTCCCTAAGCTAGACGCTCCGCTATCCCCCAGTTGGATTACTCCCTGCTATGCCATCACCACTATCATTGGCAATGATATCCGGCTCCACATCATCTCATCGTCATCATCATTCTGCAGTATATCATCTATACTATCCGGTGTTCCACCTTGTATAGAAACCGGTGCCGTATTAGTAATACCTACTTCTACGTCACCATTGCGGTTTAGATCAGCTGCAAAGGACGGGGAGGCAACCACCATTGCCTCAGGTGCAATCACAAGCACAAATGAAGAAGCACCAACAAGCCTCGAACTAGAATAGGCTGCCGTTGCTGGAGCTTGGGGGTTCCGGTTCGAACCTCCTGAGCTGGAGACCACATCTACAAGCTTGGCCAACAGCTCAGGGGTCCTGACCTCGGAAAACTGCCGATGACAATGGAGCAGAACTTCCAAATCCTTGTCACTCCCTATGACAAACAAATCGTATTTCACATCATCTCACAAAACTGAAATCGGAATTTGATAGAATAACTTCTCAACCCGTTTCACGCCTTGTAACTCCAGTTTTTGGATTATAGAATTCAGGAACTCAATGAAGCTCGTTGTAGGTTTCAGAAAAACACTAAGGGGATCCTTATCAGTAAACTTAATTCCAGAGCATGTTTTTTTTTTTTTCTTAATCGACCCTCTATAGTGCACCAACACTAAAAAACTATCCTCACTAGCCATTGTGTTTCACTCTCATATGGAATTCACGTTCATATCATATTTATATACGTTGGCCTCACAGTAAATCGAATTTGCCTAGTTTGATTTATTACTCCATGGTAATTCGAATCAACCTCATTCGAATTATATAAGGACAACACAAGGGGTAAATTGAAACAGGTTATTTCGAATTACTAGGGATGTGAATTGCATGCATAAATCGAATCAATGTGATTCGATTTACTAGGGTAGCATGCATGCATGCATAAATTTAGTTAGCTTCGATCTGCATTTTTTCATAGTAATTCGAGTTACCCTGATTCGAATTAGTGAGAGTTGACAAATCGAATGAGACTCATTCGATTTATATAGAAACGTGCTAATGGGAGATCCATGTAACGTTTTTTTATTTGGGTGAATTGTGTAATTTTGAGCTCCATTTAGTTTAATTGTGTGTTTTATCCTTTTGTTTAATTAATTAAATTTGTTAGTTTGTATTGACGTGCGTGCACACACAGATATATAAAAGAATTTTAAAAATGGAGTAAATAGAAAATTAAAATTTATTTAGGAAAATTAGAAATAATTAATGATAATGAACTGATATTATTTCTTTGATTATTTTTATAATAAAAATGTTCTGTTTTCAGGGGAAAATAAATAAAAGAAAGCATATTAGTCACTCTAAATAAATTTAGTTAAAAAGTCACTTATAATATTTTAAGAAGAATATTCCGAGAGAATAATTTCTTACATGATTGTGGAATTGCTCTAAAAAGAAAAAACTAAAAAAACAAAAAACAAAACAAAACAAAACAAAGCAAAAGATGAGTACTATAGTCTATAGTAATGTTAACTCCTAAGGCACCTCACCTAAAACGTCTTCTTGATAACAAATTCATGGTACTAATTCCACTTCTAATTTCTAAACTAACCAATATTTGGTGATGATGATGATGATGGACTTCAATATTATAAGCCACAATAAAATTTTCAATGTGTTGTTGTGGGGCCATATTTGAACTTAACCACTCAAGATGCTTGCTAAAAATTCTTGTTATGATAGCATTGCTACCCTACATAGCTCATAGACAGAAGAAGAAGCATTCTCGTCTATCTATCTAGTGGGCCTATTCTATTCCCTCCAACATTTAAATAATTTAAAAAAAAAAAGAAGAAGAAAAAACCCACTGCAAGCCATATCCTTAAAATCAGTGATTGTCCCCTAAGTGACACCCACTTTACAACATTTCTTAGACCAAAATATGAGTGATGCACCCCAAATTGCCTATTGCTCAAGGAACCCAGTAGTGCAAGTCCAAGTCATAATCTTCACTATAGTACAAAATAAACTCTGTTGAATGCAAAATTTATTCACATACTTTGTAATTATTAGGATAATGTTAGTGAAATCGG
>NC_029786.2:91973423-92014268 GCF_000816755.2 Arachis ipaensis
AACACCCAACCTTCCTTTCAAAAACCTTTACCTTACCAACGATCTACGGCATTGATAAGGTCAAGTACAGTGATCCCAAACTTCAATTAGAAAGAAGAGAAAAGAGCACAAAAGCTGAGTGCTAGAAACTCTCACCTAATAGTGTCTGAAAAAGATAAATATTCTTTTTCAGTAAAATTTATTCCAAAATTCGAATCTGCAAGGAACTATTTGGCTTAGGTTTTTATTTTCTATTTTTGTATTTTTACTATTTCCCATTTTAGGACTTTGTTAAAAGAAATAATGAAAACATACACAAGATTTTACTTTTAGGATATGTTTGATTAGAGAATAAAAATGGGATGAAAAACGTTCACCTTATTTTTATTACACAACCAAATATCATTACTTTACCTTCTCCTTCACAAATTTTTTAAAAGAGAAAACATGAAAAATAAAAGTTAAAAACAAAAAAACTATAGGATTATTTCAAGACAAAACTTAGAATGTATTTAGTTTGCATTTTTCATTTTCAGCCCTTTTTTTTTATTTTATGAAAGAAAAAAACAAAAGATAAAAATAAAAAATACAAATTTATTATTTTCATTATTTTTTTATTTTTTTCATAAAATTTTAAAAACAGAAAATACTGAAAAGACAAAAAATAAAAACGCAAACTACACACCCTAAAGTTTTGTCAAGACTCAACCTCCAAAGAGAACAAAATGAATATTCCCCCAAATATTGTCACCTATTTTTATTTGGGTATATACTATTGACACTTTTATCTCTGTCTCTGCCATGTTTCTATTGAAAGAACTTCACCAAAGCAACAACATGAAAACGTCATCCACTATTATGAATAATCCTGGAATCTTAGCTGGGAAAAAGACTATTGGTTTTAAAAAACTGTGACAAAAAAGAGACTTAGCCAGGCAAGGCAATGATGGCACAAGCAGAACACAAACAAAAGCACTAAAGTTCACACGTACGCTAATAATTGTCATTCCACTAATCATACCAAATGGTAAGAACCAAAAAAGAAATTCAAAATGGCAACAATGATCAAGAATCCAATGTGAGATTTTCAAGTTCTCGGATTCCTCCTCCTTGACTAGTGCCCTTTTTCAACTCCAATGCTCTCTTGTAAGGAGGTGCAATTGGGGGCTGAACAGGATCAAGGCTCTGATAGGTTCCCCCAACAACTTTAGGTAGTGGATATGAGCGATCAGAATCATATCCACTAAGGTCACCACATGCTAGAAATGGTATATACACCTTGTTAGGGCCTTCCAACCACCCACTACAACAATCTGCAAAACCCCACACACATTAACAAAACATTGCATGATAAAACTCAAGACTAGGAACATGACACGATGAACAAGTAACTCAGCCTTATCCTACCAGATGGGATCGGCTAATGGATCAAATAGCATCAAAATGTTGAGTGTGGATCAAATGGAGGATAGACCAATGTGATCCAAGAAAACTTTGGAATACTTTATTAAGAAAGATTTTTAAGTATAAGGTGGACTCAACACAAATATGATCTATAACAATTCTCTGTGCGTCCCATTTACCTGACCCTACCTAGTGAAATAAAGTCTCCTTAAGGTGATTGGACATGTTGGTGTCATATATGAGTGTGTGATAGTTGAGCATATTAGGTTTTACATAGGAGTAAATTCAACGAAGAAACATTTTTATTTATAAGAATGTTCATAAGATTTAATATAAGGACCTAAAATATACCTGTATCATCTACCCCTGAGGGACTTCCAACCTTCTCAAGAAGGCGATGAAGATCTTTTGGATTGAATCCTTCAGGAGGGGAATAGTTTTCACAAACTGCAAATGCCTCTGCAAATTTGAACACCAGGGATTAGCATTATTAAACACAACCCTCCACTAACCGAAAAAAAAGAGAGGAAAAAAAAAGAAACTTGAAAAGTTTAGGGTGTATGAGATTTAAATTTTTCCGAGCAACTTATAATTTATAAGGAGATACAAAGACAAAAGATTGTCTTATATATGTATTAAGAAGTTATTGGAAGGTGCAAGTCAACCAGACTTAAATGAATATAACTTAGATATAGCCCAATAAATGAATAAATACTTTAACACACTCCTTCACATGGAGCCGTTGGTTATTGAAGCATGGATATGGCATAGACTCGTCCTACCTTAAGCTGAAATTGAACTTTTATTTAAAAGAATGGGGGAAAATAAAAAACTGAAATTCAGACCACTTGGTTATAGTAACTCTGGTATTATCTTATGAACTATGTTCTCAAAATTTTAAACTGTTGGGGAAAATAAAAGCCTTATCTTGCTATGGCATAGACTCATCCTACTTTGAGTTAAATCTTAAACCCTAAACTCTAAACCATTGAATATAGACAAGTATTATTATATCTTAACACTAAGCCAGGTCAAAACTTGTAAAGAGAATAAAAGCATGCATATCAAAAGATAACACAGTAAGAAAATGGGAAACAAGAAATTACCTATGCTGGAATTGCGACTGCTTTTTGGTTTTGCAAAAGTAACAACAGGGAAAAATAATTTTAGCTGCAAATAGAAAGGGGCAATATGTAATGATGACTCTAAGCTTATAATAAAAACTGGAATTTATGAAAAGCTGCTACGAAAAAAAAATGTGTAATAAATGTAGATCTGCAACAATAACAAATACAATGATGCACCTTTACCACATATCTTATTATGATGAACAATTCACATGTACAAGTGTAGACACTAAAATTTTGAATACCCATGAGTAGGTTTCTAGTTCTAACTAGACAAAAAGCATGCTACCAGTGAAGGAAGCAATATTACTTTCTTTTTTTATTAAAGAAAATGTTTTAAATTTACAAGTGCACTTATATTTCTCAAGAAAATGAATCAATAGCTTTCCTTTAATTTTTTAGAGTACTAAGTTGATTTTTATCATTCAGCTCACTTTCCCCTTTAGAATTCATCTCATCAGTCTTGTAGTATTTGGACGACTTCCATTCCTTTTGGCTTGAGTATCATTCAATGTGAAACATAGGTACCAAAGAAGAATGACTGGTAGAATATATACTAGCTTAGCAATTGCAAAGAATGCTTAAGTTCCAACTTCCTACAATCTTTACAATAAGGGCCTGAGGAGAAATTTTAAATACCTGACAATATAAAAGACTTGTATCTTTTCCTCTAAATATCTTTGCTATAAATTTCCCTCCTTCCTTAAGGACATGGGTAACAATTGTCAAACCCTGTAAGGAGTAACCTGGTTAGCATCAAGTAACCAGGAAAATCCATTTGAGGCAAATATAATTACCGAACTAGTAGCCAATTAAGAAAATAAAGTGAATTAATTGAAAATGAGAACAAAATTATATATATATATATATATATATATCTCACAAGAGATAACAAAAGAATGGCCAGTATCTTCATAACCCTCAAAAATTTTTTCCTCCTGAATTTCAAATTTGAATAGGACAAAAATTAGGGCTGGAAGTGAGCCGAGCTAGACCAAGCTCAAGCTCGGCTCACGAAAATTGAGCTTGGCTCACGGCTCGACTCATTAACAATCGAGCTTATTTCTTAAGCTCAAGCTCGGCTCACCAAAAGCTCACGAGCTGGCTCGAGCTCACGAGCTGGCTCAAATAAGAGAAACATAGATACATAATTTATATTTTTATATCAATAAATTATAACTTATATATTTTTAAAAATATTTGAAAAGATCAATTTTATATATTGTTTATCTATTAATAAATTATAAATTTTTTATTTATGTCTTATATTAAAATTACATGTAAAAAATAAATATAAATATTAAATAATTAAGATTGTTATAATATATATATAATCGAGCCAGCTCACGAGCTAATGAGCTGAGCTTATCCAAGCTCAAGCTCGGCTCATTTAATTTATGAGCTCAATTTCAGGCTCAAGCTTGGCTCACCAGCTCACAAGCTTAGCTTATCGAGCTGTTAATGAGTCGAGCTCGAGCTGGCTCATGAGCTGGCTTGACTCACTTCCAGCCCTAACAAAAATGCAATGTGGTGCACCTTAGAGGACAAGCACGTATGAAAGAACAAAAGATGAGAAGGTTATAAGAACAAAAAAACTTATTGGAACAAAAAAACTTACTGCAAGTATGAGTTGGGACTGAACAAATTCGTCCATGTCATGAAGCCCAGTAACTGCAAAATCACTTACAATTAAATGTTTTCTACTTAAATAACATAAATGCTATGCTTCATAACTACGCAGTTAATTATCATATTTTGTTTACCATCCGGAGCACCATCACACACAACTAGGTCAGCCTTGCAGCCATCAAAATGTCTGATGACCTGAATAAAAAATGATAAAGAAAACAATTTTCAAACTTTAGTACAATAGGTAATTGAGATAAATTAACTGATGGAACATGCAGCCTGCAAGTTCCATTGTTCAAAAAAGAAATGAGAAAAGAAAAAAAAAAAGATAAAAAGGAGGATGAACTCTCGATCAAATTTCCATATAAAAGAAACACAGCTTAGATAATAAGATAAGACAGATTAAATATAATTTTCCAATTGCATATGTGAAACATTCTCATCCCAGCCCAACAAAATAAATATAGTACAGCATGACAGCAGTATTACTGTTTACCACTTCAGCAGTCCGTGCATTAGTTATATCACCCTGCACCTGGATAACACCTTCAATTGGAGCCATTGGCTGCAAATCAATAGCTACAATAAGAGGAAGATCTTCATCCCTGATATCAAAATGAGGAGAAATTTGACAACCAAGACAAAAAAGCCAGCTGATATGATTTACATCATGTTCAGAAACATAAAGCACACCACTTTCACGTTGAATATTCAAAAGCATTGATTTGATTATTTTATAAATTCGATAGAACATATGAGTGGGAAACAAAGCACTCTCAAAGAAAAGAAAACTTACTTTGCATCAGGTGCAAGTTTAACCGGGAGATACACTTTACGACTCAAAACCTGAACATAAGAATTGATTGTTATGAAGATGGACATATAGTGCAAGCTCTGTTATCCCTATTCTAGTACTTCTACTATTGATGATATATCTCCATGTCATGGACTGACCTCGGTTCCAGTCTCAAGTATCATGTTAAAAGTTAAAATAATGTCAGCAGAATAAACTAAAAACAAAAAGTTGTGTCTAGTAATGACATTGTTTAAAGTACTTTAAACTTAAAACCATGCAGTTGATTGGTCTTGTTGCTGCTGCTGCTGAAGCAAAAGATGCTTTTCAAAACATTTGTGGTTGTGCATAATATGAAATAATTTAAATGAATAATATTGGTTAACAATTCAAATACCAAAACAGTGATCATTTCCAGTCACTAGTACCTGACTCCAGCTACCTGGGGCAGCACATAAATCTACAACACGCTTCACTCCTGCCAGAATTTGAATTTGTTTCACATAATGTAATACATACATAGAAATAAGGAATCACAATGCCATATCAATCTGTAGTAGACTCAAGTACAAAACCAAATTTTAATTGAAAACATTTCATTATTTCTTAGACAAGAACAAGTAAGAAATCCATCTATCCCAAGAAGTCACATGAAAAAGGAGTGTAAGTAAGTCACTTGTCTATTGTTGACTTCAATTTCTATTTACTGGGCTAACACATAATGGGGTAATGACATTATCAAACTCATGAATACAGGACAGAGGGCAATACCATCCATACAAAAACATATTAATAAAACAACTTAAAAAGAAAACTGAAAAATTCACCTAGCTAGTTAACATTTTCCATGTCCCTTGAATAACCAATTAAAACACGCACCTTCAAAAATGTTGAACTCCTCATCTATCTGAAGGAGTTTAAAGGCACTTCGAGCACGCCAACCTTCTTCTTTTGCTTTCCGGTAATATATATCCTGCAAAAGCCAATTCAGCTAAACATATAAGGGAAGCCCAAAAACACAAACAGCAAATTCAGAAAGTGGGAACCAATCTCTACAATACCCTCTTATCCCTTGATGCTTTGCCCATAATTTATCTCTCACTTTCCAAACTGCTAATCCTGAAAAGCAAAAACAACAAATACCATAAAACACACATAGACACATAAAGGCATTTCATCAAACACCTTATTTGCATAACAAAAGGAAAACAACAATAACAACAACAAGACACCATAACGAACTAGATTGTTTTTATGACCTTTAATTTTGATTGGGTTGCTTTTGCTCATGTTTTTGCTTTTTATCTTTAATTTATATATTTTTTAAAAGATTTATCCAAAACACCCCCATTATTTACAACAACAATAATAACAACAATGGGCTTTTAGAATTAAAATAAAGGTTTACCAGTTAGCTGCTCCGCTGCTGGCAATGAACAACCACGGGCTAGTGGCCAGCGGCAGCAACCGTCAACGATGACGGAAACGAGAGAACCAGATGTATCCGGTGTGACGGTGCGGTGATCGACGGCGAATCGTATTGGTGACTGGTGAGGCTGCGAAACTGCGAAACTGCGAATTGTGGTAGACTGATGGTGACTTATATGGCTGGCTGGCTGGTGGTTAGTGGTGGCCGTCGGACGTGGCTGACCGGCCGAAGAACGGACGAGGCAGTGAAGCACGAAGAAGAAGAATGCCGGGGAGGCGGGGAGTGGAAGCTGTGTGTGCCGGTGCCCTAATCCTCCTAATTTTTTAATTCTGGTTCAACCGGACCGTGTCCACTGACTCGAGCCTTGGTTTTATCTTTAGCCGGGTCTAGATTTTTTTTATATCGGATTTAGACGGATCCAAATGAATTCGGACAAAATTTGACTCAAACCAATTGGGTATGGACGGAACCTTTGGACTAATCTGGGCCATGAACAACCCTAAGCAGAATCAAGAAAGAAAGAGAGGCCTGACCAAAAACTATAAAAGAAAGAAGGAAGCTTCTTTTTTTTATATGTCCAAGAGAACTTTGGGCTTTTGGCAATGGCGGTGGTGGAAGTGGAAATGGAAGATATGGCTGCTCTAGCAGTGAATAATAATCAGCCAAACTAGTTTCTTAATGACCAAATGAACCGGCTTTAAAAAATAATAAACCTACTTTGAAAATAACTAGTCTCATAAAAACTAATTTTTGTCGTCATGTGACATATTTTTTAATAGAGAGTTGATATTGTTCCAAAATAATAATATTAGAATCGAGGTGTCTTTTTTATTTATAATGAATTCGTATTGTTCTTTATGAAAATAGTCGACGATTGAGTTGGGTTTTTGTTTAAAATATACCATTCGTATTTAAGAAAAATATTTTATATATTACTTTTGTGCATATATTTTTTACAAAACATAATTGATAAAAATAAAAAAATAAATTATTTTTTATGCCATAAAATTAAAAAAATATTAGATGATCAGTATAATTTATAACAATAAAAGTATAAAAAAAAAATAGTGTAAATATAATTTCTTCAAATTGAATATTCTCCGTGAACCGTGGTGAAATAATAGCATAACTGCATAAGGAATGGGTTCACCAATTCCAGCATTCCAAGTATGGAAATTAATCCAAAGAGAATTATGTTTCCCCATTTCTGAATCATTCCTTTGTAAATGTAGCAGAACCTTAGTATATAGAGTAATTAGTTATTTTATATTATAAAAAATTTAGATGCTGACAAAATTGATCAGAAAAATTGAACATAAAATGATATCTATATAAGATAAGTTTTGTTCGACAAAAATAACTAATTTTTAAATTTTTATTAATAATTTCGTAAATATCATTTTCTATCTTAAATCGATTCATTCTTTTTCTATCCTTATAGTTGCTGTCATTTACCGGCTACCATATCTCCTTCGAAAAGTCTCTAAATTTTGCTACAATGGCTCGAATTTCAACAACAATCGCAGCAACTACTCGTTTGCTCTCCACTGGTACTATCACATTCATTATTCATCTATTTATCTATTTGTATCCTTTTGTGTAGGTCACTGATTTAGTTTTCATTTTGTATTTGTTGCATCTGAGCGGGGGTAGTGTTGCTGCAGCTATTGGAGTTCGAGCCATTCTAGCAAAGTTCAAAGACTTTTTGGAGGAGGTATGATAGGCGGCGATAATTGTAGGAAGAGAAAGGGAATGACTTAATTTAGGATAAGGGAGGGGTATTAGTTGCAGAATTATCAATAAAAATTTAAGGATCAATTATTTTTGTCGAAAAAAATTTATCTTATATAAGTATAACTTTAATTTTAATTTTTTATGGTTAGTTTTGTCAGCGTCCAAATTTTTTATGGTCATAAATAACTATTTACTCCTAGTGTGTGTGTGTATATATATATATATATATATGAGTAATGTTAGGTAACCAAAATATTATAGACAATAAACAAAGATATATCATTAATAATATTTGCATTGATAAGAAAGTGTAAATCACTCTCCTAACTTAATTAATACAATAATTTCTTTCTATAACTATCTTCCATCATTAATTACACCAAAAGTCAATTTTAAATTTAATGTGAACCATATCTCAGAAAATTCTCTTTCTTTATTACATTCATAATTCTATAATTTTTTCTCAAATAAAAATTTTTAAATTCTTATATTTTTAATTCTAAAAAAATTTCAAATTACCTCAATACATTTTACAAAAAATAAAAGCATCTTAAATTTGGACAAATGACTAAAATAAATCATTTGGGTCTCAAATTTACCGAAATACAACTTTTGTATATTGCATACGCAAATGTAATTTTTTACTAAACTATATAGACCGCGAGAGGGTCCCATGAATTCCAAATGTACATAAACCGCTATACCCCTCCAGCGGTTTGTATTAAGATGCAAAATGGCTAGAAACTATCGCAGCAACACCCGCCACATTTCTCAACGTTGAACTTGGAAGCCATCGGCCAGTAACCGAACATAGATCCCAACTGGTATGCAACATCCTGCAGCGTGATGGTGCACTGCCCGAATGACATATGAAAAGTGTGTGTGTCTCAAAACGCCACCTCTCGATGAATGAATGCGCTGAATAGGGGCTTATCCAACCAGAACCATCTCGTGTTGAGCCTCGCCAGGTGGTACAAACTAACCCTCTCTAAATAGGGTATGATCCTGTCATGTAGAGGCATATTCTGTTACCTCCGGACACTATAAATACACCTACTTGACTATAGCATGTGAGAGAAATAACCAAACTAAATGAAATTCCATCACTAACAAGTTTAACCCATAGATTATAACCGGAGACAGATACTAAACTTATAATTTTAAATTTAAATTTATAAAACTTAAATATACGACTCAAATCTTTAATTTAAAATAATCAAATACTAAACTTATAATTTTAAAATTTAAGAAAGACTCAAATCTTTAATTTAAAATAATCAAATACTAAACTTATAATTTTAAAATTTAAGAACATAAAATACAACCATTAGATTCTATTTACAAAATTTAATCTTTAAATTTTAAACCCTAAACAACTAAAATTATAATATTAAAATTTAAACTTACATATTTAAAAGCTAAAATTTTAAATCTTAGTTTTTAAATACGATACTTAAACAACAACCCTACAAGCCTTACAATTTGAATCCTATATCTCAAATACAAGAGGATCATCATTCTACTTAAACATTTGATCCTACTTTTAAATTTTACATCTTAACTTTGGAATCCTAAACTGGCCAATCCTAAATTATGTGTTTTAACTACTGCACCCGATACTACATTTTATATTATATGAAATTCAATAACTAAAAGAAAACAAACTTACCTCTTCGTTGATGTTGCCGGCAACATGTGCAATGCCTTTGAGCCGGTAAAGACCGTGTTCGTCCATCATGGTCCTGGCCCCAGCAAAGTCAGAATGGCCAAATCCTCTAAACGTGAAGAACTTTGTCTTCCTCACCACACTTTTCTCTCTCCCTCTCTCTAGAACGTCTCTTTCTCTCTCTAAGAATATGAAAATGGCTCAAATTGAATAATCTGCGACTCCCCTCTCGCGTATTTATACTAAAGCATAAACCGCTGGACCCATGTCGCGGTTTATGCATGTTTGACATTTACACAGAAACCGCCAGACCCCTGCCGCAATTTCTAGCCATTTTGCATATCAACATAAATTGCTGGAGGGGTGTAGCGGTTTATGTACATTTAGAATCTGTGGGATCCATCTCACAGTTTATATAGTTTAGTGAAAATTTGTATTTGTGTATGTAATATGCAAAAGTTGTATTTCGATAAATTTGTAACCCCAAATGTTTTATTTTAGTCATTTGTCCTTAAATTTGATTAGTCTCTATTTATTGAAAATAAGAAACATTCAAAATTATTAGTTTTTGAATTGCAAAATAAAATAATAAATAATAAATTAGTACCAACTCATTGATTATAAAAATGACATGTTTAAAATTATAGATGTTATACATATAAAATTATGGATGTTAAATTAAAGAATTTTAACAACTACTATACAACTCATATTTTACATATAAACTATTAGAAAATAAAAAATAAAAAATAAAATATAAACAAAAATTAAAAAATAAATTTTTAAAAATAATTATTAACTCATCATATTAAAATTAATAAATAAGCATACATATAAATATTAAATAAAAAATATTAAAATAATTAAAATCATTATCCATTAGTAGTGCACATATAAGATAATTTGAAGAATACAATAAGACACATAATTTAAAATTTGGTAATATTAATTATAAAAATTTATTAGTTATGGACATTATATATATGAAATTATGAATGTTATGAGTACGAAATTATGGATGTGATTAATATGAAATTACGGATGTTATGTGTTACTTATACAATAACTAAAAATTGATATGTGTATGAATGTAATAACTAATAAATATTAATTTAATATTTGTATGTTAGTTGCATGTAATTATGGATGTTATCTGTATTTATGAGGGATTTGCAGATAAAGGATCCTAAGGTTTGGAATCAAGAAGAGTATCTACGTTCGGAAAATGATTCATTCTCTGTTTTTATCACCAATTTGCCACAAGATATTTCTAAGAAGGAATTATTTCAATTGTTCCATTAGACGGGGCGAATCAATGACATCTATTTAGCTCAAAAACTGAAAAATGAGAAGGTGTACTTGTTTGCGTTTGTTCGATATACCATGAAAGGGGGCGATGAAGGCTATAGCAGAAATGCATAATACAAGTATAAGGGGGAAGATAATATCAGTAGGTGAGGCTAAGTATAGAATGCCAATGGAGGGAAAGATCACCGGGATACGCAAGGGAGACATTGCAAGAACTGATATAGAGAACAGGCAACCTAGGAGAGGAAAAAGTCCTACAATAGTGGAAGAAATAAAGAAGGATACATCTGTCAAGGACCTGCATGGAAATGGTTGGATGAAGAAGGTTGAAATTCCAATAGCAAAAGAGAATTTCGATTGGCTGCTGAGGAGTCTGGTAGGAGGAACGACGATAGCCATTAACTTCAAATAGCTACAAAGAGCGATCGGAAAGAATTTTTCTCAAGTTGTCGAAGTCAGAGAACTTGGAGCTTATAAAGCCTTGCTAGTTTTTGATACTATGAAGAATGCGAAGGAAGCATTCACATTCAAAATGACTAGCTTCCTACAATTCTTTCATAGTGTATAGAGATGGGAGGAATTGGAACATAGTGAGACAAGAAGAGTTTGGCTAGAATGTTATGGAGTACCTTTACGTATTTGGTCAGTGGAGACGTTCAACACGATAGGTGGCCTATGGGAAGAAGTAGTCAAGTGTGATGAAATGACGAAGTCGACCTTATCATTCAGTTCGGGTCGAGTGCTAATTGATACTTGTGTATTTGACATGATTAAGAAATGGGTGCATATCACCATAGGTACTAGTGACTTCGATGTCTTTCTAAAGGAGGTAGGACATGAGGTATATGGAGATAATTGTTTGCTGGAAGATGCAATTGTAAGGTAAACATGTGAAAGCTCTAGTTCACATTCCGGTGGAAGAGTGGCGATGGCGGCGGCATGGGATCCCGCGGCTAAGATCATCATGGAATGGGCAAACAAAGGAGATGAGGACAAGTGTAGAATGGTAACATCAGATATCTTTTTGAATGAATGCAATCAAGAAAATTCAAAACAGTATCAAGTGCAACGGAAAATGGGTTCTTTCAGAGTTAATGGAATTAATGGTAAGGCTGGTTGTGAGGAATTTGATAATTATATGGAGGTTGATTTGGAAAGAACAGATACAGATAATTGCTTGGATAAGGAAAGTGGGTCCAAAAGAGTTGAGGTAAGTGTCCAAGGGTGGAATGATATGGGTCTGGGATCTAATAATTCAGAGGCCCACGCACAATGCAATAATTCTTGTCTCCCGATGGGTCACACAATTATTGGGCCGGTGAAAGAGAAGCAGATGGGTTGGGAGCTTATGCCACAAGAGACCAACAAGGAAGGTGGGCCGGGTCAGGGGTTAGGTAGGTGTTTTGGTTCGGGCTAGTCGGATCCCTCCTTGAGCGTTGCTAGACTATGCGGAACGGGCTGCACACTTCAGCATCCCCCATTCATTGATCACGCTCCTGCGTTCCATTGAGCTGAGGGGACATGATCCGGTGACGCATCTCAGAAGCCAACCGCGAGGCAACTGTAACGTTGTTGTAGAGAGCCTGGCAGCGAAGATCTATGAGGCTAGACATGACCAAGGTCCGGCAGTCGAGGGGTCGGATGGAAGAAGAGCGGACCTGGCAACCTAGGGAGGCCAAAAGGTGCAATTCCAGAAAGATGAGAATAGTGATGTAGAGGTCAGAGATGGGGATGAAGCTGTGGAACATAAAGATGTTGACGAAAAGGGTACAGAGGAGGCATGATCTAATGCAGAAGAGGAAGAAACAAATTAAAATGCTGATCAGAGGCTTACGCAGGAAGGTCAGTTAACCGAAAATAAAGAAACCCGGAAGTTGGCTGTGGAGTCTGGTGTGATTTTCTATGATGAAGAAGAAGACATTATGGTGATTTTACATAGTCAGAATGAAGCTATGGCGGCAAAATGAAAGATGACAAAACAAAAGGAGAAAGTTAGGAGGAATAGGCCCAAACAACATAAAAAAGTGTGTAAATTTTCTTTTAAATGATTTATAGTTGTTGGAATATTAGAGGATTAAGAGGGGATGGAAAGTTGAGTAAGGTGAAAGAGTTGAAAAAAGTTTAGATTGAATATGCTAGGATTGATTGAAACTAAAAGGGAGGTAGTGACTAAATTTGATGTTGTTCAATTGTGGGGTTGTGACACGGTGGGCTGGGATTATGTGGAATCAGTAGGAGCCTCTGGCGGTTTATTATTAATATGGGACGATTTGTTGTTTAAACTATTAAACTGCTATAAAGGAGATGGTTGGCTTTGCGTGCAAGGAATGAGTGAAGGATTTACAGCTAGTGGATTTACTGCTAACTGATCGAAAATTCACATGATTTCGAGGTTGTTCTTGTAGCCGCATAGATAGGGTTCTTGTCAGTGTGGAGTGGCTTGAGGAGTTTCCAGATACTTGTTTGAGAGGAAGACCTAGAGGGCTATCAAATCATTGCATGTTGATTCTAGAAGATGCGAGACTTAGTGCGGGTCCAAGACCTTTCCGAAGCTTAGACTCCTGGTTTACACATGAAGGGTTTCTGAGGATGGTAAAGGATGAGTGGAGAAACTTGGGTGATGAACAATTCACTAGTAAGCTGAAGGCCTTGACGATACCACTAAGGGGATGACACAAGGACAATTTTAGGGACATTGACAACAGGATAAAGAAGTTTGAGGAAGAGATTAAGAAGATTGATGACATGGTGAGTGCTGGTAGTTATGATGGAACATTGGAGGCTAGACGGAAGGCTCTTGTGACTTATTATGTAAAGTGGTATGCCAAAAAGGAGATTCATTAGAAGCAGATGTCTCAATCTCAACATGCTAGAGATATGGACAAGAACACCAGATACTTCCATAACCTAGCAACGGCTAGAAAAAGGAACAACAGAATCGATTCCCTAGTAATTAATGGCAGAGTGGTAAGGAACCAGGCCAAAATAAAAGTTGCAATTATAGGATTTTATAAAGAACTGTATTGACATGAATATTCTCCAAGGATTGGAATACGTGATGGGTTGGTAAAGCAGATTAATGAGGAAGAGGCAGCAGAGTTAGAGGTAATGCCATCACCTGAGGAAATACGAGAGGCGGTATGGAATTGTGAGTCTAGTAAAATGCCAGGTAGTGATGGATATAATATGAAGTTCATAAAAAAAATGTTAGGGTGAGATTGGCCAAGAGTTTACTGCAGCTGTGTTGGGTTTTTTCCAAAGTGCGAAGCTACCAACAGATACTAATGTAACATGGGTGGCGTTAGCTCTAAAATTTGCAGGAGCTAAGGAAATTAAAGACTTAAGGCCAATTAGTATGGTTGGTTGTGTCTATAAGGTGATATCCAAAGTCTTGGTGAGAAGAATGCGGTCAATAATGCCAGGTTTAGTGGGAAAGACTCAGTCTGCATTTATAAAGGGTCGCAAAATACATGATGGTGCTCTCATTGCTTGTGAGACGGTCCAATAGTTGAAGTTGCGTAAGAAGCAAGCGGCAATTATCAAACTAGACTTTTAGGTAGTGTTTGGTGGAGAGACAGAGACGGAAAGACTGAGACTGAGAGACAGAGACTAAGAGACAGGGATTGAAATAAATCTCAGTATTATGTTTGGTGCAAAATGGGAGACAGGAATTGAAACAAGAATGAAACTCTAATTTAATTTGCACAAAGGGAAAAATTGGAATTAATTAGTTGAAATGAAAGTATTTTAGGTATAAAATGTTATTAAAGTTTTAGTCTCTATCTCTAAAAATTTCAGTCTCCTGTGTCCCTACTTTTTGAGGTACTGAAATACTGAAATTTTAGAGACAGAGACAAAAATTTTAGTACCAGTCTCTGAACTAACAAACACGATACTGAGTCTCAGTCTCTCAGTCTCTGTCTCAGTACCTCAAAACAAACGCTACCTTAGAAAGCTTACGAGAGAGTGAAATAGAGCTTTGTGGATGTTGTGCTACAAAAGATGGGTTTCGGTCTTAGATGGAGGGCATGGGTGAAGGAATGTGTGACTACAATGTCTATGCTGGTTGATGAGCGGATATTTTATACGCTTTTTGGCATCACTTTCATATAGTTTTTAGTAATTTTTATTTAGTTTTTATTAAATTTTTATAGGTTTTAGTGTTAAATTCACAATTTTGGACTTTACTATGATTTTTTCTGTTTTTGGACAATTTCAGATATTTTTTGGCTGAAATTGAGGAATTGGAGCAGAAGTCTAATTCAGAGACAGAGAAAGCACTGCAGATGCTGTTCAGATCTGACCTTCCTGCATTCGGAAGAGCTTTTCTGGAGCTAAAAAAATCAAAATGGTGCGATCTCAACGGCTATAGAAATCTGACTTCCAGAGCTTTCCAGCAATATATAATAGTCCATACTTTATTTCGGATTAGAAGGCCAAAAACTGGCGTGAAGTCCAAATGGAGCGCTCTCAACGGATATAGAAAGCTGACTTCCAGAGCTTTCCAGAAATATATAATAGTCCATACTTTGCTTCGTATTAGAAGGCTCAAAACTAGCGTCCAACGCAAGCTTCCTGCCTCTTTCCAGGCGTCCAGCGCCCAAAGAGCAAAACCCAGCGTCCAAAGGCCCAGAGAGGACCCCCGAGCTGGTGTTTCATATCTAGAAGACCTCATAGCACATGTATCTCATCAAGCTCAGCCCAAACACTTACCAAGTGGGCCCTAGAAGTGGATTTTAGCACTAAAAAGATTGTTGTACCCTTACTAGTCATTAGCTTAGTATTTAAGGGATTTTATTTATGTCATTCAGGGACCGTCATTACTTTTCTCATTATTCATGTTTTTCCATTATTTTTACTTTTAGTATGAGTTTCTAAACCTCCTATGTTGAGGGAAGCTGACAAATTAGCTCTGTTCATCACATTAAGATGAACGTGCCTGACAAACACTCGCATCTACTTGGGTTCGTGTGAGTACTGACGAACGGGATTTTTGCTAGTGAAGAATTTCACAAATGAAACCTCGTAGAAAGTATAGTTTCTAAACTAACAGAAAATCCTTTTCGTACAAATAAATTTGGTTGTCACTAAAGCAAACCCAATAAAATTAAACCGAAGTATTTAAACCTCGGCTCGTCTCTCAAGGAATTGCAGGGAGGTGTAGTTATTATTGGTTATGAAAAAGTATCTTTTTGGGTTTTTGTAAAGGTTGATCAAGGAATGTAAATTGCAGGAATTAAACTAATAGTTAAGAAAGGCCCTTGGCAAGGTATGAGAATTAGAAGTCCTATCCTAGCTATCCTTATCAATTGTGATGAGAATTGTCCGTTGCTCCACTTAGTCAACCTCTAACTATGAAGGAAAGTCAAGTGGGAATAATCAATTTGATTCCTCAAGTCCTAGTAAAATCCTAAGGAAAGACTAGCTTTAGCGGAATTCGAATCAACTAACAACTTTCAATTATCAATCAACAAAGGAGCTTGATAACTCAAGAGTCTTCAATTACTCAACCAAAGCCAAAAGGAGAGAAATCTAACTTAAAATCCTCCCAAGCATTTTGTCAAACACTTGGAAGGCATAACATAAAAACATAGAAAACTATCAAGGAATATTAAATCCAAACAACCAATTGCAAACATCAATAATAACAAATGAGAAAAGAATGAAGAAAGGGACAATAGTTATGAAATACCTCAAATTGCATTAAATAGAAAATTGAATCTAACAAGAGAATTCATGAACCAAATAGCAACATAAAGTAATCAACAAAGGGAATAAATAAACTAGAATGCTAAGACAATTAAAAGTAGAAGAGAGACTAAATTAAAGTATAGTAGAAATCTCAAATTGAAGATAGTTAAACCTAAGAATCCTAAAATCTAAGAGAGAGGAGAGAGCCTCTCCCTCTAGAAAACTACATCTAAAACCTAAAATTATGTAAATGAATGTTGTGTCCATGCATGAATGATTGATTTCCCCATTCTGTAGCCTCTATTCTGTGTTCTCGGGCTTGGACTTGGGCCAAAAAGGAGCCCAGAAATCGCTCCCAGCATTTTCTGCACGTGGCGCATGTCACGCGTACGCGTAGGTCACGCGTACGCGTCGTTTGGCAAAAATCCTTGTCACGCGTATGCGTCAGTCACGCGTACGTGTTGCTTGTCTTCTGCGCTAGTCATGTGTGCACATCATCTACGCATACGCGTCGCTGCCAGCTTCCTAAAACTTCATCTTCTTGCAGTCCTTCCACTTTTGCATGTTTTCTTTCCATCCTCTAAGCCATTCTTGCCCTATAAGGCCTGAAAACACTTAATACACAGATCACCACATCGAATGGTAATAGAGGGTAATAAAAATTGATATTTTAAAGGCCTAGGAAACATGTTTTCAACTATATCACAAAATTAGGAAGGATTTGTAAAACCATGCAAATTATATGAGTAAGTGAGCAAAGAATTGATAAAATCCACTCAATTGAGCATAAGATAAACCATAAAATAGTGGTTTATCAAATATCCCCACACTTAAATATTAGCATGTTCTCATGCTAAGCTCAAGAGAAGATATAAAGGAGTGAAAATGAATGGTAGAATGTATGAAATGCAACCTATCTATATGAATGCAACTAAGTGTGAAATGCTTCTACCTACTTGGTTAAAAGTAAATAAATCTTTTAAGAACAAATATGAACTGGATTTCACTAATTCAAATTATAAAAATGAAGTACAAATAGACTTGCAAGAAGAAGATAGCTCATGAAAGCCGGGAACAAAGAATCGAGCATCGAACCCTCACTGGAAGTATATACACTCTAATTACTCAAGTGTTTAAGGTTTGACTCTCTCAGTTCTCCACTAACCTTGCTTTCTAAGACTTGCTCTTCTTCTACCAATCAACAGAAATTTAATGCACAAATACACATATCAAGAGGTATTTTAAGGGTTGTAATGGGGTTAGGGTCAAGGTAGGAATGTATTTGGTCAAGTGGACTAAAATCTGAATCCTTAATTAGCCTAAACTTTCCACCTAACTTAGACAATCCATGTAATCATAATACAATATCTAACTATCCATTAACCATGTTTTCCACATATTCATGCATCCTAATTTCGAGTACAGTACATATGCATTGCTTTCACCATTTACTTTGGGGGCATTTTGTCCCCTTTTATTATTTGCTATTTTTCTTTTCTTTTTCTCCTTTTTTTTCTTTTTTTTATTTTTATTTTTTTTTCTTTTATTTTTCTCAATACATATGATTAAATTATTGAATGTTGAGCATGTCCTAAATATTTCTTTCATATTTTCATAAAGATATACAACACCCAATTCTTAAACCAAATGTTTCCAAATCCAACTTCCCCACACTTAAATCATGAACACTCTCACTAGTCTAAGCTAACCAAGAATTTAAATTAAGGACATTATTGTTTTTCACTTAGAGTTAGTGATGTGCTAAAGTGAAGAATAAATGGGGTTAAAAGGTGATGAGCGGATAATTTATAGGCTTTTTGGCATTGTTTTTAGTATGTTTTTAGTATATTTTAGTTAGTTTTATTATGTTTTTATTAGTTTTCAAATAAAAATCACATTTTTGGACTTTACTATGAGTTTGTATATTTTTCTGTAATTTCAGGTATTTTCTGGCTGAAATTAAGGGACCTGAGCAAAAATCTGATTTAAAGGCTGAAAAAGGACTGCAAATGCTGTTGGATTCTGACCTCCCTGCACTAGAAGTGGATTTTCTGGAGCTACAGAAGCCCAATTGGTGCGCTCTCAATTGCGTTGGAAATTAGACATCCTGGGCTTTCCAGAAATATATAATAGTCCATACTTTGTCCGAGATTTGATGGCCCAAATAGGCGTTCCAAGTCAGCTTAAGAATTCTGGCGTCAAAACGCCAGAACTGGCACAAAAGCTGGAGTTAAACGCCCAAACTGGCACAAAAGCTGGCGTTTAACTCCAAGAAAAGTCTCTACACATGGAAGCTTCAATGCTCAATCCAAGCACACACCAAATGGGTCCGGAAGAAGATTTCTGCGTTAATTACTTATTTCTGTAACCCTAGGCTACTAGTTTTCTATAAATAGGACCTTTTGCTATTGTATTTTCATACTTTTGATAGACCTTTTCACGTTTGGGGGATGGCCTCACGGCCATGCCTAGACCCTTTTGTTCTTATGTATTTTCAACGGTGGAGTTTCTACACACCATAGATTAAGGTGTGGAACTCTGCTGTTCTTCACGAATTAATGCAATTACTACTGTTTTCTATTCAATTCACGCCTACTTCTTGTTCTAAGATATTCATTTGTACCCAAGAACATGATGAATGTGATGATTATGTGACACTCATCACCATTCTCCCCTATGAACGCGTGCCTGACAACCACCTCCGTTCTACATGCAATCAAGCTTGAATGTTTATCTCTTAGCCTTTTGGTTCATGACGCATGGTTGCCTCGCCTGACAACCGAGTCCTCCATTCCATGAAATCAGAGTCTTCGTGGTATAGGCGAGAATCAATTGGCAGCATTATTGAGATCCGGAAAGTCTAAACCTTATCTGTGGTATTCCGAGTAGGATCTGGGATGGGATGACTGTGACGAGCTTCAAACTCGTGAGTGTGGGACGTGTGACAGACGCAAAAGGATCAATGGATCCTATTCCGACATGATCGAGAACCAACAGCTGATTAGCTGATGTGGTGACAGCGCATCAGGACCATTTTCACTGAGAGGACGGGAGGTAGCCATTGACAACGGTGAAACCCAACATAAGCTTGCCATGGAAGGGAGTATGAATGATTGGAAGAAGGCAATGGGAAAGCAGAGGTTCAGGAGGAACAAAGCATCTTCATACGCTTATCTGAAATTCTCACCAATAAATTACATAAGTATCTCTATCTTTATTTTATATTTTATTTATCTTTTAATTATCAATTCTCCATAACCATTTGAATCCGCCTGACTGAGATTTACAAGATGACCATAGCTTGCTTCAAGCCGACAGTCTCTGTGGGATCGACCTTTACTCACGTAAGGTTTATTACTTGGACGACCCAGTGCACTTGCTGGTTAGTTGTGTGGAGTTGTGATAAAGAGTTGAGATTACAATTGTGCGTACCAACTTGTTGGCGCCATTGATGATCACAATTTCGTGCACCAAGTTTTTGTTGCCGTTGCCGGGGATTGTTCGAGTTTGGACAACTGACGGCTCATCTTGTTGCTTAGATTAGGTAATTTTATTTTATGTTTAATCTTTTTACTTTTTATTTTCGAAAAATTTTTTTTTTAAAAATACAAAATTTTTTTTCTATTTTGTTCTTCAGAGTTTTTAAGAATGAATTCTAGAGTTTCATGATGATTTGTTGAAGTCTGGTTGGCTGTAAAGCCATGTCTAATCTTTTGGACCAAGGTTTCATGATGGTTTCTATCAATTTTGCTGTTGTGAGCAATGATCTGCTAAAGCTTGGCTGGCCATTGGCCATGTCTAGTGTTTTGGACCGGAGCTTTCTTTGAAAGCTTGGCTGGCTAGTAAGCCATGTCTAATTCCTGGACCGGAGTTTTAGACTAACATTGCAATGATTCCTGGAATTCTCATTAAAAATTTTGAATCCCTTTATTTTCCTTTCCATATAATTTTCGAAAAATCACAAAAAAATATTTATAAAATCATAAAAATAAAAAAATATTTTATGTTTCTTGTTTGAGTTTAGTGTTAATTTTAAAGTTTGGTGTAAATTGCATGTCTTTATTCTTCTTGCATTTTTCGAATATATGCATTATGTTCTTCATTGATCTTCAAGTTGTTCTTGATGATTTCATTGCTCTGATATTTAATTTATCTTATTTTGTGTCTTTTGTTGTTTCTTATATGCATTTTCAAATTGTTATAGTCCTTAGTATACAAACTTCTAAGTTTGGTGTCTTGCATGCATTGTTTATTTGATCTTAGTTGTATTTTTTTGTTTCTCATCATTAAAAAATTCAAAAAAAAATTCAAAATTGTCTTTTCAAGTCAATAACACAGAGAATTGAAGATTCAGAACACTCAGCAGAGGAATTACACAGAAAAAGCTGGGCGTTCAAAACGCCCAGTGAAGAAGGAAAACTGGCGTTTAAACGCCAGCCAGGGTACCTGGCTGGGAGTTAAACGCCCAAAAGGGTAGCATTTTGGGCGTTAAACGCCAGAATGGATACCATTCTGGGCGTTTAACGCCAGGATGACATAAGAGGAAAGATTTTGTTTTTAATTCAAATTTTTTTTTTCAAGTTTTCATAAGTTTTCAAAATCAAATCTTTTTCAAATCATATCTTTTCAAAATAAATTTCTTTCCATTTTTTTTGCTATTTTCGAAAATACTTGCTAACAATTAATGATTTGATTCAAAAATTTCAAGTATGTTGCTTTCTTGTTAAGAAAGGTTTAATATCTGAATCATATCTTTTAAATTTCTTGTTAGCCAAGTCATTAATTTTAAAATCAAATCTTTTTAAATTGTTTTTCAATTATATCCTTTCAATCATATCTTTTTAAAACCATATCTTTTCAATCATATCTTCTTAATCACATCTTTTTCAAAATAATTTTCAATCATATCTTTTTGATTTCTAATTTCAAAAATCTTTTTCAAAAATTACTTAATTTCTTTCCCAACTTTAATTCTCGAAAATCATCAATCAAATTTTCAAAATTTCTTTTAATTATTTCAAAATATTTTACTTTAATTTCAAAAATTCTTTCCCTCTTCTCACATCCTTCTATTTAAAGGACTAACACTCCTCCACTATCAACAATTCGAACTCTATCCCTCTTGATAAGTTCAAATTCTTCTCTTTCTACCTTCTCCTTCTATTCTTCTTTTCCTCTGACACTTCAAGGAATCTCTATACTGTGACATAGAGGATTCCATACTTTCTTCTTCTCTTTTCATATGAGCAGAAGCAAGGACAAAGGCATTCTTGTTGAAGCTGATCCTGAACCTGAAAGGACCTTGAAGAGAAAGCTAAGAGAAGCTAAAGTATAACTCTCTATAGAGGACCTAACAGAACTTTTCAAACAAAAAAAAAGACATGGCAGCCGAAAACAACAACAATGTCAACAATGCAAGGAAGATGCTTGGTGACTTTACTGCACCTACTCCCGACTTCTGTGGGAGAAGATCTCAATCCCTGCCATTGGAGCAAACAACTTTGAGCTCAAGCCTCAATTAGTTTCTCTGATGTAACAGAATTGTAAGTTTCATGGACTTCCAATGGAAGATCCTCATCAGTTCTTAGCTGAATTCCTGCAAATCTGTGACACTGTCAAGACCAATGGTCAATGCCTTCTTGGCAAAGTTCTTTCCACCTCAAAAATTGAGTAAGCTTAGAGTGGAAGTCCAAACCTTCAGACAGAAGGAAGGTAAATCCCTCTATGAAGTTTGAGAAAGATACAAGCAATTAATCAGAAGGTGCCCTTCTGACATGCTTTCAGAATGGATCATCATAGGTATCTTCTATGATGGTCTGTCTGAACTGTTCAAAATGTCATTGGACAGCTCTGCTGGAGGATCTCTTCATCTAAAGAAGATGCCTGCAGAAGCTCAGGAACTCATTGAGATGGTTGCAAATAACCAATTCATGTATACTTCTGAAAGGAACCCTATGAATAATGGGACAAATCAGAAGAAAGGAGTTCTTGAGATTGATACTCTGAATGCCATATTGGCTCAGAATAAAATATTGACTCAGCAAGTCAATATAATTTCTCAAAGTCTGTCTGGAATGCAAGCTGCACCAGGCAGTACTAAGGAAGCTTCATCTGAAGAAGAAGCTTATGATCCTGAGAACCCAACAATGGAAGAGGTGAATTACATGGGAGAACCCTATGGAAACACCTATAATCCTTCATGGAGAAATAATCCAAATCTCTCATGGAAGGACTAACAGAGGCCTCAACAAGGCTTCAATAACAATAATGGTGGAAGAAACAGGTTTAGAAATAGCAAACCTTTTCCATCATCTTCTCAGCAACAGACAGAGAATTCTAAGCAGAGCCACTCTGAATTAGCAACTGTAGTCTCTGATCTAATTAAAACCACTCAAAGTTTCATGACTGAAACAAGGTCATCCATTAGAAATTTGGAGGCACAAGTGGGTCAGCTGAGTAAGAAAGTTACAGAACTCCCTCCTAGTACTCTTCCAAGCAATACAGAAGAGAATCCAAAAGGAGAGTGCAAGGCCATCACCATGACCCACACGGCTGAATCTGGAGAGGAGGAAGAGGCAGTGATCTCCACTAAGGAAGATCTCACTGGACGTCCACTGGCCTCCAAGGAGTTCCCTCATGAGGAACCATGGGAATCTGAGGCTCACACTGAGACCATAGAGATTCCATTGAATTTACTTCTGCCATTCATGAGCTCTGATGAGTATTCTTCCTCTGAAAAGGATAAAGATGTTACTGAAGAGCAAGTTGCTAAGTACCTTAGAGCAATCATGAAACTAAATACCAAGTTATTTGGTAGTGAGACTTGGGAGGATGAACACCCTTGCTCACCAAAGAACTGGATGACTTGACTAGGCAGATATTACCCCAAAAGAGACAAGATCCTAGAAAGTTCTCAATACCTTGCACCATAGGCACCATAACCTTTGAAAAGGCTCTGTGTGACCTAGGGTCAAGCATAAACCTCATGCCTCTCTCTGTAATGGAGAAACTAGGAATTTTTGAGGTGCAAGCTGCAAGAATCTCATTAGAGATGGCAGACAATTCAAGGAAACAAGCTTATAGACTTGTAGAGGATGTCTTGGTAAAGGTTGAAGACCATTACATCCCTGCTGATTTCATAATCTTAGAGACTGGGAAGTGTATGGATGAATCCATCATCCTTGGCAGACCCTTCCTAGCCATAGCAAAAGCTGTGATTGATGTTGACAGAGGAGAATTGGTCCTTCAAGTGAATAAGGACTCCCTTGTGTTTAAGGCTCAAGGATCTCTCTCTGTAACTATGGAGAGGAAGCATGAAAAGCTTCTCTTAATACAAAGTCAAACAAAGCCCCCACATTCAAACTCTAAGTTTAGTGTTGGGAGGCCACAACCAAACTCTAAGTTTGGTGTTAAGAGGCCACAACCAAACTCTAAGTTTGGTGTTGAGAGGCCATCATCATGCTCTGAGTATTTGTGAGCTCCATGAGAGCCCACTGTCAAGCTACTGACATTAAAGAAGCGCTTGTTGGGAGGCAACCCAATTTTACTTATCTATGTTAAATTTCTATTGTTATTTTATATTTTCTATAGGTTGATGATCATGTGAAGTCATAAAAACAATTGAAAAAGTGAAAACAAACTGAAAAACAGAATGAAAAATAGCACACCCTGGAGGAGAAAGCTACTGGCGTTTAAACGCCAGTAAGGGCAGCAGAATGGGCGTTAAACGCCCAGTCTGGCACCATTCTAGGCGTTTAACACCAGAAAGGGGCACAGAGCTGGCGTTTAACGCCAGAAAAGGGCAAGAAGCTGGCGTTAAACGCCAGAAATGGGCAGCAACCTGGCGTTTAACACCAGGATTGGCAGAAAAGGGCATTTTGCACGCCACTTGGTGCAGGGATGAAAAATCCTTGACACCTCAGGATCTGTGGACCCCACAGGATCCCCACCTACCCCACCCCTCTCTCTCTTCTTCACCCATTCACCAATCACCTCAATACCTCTTCCCCAAAAACCCCTCACCTATCAAATCCTACCCTCTTGTCCATAAACCCTTCACCAATCCACATCCATCCATCATAAAATCCCACCTACCTCACCATTCAACTTCAAACCACTTTCCCTCCCAAACCCACCCTATATGGCCGAACCCTAACCCTCTCTCCACTCCTATATAAACCCATCTTCACTCCCTCATTTTTACACATCTTCAACACTACTTCTCCCCCCTTGGCCGAATCACTCCCACTTCTCCATCTCCTCCATTTACTTCTTCTTCTACTCCTTTCTTTCTTCTTTTGCTCGAGGACGAGCAACCCTTCTAAGTTTGGTGTGGTAAAAGTGTTGCTTTTTGTTTTTCCATAACAATTTATGGCACCAAAGGCCGGAGAAACCTCTAGAAAGAGGAAAGGGAAGGCAAAAGCTTCCACCTCCGAGTCATGGGAGATGGAGAGATTCATCTCAAAGGTGCATCAAGACCACTTCTATGAAGTCATGGCCAAGAAGAAAGTGATCCCCGAGGTCCCTTTCAAGCTCAAAAAGGGTGAATATCCGGAGATCCGACATGAGATTTGAAGAAGAGGTTGGGAAGTTCTCACCAACCCCATTCAACAAGTCGGAATCTTAATAGTTCAAGAGTTCTATGCCAATGCATGGATCACCAAGAACCATGATCAAAGTGTGAACTCGGACCCAAAGAATTGGCTTACAATGGTTTAGGGAAAATGCTTAGATTTTAGTCTGGAGAATGTAAGGTTGGCATTCAACTTGCCCATGATGCAAGGAGATGCACACCCCTACACTAGAAGGGTCAACTTTGATCAAAGGTTGGACCAAATCCTCAAAGACATTTGTGAAGAGAGCGCTCAATGGAAGAGAGATTCAAGAGGGAAGCCGGTTCAACTAAGAAGGCATGACCTCAAGCCCGTGGCTACCGGTCTGAAGTTACTATAGACCGGGCGATCATGATCCATAGCATCATGATTGGAGAGGAAGTAGAAGTTCATGAGGTTATATCCCAAGAACTCTACAAGGTGGCGGATAAGTCCTCCACTTTGTCAATGTTAGCCTTCCCTCATCTCATTTGTCACCTTTGCAATTCGGCTGGAATTGACATAAAGGAAGACACCCTCATTGATGAGGACAAGCCCATCACTAAGAAAAGGATAGAGCAAACAAGAGATCCCACTCATGGACAAGAGCATGAGAAAATTCCTCATCATGAAATTCCTGAGATACCTCAAGGGATGTATTTTCCTCCACAAACCTATTGGGAGCAAATTAACACCTACCTAGGAGAATTAAGTTCCAATATGGGACAACTAAGGGTAAAGCACCAAGAGCATTCTATCCTCCTCCATGAAATTAGAGAAGACCAAAAAGTTATGAGAGAGGAGCAACAAAGGCAAGGAAGAGATATTGAGGAGCTCAAGCACTCCATAAGATCTTCAAGAGGAAGAACAAGCCGCCATCACTAAGGTGGACCCGTTCTTTAATTTCCTTGTTCTTTACTTTCTATTTTTCGAATTTTTATGCTTTATGTTTATCTATGTTTGTGTCTTTATTACATGATCATTAGTGTCTTAGTGTCTATGCCTTAAAGTTATGAATGTCCTATGAATCCATCACCTTTCTTAAATAAAGAGTGTTTTAATTGAAAAGGAAAAGAAGTGCATGAATTTTAAATTTTAAAACAGTTTAATTATTCTGATGTGGTGGCAATAATTATTGTCTTCTAAATGAATGCTTGAACAGTGTATATTTTTGAATTTGTTGTTTATGAATGTTAAAACTGTTGGCTCTTGAAATAATGATGGAAAAGGAGAAATGTTATTTGATGATCTGAAAAATCATAAAATTGATTCTTGAAGCAAGAAAAAGCAGTGAAAAGCTTGCGGAAAAAAAAAAGAGTAAGAAAAAGAAAAAGCAAGCAGAAAAAGCCAATAGCCCTTTAAACCAAAAGGCAAGGGTAAAATAAAAAGGATCCAAGGCTTTGAGCATCAGTGTATAGGAGGGTCCACAGGAATAAAATCCTGGCCTAAGCGGCTAAACCAAGCTGTCCCTAACCATGTGCTTGTGGTGTGAAGGTGTCAAGTGAAAACTTGAGACTGAGCAGTTAAAGTCGTGGTCCAAAGCAAAAAAAAAAGAGTGTGCTTAAGAGCTCTGGACACCTCTAATTGGGGACTCTAGCAAAGCTGAGTCACAATCTGAAAAGGTTCACCTAGTTATGTGTCTGTGGCATTTATGTATCCGGTGGTAATACTGGAAAACAAAATGCTTAGGGTCACGGCCAAGACTCATAAAGTAGCTATGTTCAAGAATCAATATACTTAACTAGGAGAATCAATAACACTATCTGAATTCTGAGTTCCTATAGATGGCAATCATTCTGAACTTCAAGGGATAAAGTGAGATGCCAAAACTATTCAGAAGTAAAAAGCTAAAGCTCATCTAATTAAGACTGATCTTCATAGATGTTTTTGGAATTCATTGTATATTCTCTTCTTTTTATCCTATTTGATTTTTATTTGCTTGGGGACAAGCAACAATTTAAGTTTGGTGCTGTGATGAGCGGATAATTTATACGCTTTTTGGCATTGTTTTTAGTATGTTTTTAGTATATTTTAGTTAGTTTTTATTATGTTTTTATTAGTTTTCAAATAAAAATTATATTTCTGGACTTTACTATGAGTTTGTGTATTTTTCTATAATTTCAGGTATTTTCTGGCTGAAATTGAGGGACCTGAGCAAAAATCTGATTCAGAGGTTGAAAAAGGACTGCAGATGCTGTTGGATTCTGACCTCCCTGCACTCGAAGTAGATTTTCTGGAGCTACAGAAGCCCAATTGACGCGCTCTCAATTGTGCTGGAAAATAGACATCCTGGGCTTTCCAGCAATATATAATAGTTCATACTTTGCCCGAGATTTGATGGCCCAAACAGGCGTTCCAAGTCAGCTTAAGAATTCTGGCGTCAAAACGCCAGAACTGGCACAAAAGCTGGAGTTAAACACCCAAACTGGCACAAAAGCTGGCGTTTAACTCCAAGAAAAGTCTCTACACATGGAAGCTTCAATGCTCAGCCCAAGCACACACCAAATAGGCCCAGAAGAAGATTTCTACGTTAATTACTTATTTCTGTAACCCTAGGCTACTAGTTTTCTATAAATAGGACCTTTTGCTATTGTATTTTCATACTTTTGATAGACCTTTTCACGTTTGGGGGCTAGCCTCACGGCCATGCCTAGACCCTTTTGTTCTTATGTATTTTCAACAGTGGAGTTTCTACACACCATAGATTAAGGTGTGGAGCTCTGCTGTTCTTCACGAATTAATGCAATTACTACTGTTTTCTATTCAATTCACGCCTACTTCTTGTTCTAAGATATTCATTCGTACCCAAGAACATGATGAATGTGATGATTATGTGACACTCATCACCATTCTCCCCTATGAACGCGTGCCTGACAACCACCTCCATTCTACATGCAATCAAGCTTGAATGTTTATCTCTTAGCCTTCTGGTTCATGACGCATGGTTGCCTCGCCTGACAATCGAGTCCTCCATTCCATGAAATCAGAGTCTTCGTGGTATAGGCGAGAATCAATTGGCAGCATTATTGAGATCTGGAAAGTCTAAACCTTGTCTGTGGTATTCCGAGTAGGATCTGGGATGGGATGACTGTGACGAGCTTCAAACTTGCGAGTGTGGGGCGTGTGACAGATGCAAAAGGATCAATGGATCCTATTCCGACATGATCGATAACCAATAGCTGATTAGCCGATGTGGTGACAGCGCATCAGGACCATTTTCACTGAGAGGACGGGAGATAACCATTGACAACGGTGAAACCCAACATAAGCTTACCATGGAAGGGAGTATGAATGATTGGAAGAAGGCAATGGAAAAGCAGAGGTTCAGGAGGAACAAAGCATCTTCATACGCTTATCTGAAATTCTTACCAATGAATTACATAAGTATCTCTATCTTTATTATATATTTTATTTATCTTTTAATTATCAATTCTCCATAACCATTTGAATCCGCCTGACTGAGATTTACAAGATGACCATAGATTGCTTCAAGCCGACAGTCTCCGTAGGATCGACCTTTACTCACATAAGGTTTATTACTTGGACGACCCAGTGCACTTGTTGGTTAGTTGTGCGGAGTTGTGATAAAGAGTTGAGATTACAATTGTGCGTACCAACTTGTTGGCGCCATTGATGATCACAATTTCGTGCACCAAAAGGTTCAACATTGGTTTACAAAGGATACTGAAAAGGTTAAGGCCATATGGGTATGTAAGCTCAGTGAAACAAGGCCTCAATCATATAAGTGCATGCATACATCAAACAGTGGAAATATAGTATTAAGCAAGACAAATATCACAATTTTAGAGAGAATAACACACACTAAAACAGAATATTGGTTGATAAAATGTAACCAATCAAATAGGCTCAAAATCTCACTGGTTTTGTGTGTTTGAGCTCTAAACCATGTTCCAAAATAATATTTCTTCAAACAAGTTCAATAAAAATTTTAATTTAAATTAGTGAAATGCTATAAAATAATTTCTTGGAAAAGAATTCATCGCTTCAACCAAGCAGTGGTAGAATATGCACAAAATCAAACAAACATGCAATCAAACATGCAAATGCAACAACTAATTTAACAAGGAAAATTAAACATTGGTGTTGAAATAGGAAATAACTAACCCACGGAAGTCAGTATCGACCTCCCCATACTTAAAGATTGCACCGCCCTCGGTGCATGCTAAGATGTGCAAGTGGACGGGTTGCTTTAACTGACACTTTTTTTTCCAAAGAATGTGCGTAGGAACTTGTTTGTCGCCCCATTGAAACGTCTTCCGGTTCCCTTCCTGGTGGCCATCCTGAAAGAAGAGAAAATGGAAGAAAAGTAACCCAAAAACGAAGATAGAAAACAAATAAAATATGGATGGGATAATGCCAAATAATAAGGGTCTCAATTACATGGTAGCTACAACATGCAAGTGAGAAAATAGTAGAAGTAAATGGCATATCAATAGTACAAAAATTGCGACAATGGGGAAGAGATAGTAGGTAATGAAAGACAATATAAATTCATGTCAATGCAAAAGGAATACATGTATCATAAGAGATTGGCAGTGACAGATAAAGAGTATTGCCCAACAGTGTAAAATAAGTCACTAAGCACCAAAATAATACCAGAAAAGATACAACAGTTGAATAAGAACATTTAACACCAATGGTAAAATAGGAAATTAAAAAAGGAGATAAAAATATGAATAAAATTAAAATGCAATGAAGGAAAGTATGCAAATGCAATATGTAAAAGAAAATGAAAGAGAATAAGGATGAGAAGAAAGTGAGAAAAGAAGAAGAAGGAGTTAGAAAGGAGAGAAGAAAGAAGAAGAAAGGATGGAAGAAAGGCGTAAGAGAGGAAAAACAGGGCGCGACGCACACACATGCATCATGCGTAAGCGTGAAAACTGAGTTGGCCATTCGACGCGTAAGTGTCGCCCACGCGTACGCGTGGGTGGCAAAACATGCACACTGATGCGTGAGCATCGGTCACGCGTACGTGTGACTGCTCGCGCGACTCCAGCATAGTGGCAGCCCAACTTTCTGTCGCTGATGCTTACGCGTGGTTTGAAAAATTAGCAGGGGACGTGTACGCGTAAGGCATGTGTACGCGTGGGTCTGGTTGTGCGCAGAGCACACCAGCCGTACGATTCTATCACAACTCTTTGTTCGTTGGATGGGAGAGCCAAATTGGACTCGACGCCCATGCGTGGCCTACGCGCACGCGTGGGTTGCCCCCTTTTTTTGTGAAATGCAGGTGGTGATGCAGAAATGATGAATGAACACTGATAAAAATAAAATAAAATAAAATAAAATAAAACTAATAATAAAAATGAAAGATCATACTATGGTGGGTTGTCTCCCACCTAGCACTTTTAGTTAAAGTCCTTAAGTTGGACATTTGGTGAGCTCTTTGTCATGGTGGCTTGTGCTTGAACTCATCTTGAAACTGCCACCAACGCTTGGACTTCCAATAAGCTTCAACATCTCCAAATAAATTCACCAGGCCTTGATGAAGTTCTCCACAAGCTTTGAGCTCCCAAAGTTGATCTTCTTGTATTCCCGGATCCCAAATCTTGTTTCTACACCCGTCTTTAAGTTGATCATCATGATTCCATCCGGGTGGTTTAGCCTTGGAATTCTCATTTAAGCACCCAAACATCCTCCTAGACCCAATCAATTGAGAATTGTACCAACCCTTGCAATTAGGTCTTGAGCTTCCAACCATAACGAACCTAGGATGGTGTTGCCAACTGCTAACCATCTCCCTTTTACTCTTGAAACCGCAGATAGCTCTAAGTTGTCCATCCGTTTCATGCAGACCATATTCAAGTGGGAAGGTAGAGTTTAAGGATAAGAATTTTACCCACTTGAATGTTGTGCTGGATCGTAATGGCTTGGGGGGAGGTATCTCCAGTGGTGGCCTTGCCAATGTATGCTTCACTCTCTTGGGCTCCTCTTTGATAATCTCCACCTCTTGACAAGCTTCTGCAACATTAACCTCTTCCTCAAGTTCAATGGGAGAGGATTCAATTGTGGATAGAAATTCATTGATTCTTGAATCTATCTCTTGATCAACCTCCTCAAAGTTTTCAACCATGACATGCCTTAGAGGTTGTACACCCTCCTCAACATCAAATTCAAACGTCTTGGAAGGAGGCTCTATGACTTGAGTTTCCCATGGAGGTTCAGCATCTCCTAAATCCTCAACCACTTCCTCTTCTTCAATAATTTCGGCATTCTCCACTTGCTCTAGTACAAAATCCAGCTCCTCCTTGATGACTTCCACCGCTTGACAACTTTCTTCAAGGGCCTCTCCTACCTCTACCTTTCGGGCCTCCTCTTGCTTCTCTTGAAGTATGTATGCGTGAACCTGATCCATTACGTCCCTAAGACGATCCCTTCTCTCTTGTTCCATGTCAATAGCATAGTTGGGATCATGTTGTTCTTGGATTGATGGATATGGGTGAAAAGTAAGTGCACCAGAGCTTGAGGGTTGAATATTGGGGGTAAAGGATGAATCCACACAAAATATAAGAGCTTGGAGAGTAGAGGTGAGACCGGTGAGAGTAGAGGTAAGTGTGGTTTGAAGCTCTCTTTGCCCTTGGCGAATAGCACTAAAGGTATCATCTATGGGAGCTTGGGGTGGATAGGAGGGTTCATTTGTTGGGAGAAAAGGTTCATAAAACGGATGTGGTTCTTCTTGATAAGGGTGTGGAGATGGTGTATATTGAGGTGGTGGTCCTGGGTATGGTTCATATGGTTCGTATGGTGGTTGGTGTGGTGGATAAGGGTTAGGGTCATATGGAGGTGAATGGTGGAAAGGGGCTTGTGAGTATGATGGTTCAGAGTTATGTTGAGGAGGTGGTTCATAAGCATATGGTGGGGCTTGTTGGTAACTACAAGGGGGTCCACTATATCCATCATCTTGGTACACACCCTGGAATGGCTCTTGACCATAGTAATTTGGTGGAGGTTGGTTGTCACGAAAAAGTCCACCATAACCATTGTCTTGGGATGCATCGTAGTATGGTCGTTGCCCCTGGCACATTGGGGGAGGTTGTTGCCGAAAGGGTTGATCAAATCCTTGTGGCTCCTCCCATCTTTGATTATTCCAACCTTGATGTATGTTTTCATTATAGCTTCCATTCCCTACAACATAATTTGAACCAAACTCGTAGTCAAAAGGGGGAGAATTCATAGTAACAAAAGAAAGTAAAAACAAAACCTAATAAGAAAATAATGAGAATAAACTCCTAAAACTAGAAACAACTAACAAAGAAACAGAAAAGCAAAATTATTCACAATATTCACAATAACTAATAATAAGGCACACGTTTGCAGATCCCCGGCAACGGCGCCATTTTGACGAACCGGATTTTTGCTAGTGAAGAATTTCACAAATAAAACCTCGTTGAAAGTATAGTTTATAAACCAATAGAAAATCCTTTACGTACAAATAAATTTGGTTGTCACTAAAGCAAACCCAATAAAATTAAACCGAAATATTTAAACCTCGGGTCGTCTCTCAAAGAATTGCAGGGAGGTGTAGTTATTATTGGTTATGGAAAAGTATCTTTTTGGATTTTTGTAAAGGTTGAATAAGGAATGTAAATTGCAGGAATTAAACTAATAGTTAAGAAAGGCCCTTGGCAAGGTATGAGAATTAGAAGTCCTATCCTAGCTATCCTTATCAATTGTGATGAGAATTGTCCGTTGCTCCACTTAGTCAACCTCTAACTATGAAGGAAAGTCAAGTGGGAATAATCAATTTGATTCCTCAAGTCCTAGTCAAATCCTAAGGAAAGACTAGCTTTAGTGGAATTTGAATCAACTAACAACTTTCAATTATCAATCAACAAAGGAGCTTGATAACTCAAGAGTCTCCAATTACTCAACCAAAGCCAAAAGGAGAGAAATCGAACTTAAGGGTGTGTGTGGTTCATGTATTACATTGTTATAAAGATTCCATTCCCATGGGAATTAAAGATACCCAAGGGGAAGGTGGGAATTGAAATGATGGTATTTTGATTCCCTGGAATCAAACTTGCTTAGGAATAGTTTTTCAAACTTTGAACCAAACATAGGAATATGATATTCCTATCTTAAAATTCCTAGAAATTATTTATAATTCCTCCAACCACACACACCCTAAAATCCTCCCAAGCATTTTGTCAAACACTTGGAAGGCATAACATAAAAACATAGAAAATTAGCAAGGAATATTAAATCCAAACAACCAATTACAAACATCAATAATAACAAATGTGAAAAGAACGAAGAACGGGGCAATAGTTATGAAATACCTCAAATTGCATTAAATAGAAAATTGAATCTAACAAGAGAATTCATGAACCAAATAGCAACATAAAGTAATCAACAAAGGGAATAAATAAACTAGAATGCTAAGACAATTAAAAGTAGAAGAGAGACTAAATTAAAGTAGAGTAGAAATCTCAAATTGAAGATAGTTAAACCTAAGAATCCTAAAACCTAAGAGAGAGGAGAGAGCCTCTTCCTCTAGAAAACTACATCTAAAACCTAAAATTATGTGAATGAATGTTGTATCCATGCATGAATGATTGATTCCTCCATTCTACAGCCTTTATTCTGTGTTCTCAGGCTTAGACTTCGGCCAAAAAGGAGCCCAGAAATCGCTCACAGCGCTTTCTGCAATTTCTGCACGTGGCGCATGTCACGCGTACGCGTTGCTTGTCTTTTGCGCTAGTCACGCGTGCGCGTCGTCTACGCGTACGCGTCGCTGCCATCTTCCTAAAACTTCATCTTCTTGCAGTCCTTCCACTTTTGCATGTTTTCTTTCCATCCTCTAAGCCATTCCTGCCCTATAAGGCCTGAAAACACTTAACACACATATCACGGCATCGAATGGTAATAGAGGGTAATAAAAATTGACAGTTTAAAGGCCTAGGAAACATGTTTTCAATTATATCACAAAATTAGGAAGGATTTGTAAAACCATACAAATTATATGAGTAAGTGAGCAAAGAATTGATAAAAACCACTCAATTGAGCATAAGATAAACCATAAAATAGTGGTTTATCAGTACCTGGAAGAAAAGCACGAGCCAACAGCTATGTTTATACATCTCTCAGACGGTTAATCCACGATTTCGTTGGGAACTTCTCGAGACACCAGTTCAGCCGATCTCCAGGGAGATTAGGGTCTCCGTGGTATAGGCTAGAATCCAAAAAAGCAGCGTTCTCTGATCCGAAAGATTCAACCTTGTCTGTGGCATTTTGAGTAGGATTGCCAAGAGAATGGACTGCTATGCCCTTCACCCTTCATCAGATTGAGTAACCACGGCCAATGGGCACAGCCGTATTCAACCTGTAGCAGAGGAGATCAATGACCACGGACAATGGCTTTGATCACTTATAGCCTGCCATAGAAGAAGATCATTCACAAGCAAAGAAGACAGTAGTACCAGAGTTACTTTAGAAAGACAAAATAACTCCAACTCTCAGCTCTATTCCCAGCGTATAATTCCTGTTAGTTAACTTCTTTTGATTCCACATGACTAAGACCTGCAAGACAACTATAGCTTGCTTCAAGCCACAATCCTTGTGGGATCGACCCTGACTCGCTCAGGTATTTCTTGGATGACCCAGTGCACTTGCTAGTATTGCTGCTGTACGAAATAGTGTGGGTTTTGTGTACACGCGCACCACTGGTGTTGATTAATGGGTCACCATCCAAATTGTTCAGGATAGAGAGAGGTTTTAGACAAGGAGATCATCTTTCTCCTTTTCTATTTGTTCTAGTTGTTGACGTCTTGCACATGATGGTGGGTGAGGCAGTCAGGAATGGACGCATTTCTCTACTGTTGGTGGGAAGGGACAACATAGAATTGTCGCATCTCCAATTTGCGGATGACACAATTTTATTTTGCCCACAGGATATAGAAACACTATTGAAATATAAGAGGCTTTTGCATTGTTTCGAGTTGATGTTTGGACTGAATATTAACTTTGATAAGTCAAATTTGATTTCGGTTATCGGTTAGCAAGAATGGGTAACAAATATGTGTGGTTTATTGGGATGTGGGGAAGTTGCTTTACCTGTCAGGTACTTAGGGATTTCTCTAGGCACAAATCCTTGGTTGGTGAAGACTTAGCAACCGATCATAGACAAGGTGGAAGATAAGCTCAGCTGTCTTATGACTTAAGCATAAGGCTCTGTGTGGTAGGGTGTCACAAAAAGCCCAGAGAGGAACCCCTAGCTGGCATTGCACACCCAAGGAGCCTCATCGCATGTGGATCTCATCAAAACTCAGCCCAAACACTCACCAAGTGGGCCTAAGAAGTATATTTTAGCACTAAATAGATTGTTTCACCCTTACTAGTCATCTGTTTAGTATTTAAGGGATTAAATCTATGTAACTTACATCACTTTTCTCATCATTCACATTTGTCTATTGTCTTCTACCTCAGTATGAGTTTTTAAACCTCCTAGGTTGAGGGGAAGAGCCATGCTGAGTCCTATGAATTAGTAAAAGTACTATTGTTTCTTCTTCGATCCGTGTTTAATTTATCTCTAAGGTGTATATTCCGATCTTCATCGTGGTGAGCAGGATGATCTGACAAATTAGCTCTGTTCATCACATTAAGATGAACGTGCCTGACAAACACTCGCATCTACTTGGGTTCGTGTGAGTACTGACGAACGGGATTTTTGCTAGTGAAGAATTTCACAAATAAAACCTCGTTGAAAGTATAGTTTATAAACCAATAGAAAATCCTTTACGTACAAATAAATTTGGTTGTCACTAAAGCAAACCCAATAAAATTAAACCGAAATATTTAAACCTCGGGTCGTCTCTCAAAGAATTGCAGGGAGGTGTAGTTATTATTGGTTATGGAAAAGTATCTTTTTGGATTTTTGTAAAGGTTGAATAAGGAATGTAAATTGCAGGAATTAAACTAATAGTTAAGAAAGGCCCTTGGCAAGGTATGAGAATTAGAAGTCCTATCCTAGCTATCCTTATCAATTGTGATGAGAATTGTCCGTTGCTCCACTTAGTCAACCTCTAACTATGAAGGAAAGTCAAGTGGGAATAATCAATTTGATTCCTCAAGTCCTAGTCAAATCCTAAGGAAAGACTAGCTTTAGTGGAATTTGAATCAACTAACAACTTTCAATTATCAATCAACAAAGGAGCTTGATAACTCAAGAGTCTCCAATTACTCAACCAAAGCCAAAAGGAGAGAAATCGAACTTAAGGGTGTGTGTGGTTCATGTATTACATTGTTATAAAGATTCCATTCCCATGGGAATTAAAGATACCCAAGGGGAAGGTGGGAATTGAAATGATGGTATTTTGATTCCCTGGAATCAAACTTGCTTAGGAATAGTTTTTCAAACTTTGAACCAAACATAGGAATATGATATTCCTATCTTAAAATTCCTAGAAATTATTTATAATTCCTCCAACCACACACACCCTAAAATCCTCCCAAGCATTTTGTCAAACACTTGGAAGGCATAACATAAAAACATAGAAAATTAGCAAGGAATATTAAATCCAAACAACCAATTACAAACATCAATAATAACAAATGTGAAAAGAACGAAGAACGGGGCAATAGTTATGAAATACCTCAAATTGCATTAAATAGAAAATTGAATCTAACAAGAGAATTCATGAACCAAATAGCAACATAAAGTAATCAACAAAGGGAATAAATAAACTAGAATGCTAAGACAATTAAAAGTAGAAGAGAGACTAAATTAAAGTATAGTAGAAATCTCAAATTGAAGATAGTTAAACCTAAGAATCCTAAAATCTAAGAGAGAGGAGAGAGCCTCTCCCTCTAGAAAACTACATCTAAAACCTAAAATTATGTGAATGAATGTTGTATCCATGCATGAATGATTGATTCCTCCATTCTACAGCCTTTATTCTGTGTTCTCAGGCTTAGACTTCGGCCAAAAAGGAGCCCAGAAATCGCTCACAGCGCTTTCTGCAATTTCTGCACGTGGCGCATGTCACGCGTACGCGTAGGTCACGCGTACGCGTCGTTTGGCAAAAATCCTTGTCACGCGTATGCGTCAGTCACGCGTACGTGTTGCTTGTCTTCTGCGCTAGTCATGTGTGCACATCATCTACGCATACGCGTCGCTGCCAGCTTCCTAAAACTTCATCTTCTTGCAGTCCTTCCACTTTTGCATGTTTTCTTTCCATCCTCTAAGCCATTCCTGCCCTATAAGGCCTGAAAACACTTAACACACATATCACGGCATCGAATGGTAATAGAGGGTAATAAAAATTGACAGTTTAAAGGCCTAGGAAACATGTTTTCAATTATATCACAAAATTAGGAAGGATTTGTAAAACCATACAAATTATATGAGTAAGTGAGCAAAGAATTGATAAAAACCACTCAATTGAGCATAAGATAAACCATAAAATAGTGGTTTATCAGTACCTGGAAGAAAAGCACGAGCCAACAGCTATGTTTATACATCTCTCAGACGGTTAATCCACGATTTCGTTGGGAACTTCTCGAGACACCAGTTCAGCCGATCTCCAGGGAGATTAGGGTCTCCGTGGTATAGGCTAGAATCCAAAAAAGCAGCGTTCTCTGATCCGAAAGATTCAACCTTGTCTGTGGCATTTTGAGTAGGATTGCCAAGAGAATGGACTGCTATGCCCTTCACCCTTCATCAGATTGAGTAACCACGGCCAATGGGCACAGCCGTATTCAACCTGTAGCAGAGGAGATCAATGACCACGGACAATGGCTTTGATCACTTATAGCCTGCCATAGAAGAAGATCATTCACAAGCAAAGAAGACAGTAGTACCAGAGTTACTTTAGAAAGACAAAATAACTCCAACTCTCAGCTCTATTCCCAGCGTATAATTCCTGTTAGTTAACTTCTTTTGATTCCACATGACTAAGACCTGCAAGACAACTATAGCTTGCTTCAAGCCACAATCCTTGTGGGATCGACCCTGACTCGCTCAGGTATTTCTTGGATGACCCAGTGCACTTGCTAGTATTGCTGCTGTACGAAATAGTGTGGGTTTTGTGTACACGCGCACCACTGGTGTTGATTAATGGGTCACCATCCAAATTGTTCAGGATAGAGAGAGGTTTTAGACAAGGAGATCATCTTTCTCCTTTTCTATTTGTTCTAGTTGTTGACGTCTTGCACATGATGGTGGGTGAGGCAGTCAGGAATGGACGCATTTCTCTACTGTTGGTGGGAAGGGACAACATAGAATTGTCGCATCTCCAATTTGCGGATGACACAATTTTATTTTGCCCACAGGATACGGAAATAATACTGAACTATAAGAGGCTTTTGCGTTGTTTCGAGTGGATGTCTGGCCTGAGTATTAACTTTGACAAGTCAAATATGCTTCCGGTTAACTGCGAGCAGAAATGGGTGACGAATATGTGTGGTTTGTTAGGATGCACACCGAAGCTACTTTATCAATCAGGTACTTAGGAATATCTTTAGGTGCAAACCCCCGGTTGGTGAAGACCTGAAAACCGATCATAGACAAGGTGGAAGATAAGCTCAGTTTGTGGAAAGCTAAGTCCCTTAGCAAAGCTGGCAAGCTGGTTCTCAATTAAAATCTATTCTAAATAGTTTGCCATTTACTACTTAAGCTTGTATAAGATGCCAAAGACGGTTGCAGAAAATATAATCGGGCTACAGAGAAGGTTTTTGTGGAGTAAAGAAGATGGGAATAACGGTATACCACTTGTGAAATGGGAGATGATGCAAGCTCCAAAAAAGTTAGGCGGTTTGGGGTGGGTGATGCGTTAATCAGAAATGTGTCGCTTCTGTTCAAGTGGTGGTGGTGTTTTTCGAAGGAAGATTCTCCGTTGTGGAAGAAGGTAGTATGTTCTTGTAATCATTTGAATCCTTCTGTAATGTTGTCAAAACAGCCATTACCGTTAAGGAGTGGCCCGTGGAAAGATATTTGTCAACTTAATATTAAAGAGCCACATGCAAGAGATATGATGATTAGTGGTTTGGCTATGGAGGTGGAAAATGACAGACGTATTCATTTCTGGGAGGATGATTGGCTACAAAGTGGTCCGTTGGAAGATAGTTTTTCGAGACTCTTTTCCGTTTCAAATCAACAAGGATCCATCATAGGGGAGTGTGGGTTCTGGGATGATATAGAGTGGGTGTGGAACTTTCAGTAGAGGAGAGAGTTATTCCAATGGGAACTTGAGTTGCTCAATCAACTTCATGACTGATTACGACTAGTAAGAATGTCGCCTAGTAGAGATGATACAATTGTATGAAAATTTGATAAAATAGGTATCTATTCTACTAATTCATTTGTGCATGTGTTGCAGAAAGAGACTCTCCCGGAAGACATCACAAGCTACATCTTCACTAGTGCCATTTGGAGAGGATTGGTTCTTCCAAGAGTTGAACTCTTTGCGTGGTTTGTTTTAGTAAGCAGGATCAACATTAAAGAGAGACTGAGTAGGCTAGGAATCATACATCATAGCGATAAGATTTGTGTTTTGTGTAAAAAGGAAATAGAATTTGTGCACCATTTGTTTCTTGGTTGTGAATTTACTTAGCAGGTGTGGTGCACTTGGTTGACGGGTGCAGATAGAGCATGGGCTATTCCGGGGACTGTTAAAGAACTGTTTGAGAGTTGGATTGAAGTGTCTGGTCGTAATTCTGAGCAAAAGAAGTGGCTGATAGGATTCTTTGCGGTTATCTAGAATATTTGGTTAGAACGGAATAACAGAGTTTTCCAGAGATCTGAGACAGGTGTTGATGGAATCAAGACTAGGTCGTTTTTGAGTTGCAGGGAATGGTGTGGTGTTGATCCGTTTGGTTATTGATGGCAATGCCGGAGATGACAACGGATTATACTCTATAGTTCTATATCTTTATCTTGATTTCTCTGTTGTTTTCTTGTTCCTGCTTGCTTCACTTTAGTGTGTCGAGCTCACTTTTTTAAAAAAAAAATGAATTGCATAATCACGAACCTACAAATAATATTTCATACCTTATCATCTCTATTGTAATTTTTCATATTCTCAAAAATTGGTTGACTGTGAACAACCTTATCAGGTGAGTCAGTCTATTGTTCAAATTTTTCAAATACTTCTGACATAGACACCGTGTTAAGGTCGAATTCAAATATCATACTATTTGAAATGATAACTACAACTGGTTGTGAATTTCTTTGGTCTATCCCAATCAAAATCAAACTCAAAGTTTCAATTGTACTAAATTTGTAATTTTTGCTCTTGAATATCAAAGTTTCTGATTGTGCTTCAGATATACTAAAATAATCGTCCTTTTTCCCTCTTGAACGTAGAGGTCTTATCCATTACATAGATTGCCTCTAATGATAATGAAGTGATACAATAAATTAGTGGTTATGGCAATTATTACAATTAACATTAATTAAGAACTATTATTATTATAATTTTTTATTATTATTATTATTATTATTATTATTATTATTATTAGTCTTGATGATAATCGTA
>NC_029786.2:92014293-92017715 GCF_000816755.2 Arachis ipaensis
AAATATGAATGTCAAATTGTAAAAAGGAATATTAATATATGATTCGGTTAATGTCTAATAGTTAAAGATATGTTATTATAATTAATATGATTAATATGTGAGAATCATTAAGAGTGTGATAAGTAGAATAATAAGAGAATGATAAAAGAGTGAGATAAAAAATTAAAATATAATTAACTTATTTAAATAAAATTAATTTAAAAAAATTGGGTAGTTATGACTAAAATATTTTGATTTTCAAACTTTTTCATATATATATATATATATGCGCAGGCGCTGGGATTACAGTTACACTGTTGCGAGCATCACTTGTTGTTAGTGGTAAATTATATGTT
Source organism: Arachis ipaensis (assembly GCF_000816755.2). Taxonomy (NCBI): domain Eukaryota; kingdom Viridiplantae; phylum Streptophyta; class Magnoliopsida; order Fabales; family Fabaceae; genus Arachis; species Arachis ipaensis. The sequence continues at coordinate 92,014,629 of NC_029786.2, forward strand.
AAAAAGTCCATTAACCTATTGCTATTAGTTAGTTGTGATTATATTCATGTGAAGTAAGAATTGGTACATGTTTGAGTTATATATGTATCTTGATGCGGGTAGTCACATAGGCGGCCCCAATGAACCCTAATAATGCTCACAATGTTTATGAAGGACGACCACACACTTGTTTAATTAATTAGTTGAACATTATCACATCCATAAATGGCACCTCTCAAGGTTAGGTTCAGATTAATTGTATTCTAACTGGTTTTAACTGCTGATGAGTGATGAGTGATGATTCATCATGTCCTTGCTGCTACTCATTGATGAACTATGAATCAATAATTTTGACAATACATACATGTTCTTTAATTTGGTAATGTCTATATAATTTATGAAAAAGATATATTTTATTTTTGTATTTTATTTTAATTTAGTTTTAATTTTATTCCAATTAAAAAGTTTTAGTTATAATTTTTTATTAAAATTTTTATAATTAAAATTTTTAAAGAATTTAAAAAGATGTGTTGTTTGTTTGTTTTAATATATGTTTGCAATTGTTTAAAATGTGAAAACTAATTAAGAGATTTTAATAATTAAGTTGTGTTGTATGCTGAATTTTAGGTTAGTTATAGCAAAATGATTCCAAATCATCATTTGTGGATGTGTGATAGGGATAACGGCCAATCAAAGGGAGGGGAATAAACCTGAGTTCTTTGAGGGAGTTGATCAATTTATTGCATATGTATTCAACATAGAACCTCATAGGTCTCAACGAATTTCTAGGTGTTCATACATAAGTCTCGACTGACTAAGTTGGTGGTTGACACTGGCTATCCTATAGCATAAGTCTCAGTGTTGACACTGGCTATCCTATCACCCTTGTCACCTCTTATGATGATAAAATCATTGACTTTAGAGTCGATGATGACATTCATCCACCAGAAGAAGAGGACGAAAAAGAAGAAGAAGAAGAAAGGGATGATCGAGACGACTAAGAAGAAGAATTCGATGATCAGGAAGTAACATCCAAAGAAGATGATAAACAAGGGATTGACGGGAACGAAGAAGAATAAGAGGAATTCAAATGAGGGTAAATTTATGTTCAATTGTGTTATGTTATATGTTCAATTTAGTTCAAATATTATATTGCATGTTATACATTAGATTTATATTCATGGTAATCATTCTCTATATTATATATATTACATTTGAATTATGATGTTTTTAACTATTTTAATTATTTGTTTCAAATAGACATGTCTATGAGAGGTAGCGTGGGTGACTCACCCCCAACGACTATTCAGTCACCCTCTACATCTGTTATGCATGCAATGTCACAAGCACATGCTCTAAGAGAACAATTTTTCATCATGGTCTCGAACCCCAATTATCGAGGTCCTATAACTGTTGCTCCACCACGATCTGAGCTAGAGTAGACTCCTCCACTGCCTCCACCTCCTCAGCAGATTCCAACATCCATGTCATTACCTCCTGTGACTGACCCCACAGCAGTGCCAGCCTCCTCCCATAGATCCCAACCAGACCTCGCAGCACCACAAGTCACTAAGATATTGATTGGCCTGGTGGCATGACTGAGTAAACATTAAACTTCTTTAATCCATATATTTTATTTATATTTTATTCTCTTTTAATGTGTGTTTTTTACTAAGTGTAAATTATTCCATCGGAGTTTGCATAAGATAATAATGCTTGTACATAGAAGTGTACAAACATTAGCAAATTGTTCTATGACCACCCAGGACCCAATTACAAGAAGTTTTTCTTTGAGTTCTGCAAGAGATGGTTTGACAAGTGTACGGTAAGTTAGTTATTTAACATTAATTATATTTCAATTATGATTTTATGACATTAATTTTTAACCATTTATTATTTCATTGTGTAGGAGAAATTCATGTGGAATGAGGCCCACAACCAAATAAATAAGAATAACTTCCATCACCGCATAGCAAAGCGTCTTCAGCAGATGTTAGAGGATGTATAGATGAGAAGCGACCACCTGACGCAGTGGCTGTAACTCGACATTAAGAAGACCCTGTATGTACACTAGGAGACGGCTGAAGGTTGACATCGTCAAGTCATGAATAGGGCCAACAAGGCGTCAACCAGGACGTCGAGGTACACAGGGGGTTCGGTCATGATTATGAAGACAAAGGCTAAGATGGAATAACTTCTTTCCATACGCATAGCTAGTTTTATCTTTATTTCTTTAATTAATTTTGAGTTTTTGTAATATATTTATCCAATATGTGCAGATAAAGTCACTACAGCATCTAGTTTCAATGTTGGAGGTCTTTAAGTAAACCCGCACGCTTAGGGAGAACAAGGAGAGATTTCCTGATCAGCGGTCTACGAATTTTTATATAAGTTATCGACTTTTTTTAGAATTTAATAACACACAACTATATCACCTTTTATATTGACATTCATATTGAATGTGTTAGGATTTATATACTTAGAAGTTGGAGGTCGCGACACAGTAATCTCAGCAGACGGTATTATTTGAGCTGCAGAAGAACTGCATCTTTAGAGTCGGGTCGTTTTTCACCAGAAACCTGTGCATATCCACCTTCAGGACTTTCTCCACCTTGGGCACTAGCCCTGCAGGTCCATAGCTTGACCCAGTGCCTGTAGGATCAGGGTCACCAGCTCCATTTGGTTGAGGAAAGGTACAATTGGCTCCTCGCATGTATGGTGGAGAAGGATGCTTGGGATGCGGAGATGGAGTCCTTGTGGCAGGAGCGCAAATAGGAGCTAGAGTACATACAGCGTATGCGGCAACAGATGACTGCCTATTATGATTAGATGCACCCAGGGAGCAACGGTGCTATAACCGGCTCCTCCTCATCTACACTTGCACCATCCCAGACACCAACATCTACAGCGCCGCCGCATTAGGACCAACAACGAGAATATCAAGAGGAGGAAGACGACGATGATTAGAGGATCCGTAGAATTTAGTATTTTTTTTATAGTTTTCATATTACTATCCATTATTTTGTTGATAAGATTACGTCATTATATTGTAGTTTTTTATTTTATGAAACATATTTAATTTTTGTTAATTTTATTTAGTTTTAATTA
>NC_029786.2:92017792-92021780 GCF_000816755.2 Arachis ipaensis
GAATAAATTCGACGATATATTTAATTTGTTTAATCTTATTTTTTAAATATTAGCATCGAAATTTTTAATGATAATTATGGTGCGAAAATTTTTTTTCAGTTAAATCCTCATTCGGAGCGGTCCGTATAAAAATTTCTGCATCTCGAAAAGTTTTACCATCCTACTTTGGGACTTAACTTTCTTTCACGTGGAGTAAAAAGTTTCTATTCTCCATTATTTGATAGCTACTCATTTATCTTTTTCTTATATTTTTTTTTAACTATTTTATATATGGTGATAAGTAAATGTAAAAAAAGAATCGTTCTTCTTCCGTAGTGCATATATATATAATAAGAGCAATGTTAGGGGGCAGCAATTTTTGTGATTGTTAGCCATCAACTAGCCATCAATGATGATTTGATGGTGTGAGATTGGTGTGAGATTTCATTCAATGGTTCACCTTTCTCTGCTGGTTACATGCTGGCTAAAATTCAATAAAACTGCTGGTCCCCTAGACTTTTCCATATAATAATAATATGTGTTCCAAACAAAACAATTGTTGTAGCTGAACATGACACATGCATTACCGTGACATATGGAATATCATATTAACTATAGTCACATGTATCTGAATACTGAATACACATCCATTTTTAGTACAAATTTATTTACTCAGATTTAGACATGAATGTCTACCTTTCAAGCTGGACCTTACCTATGCAAATTAATGGTAATATATTAATGCCGTTACTGCTTCATAAAAATAGGTGTACCACAAATCCGCACATATTCCAATATACATGCTACATCTCTATCAGTCCTATATCGATAGTATTTGCCATAACTATCAAATACGTAGTCACAAGATTGTACATTTGTACTACCTAATAATGACATAAACTAGCTATAATATTTTATTTTTCTTTTCTTTTTCTTTTTACTTGACAGAAACTATGTGCTTTTTATATTACAAATTCACAATAATATATCCTATTTTGATGACTCAATGAAAGTTGTCTCATAACTTAGGTTGAGGGTAACAAATAAATGTTATAGTCTTTTAAAATTACAAATTATTTGGATAAAAATTACAAACTAGAAGTAATTCGAGCTGAGATAGATATAGAACTTTTGGTAATTGTAGAAATAATATTTCTTTGATAACAATAATATACATATGATGTTGTTCTTGGGCATGAATACAATCACAATTATTTCTTATTACTATACTAATTAATTCTAAAACCTTTGAAAATACAGGCAGAAATTCACCACGAGTAATATTATTTGAATATAACATTTACAAGACATTTAGATAGGATATAAATTTTGATAAATTGCATATCCTATCTAATCTCATAGTAAAGGAGAGTATACCAATTAGCACAATGTCTTATAAATATTATATAAAAAATAACATTTCTCATTATTACCAATAGAAAATTAGAAGAACAACTGTATTTTGATTGTAGCTATATATCATCATATTTTTAGCACACCATATAGTAAGTAATATGCACACTTTACCAAAACACCCCTCCCTTTATTTTTGTTTCTTCTCTCAAGTTTCTTCAATGTTTCTTATTAGATGGAACTGTTCCATCTGTTCCAGAAAGCATGAGGTACTTATCCTTCCTAGTCAAATTGGTGCACTCAAACCCTAAAGTCCCACCAAGAACCCTCTGAATATAATTAGCAACTTCAATTGAAGATTTCCCTCCTTTGCAAGTCAACTCCACCGGCAATTGGTTCAAGAAAGTGACCTCATATGTAGGCATTGGATTCATGAACACAAAATAAGGGTCAAAGAATTTGTACCCATTAACGGAAGTACCATAAAACATACTCTGCTTAGTGTTAATTGCAACGGGAACAATCCTATCCGTTAATTCAGCAAAGAGTGCACTGAACCTCAATAGAAAGGGTTCCCTACAAGTTGTACCCTCAGGGCAAATTACCAAATCACCCTCCTCTAACAACCTCTTAATATTCTCAGCATCTCTTTCTCTTTCTCTGGACAATGCCACGGTCTTAATAGGTGAAATTAATGCGCTGAATTTGCTAATGCTATATGTCACACAACTAACTTTTCTTCCTAGAGCAACGGCTATGATAATTGGGTCCGTTACGGTTCTATGGTTGCAAATAAATAGGACACCTTTTTTGCCTTTACCTGGTGGTGGTGGAAGGGTACCCTTTCTAATTACCCTTATTCCTAAGAGCTTGTAATTGTACCAAGCAATTTTTTCAGGGAGAGGGATGTTAAGGTACACCCTTAGAATTGAGAGTATTATACCTATTGGCATCCATAGGAAGGTTAAAAGGGTAATTAGCGGGGTTGGCCTTTGAACTAAACGCCCTTCATGGAAGATAATTGGGCTTAGAAGCTTGTTTCTTGGTAAGGGATCACATTTGCTCCTTGGCACTATGTATGCTTCCTGTATAGGGAAAATTAAACATCATAAAAGGGAAATTACTTAATTAGATACATTCATGAAAACAAGTTGTATAGGATATAGGTTTGAAAATTGGTTTTAAGACACAAATGTAGAAACAATGAAATTGGAAAGAGCATAGATAAAGAGCTAATGCTTAAATGCTTCTTATTAAGTAAAAAGAACTATATTTTTTTGTTAATTAAATAAATTTTAGTTTTTTATTTATTATATAAAAAAAATATTTTTCAATTACAAACTTGATGCCTAAATAATATGCAGTTCATGCGTAAAATTATCAATAAAAAAATTATATAAGATGTCTCCTGGTAAAACAAAATGAAAAAAAAATATTTTATTCATATTCACACTTAAACATATGGTTTATTCTCAATGTCATTCGTCAAATGTGTGACTTTGAGATTAAAAATATAGGTCCCATCACCTGAACAAATCTTTAATTAAATGAACTAAATTTCAACATTTTGTCTTATTCATTTAAGTGGTTGTATATATTAGGTGAGGAATATATATTATTTCTCATTTTACTCATACCTTTAAACAATTACTACAATAATTCATTTGATTGCATACTTGCATAAATATATCCTTATTGATAGTGATAAACTATGTTTATGCCGTTACATAAATTAAATCACACACTGACACACATGCCATGTACGTAGGAATGAAATGGTTACTAATAAGTATTAAAAGATTGTTGAGCGTATGAAAAATAATAAAATGGAAATTAAAGTGTTGTCAATTCCTCAATCTGAGTTGAGTATGATTCATAAATCATAACTGAATACTAACCTAATATAATTAGGGAATTCTTGTAATCTCTTTGTTTTTTTTTTAGGTAAAATAAATAAATAACATACTAATGATGAGAGTATGAATATTTATAGCATGCTGTATCAAATTAAAGCCAGATCAAAGTGAAGTTGAAATATAAGGTGTATCCATATAATTAATTGGACCATAGAACATGGGAAGGACCACTTAGAAAGAGTTAAGTAGTGTAGTAAAGATCGAAAAAGATGGGATCGAAAACACAAGAAGGGGATGAAACAGTTTTGTCGTGCTAGAGAGATAGGAAAGTACATAAACAAAAACACATAAAGTAGTGATTCATCATCATCATGCATAGGGGAAATAGAACATGTCATAGTCATTAGGCTAAGTGTCTCACCAAATTTTCAGCGATTTGTGGATACCAGAGTCATATCAAAATTTAAGAATCATAAAGATATGTTAAACATATAATTTAATGATATAGATCTAGAAATAACAATTTTTAATTATTAATCATAATATTTAAGTAGTAGATAGTTGGTGCGTAAAAATTCTATACGTACGACCTAAAGAAGTACTTCACGAAGGTTTAAATATACAATATTTTTTCATCGTCATGAAATCATTTTAAAAAGACTGTTATAGATAAATGCACATAAATAATTATATTTTTAATACGTTTTGAATGAAAGTATTTATTTTTTAAAAGATTAAGTTATAGAGATACATGAATGTTTATATTTTTTAAGAAATTTTAAATGCAAGAATTTTTTTGG
>NC_029786.2:92021803-92023777 GCF_000816755.2 Arachis ipaensis
TCATAAAATTATTTATTTCAAGAACTTATATTTATAGAAAAATATAAATAAATTATTATATCTCTAATATTAACACTCAAAAATCTGAAAGTATTTAAAAAAGAGTAAATGATAAAAACAACATTGAGATAAATATGAATTACTTAGTTGACTCTCCATCTAGATTTATACTTGCAAATATAGTGTCTCGCTCATCACTATATAATACCCTTAAAACATAATGAAGTTTCAAATAACGTTATTGTTAAAATGAGTTCTCTCTAATAATCATATCATATATTATAGGAGATTGATAAATAAATATATAAATATATAAAAGAGGGAGTACGTATATGTATATTCACCAACCTTGCAAATTGACATAAATTCATAGTCAGATAAACTATCTCCAAGTCCCAAATCTGGTAAGCTTTGAGGCCCAAATTCTTTCATAACAGCTTCTTTCTTGTGTTCACCAACCAATACCCCAGGCTCCTTAACAAACCCTGTTGCTCTTCCTGATTTTGTTACACTTAGTTCTGTCCCAAGAACCTTATCGGCACCCAAAAAGGTCTTTGCAAATGGTTCCACCATAATCCTTGGACTAGCGGTTACAATGTACCTTTTTTCAAAGGAATTGAACACTCTCCATGTTTTTGGATGTACGTCCTCAGCATAGAATCTTGGTAACACGGACCGAGACACTAGCTCAATATTCTTGATCTTCAGGCCTGCACAGGCAATGAAGATCAAGGTCTTGATTGCCAGTGTCTTAGATAAAAAAAGGTACGTAAAATATACAAAGGGCACCGAGGCTAAGAGAACTAATCCTCTTAGCATGCTGCCGGCTTCAATGGCTACAAGCATGTAGTAAGGAAAAGCGCTTCTCGACACGAGAAGCGTTCCGTCTAGGTCCGAAGCCACCACGTGCTGGTTTGATCGGTTTTCGATGTTACATTTGGAAATTGGTGGAAATTGGCTAAAGCTTCCCATGATCATGTCAAGGAGAGAAAATGCGAGAAGCCAAATAAAAATGAAAAAAAAAATGGAGAAGGAACTTAGGAAAATTAAAGAGTATGTGTGTTTTGATGTAGCTTTATAGATGTTAGAGAAATAATATAGCTTAGGAATGTTATGAAGAAAGAAGAGAGGGCGTGGAGGGGTTTAAAAGGAGGAGGATGTTGGTGAACAATTTTGAGCATGAAGTATAATTAATATAATGTGTGGTACATAGAGATTACCCCTTTTTTTTCTTCTAAAGTGAGAGATATATACTACGAGGGATGTGCGCCGCGAATTAATTATGAATATATATTTTTTTAATTCTTAAGTTACTTTAGAATTATTTGATGTAAATATAGTGTAATATATATAAAAAATGTTATATGTGTATACCCAAATTTAGTAATCAAATCCATCATATGTATTTGTGTGTAAAAGAGACCCAAAAAATGTATAAATTGTGTTGTAACTAATATAATAAATATATAATTATAAATATTAAATTAAATAACATAATTTTAAAATGTTATCTCTCATTAAAAAATATATACCAAAGTTTGTTTAGCAGAAAATACTTTAGCTATTAAATAAAGTGACTAATGACTGTTGCTGTACCTACATTTTGCCGGACCAAAAACACATCTCAGGAATTACGTGACGAAATGGTTAAAAGAAAATAGTTTGACTTTGCAATTCCATAAAGGAAAAGTAAAACCTACATTTTAAAGAATGAAGTATAAAATCTAAACCTGAGATTGTGGGTTCGATTTCGATTCATATGTAGGGGGAGAAAAAAAACTGGTGAGAGAAATTGTTGTTTATATATGTGCTTGACCGTGTCTCATGACATTAGTTTCTTAGCCATCGAAGGAGGAGATATACCTTGGGGAAATCCAATATAATAATAATCTAAACTTTATATAAAATAGTAAAAATATCAGCCGGCCACTGCTAGCTAGCGTGATAAATATTAATAGAAACATGTGTCAATTA
>NC_029786.2:92024848-92025314 GCF_000816755.2 Arachis ipaensis
TACGCAACATACCGTATATATATTTGTTAGCAATGATTAATTAAATTTGGGCATTTTGGTTTAGTTTAAAATGTATCCACAAAAAGCAAGGGAAACTGATGAGTGGTGAGTGAAGGGAATGTGGTGGTGTATGTTATATTGGCGTGCATGGTCGGGCAGTAGTTGTGTGAGTAGTTGGAAGTCAACACCAAAATGCTGCGTTTCATTCAATTAGCCTACTTTTTAGTTCATTGACGCCTTCATTCCTTTGCTATGCCTAATATAAAAACATTATTACTAATGGCTCGGCTTAGCTTATATTGTTGCCCGTGTTGATTATGACTAGCTTGCTGATGCACTAGCTATGTGGCAAAATAATTCTCTGGTGGGAAGGGTACCTAACTAAAGGGAGATTGGATGTTCGTTTAACATATAAGGTGAGGGTAGAGATAGACAAGATATATGTTTTATGAAAGGTACCTCAGGA
>NC_029786.2:92025320-92033240 GCF_000816755.2 Arachis ipaensis
TTTCAGAATTTTTTTTTTGTAGGGACAAGTTTGCTGTACCCTTGCAATTCATAAAGTTCGTTAGATTTTTCAGACAAACTTTAAATTCCTATATTTTTTCTTCAGATGGAGAACGGCTTATTTGTGTACTCTTGTGTACTCGTGTATTCCTAGAGATGATGATAATAGTTGTCATTGCGGCCGGCAATGTTAAAAACTTTATGTTTGTTGTCTGTCCAATATTCAACTCCCCAACTTTCCTTCTCACCTAAATTAAACCAAACTAAGTTCTTATTCTTGTATAATAATAACTGTCATTGCTGTCGTCTGTAACACCCCAATACCCTAAACCTTACCTTTAGCCGTAAAGCAAAAGATAACAAAGTGCTACGACAGTTCTAAAACTCATACCATACTATATATATATATACAGAAAGAAGTAGTAATACTAGAAGCCCAATGAAGGAATAAAAGCTCAAAGTCGCATAAAGCGGAATTACAAAATGCGAAACGTTCACACACGATAACTAAACGTGTTGGCACGAAAAGAACAAGACATAATATATAAAAACCTTGTAGATAGCTCCAGGATACACAAGGTAATAATAATTAATGTAAACAAGATATATATATATATATATACAAAAAAAGGACCAGTCACAGCTTGCGGAGTTTAGGCCGGCTAGTCAAACTGAATGCAATAGAGTTTTAAAGTTTAAAACAGCAACAACCTATCTCTCAAAGTTTTCGGAAATAAAGCCTCTAAGGCAAGAAAGTTATATATACAAAAGATGAGAGAAAACTATACTAAAGGTAAAGCAGAATAGAACCAAAGAGAGAGAGCCATCCTCTACTCTGTCACCATTCTGCAAACTCACCGAGGTGGGTTGCGACTTGCATATGAAAAACAACAACATATGGTATGAGAACCAGAGGTTCTCAGCATGGTAACAATGCCCAATATGTAAGATATAAAGTTCCAGAATGCCAAAGGCAATCCTAAAACTTCACATCAACATAGTTATATTCAAGCTTAACGAAATAATTAAACAAACTTAAAACCATAAACAGAGTAATCTAACTTAAAGGATTTCTAACTAATACTAATCACCGCTGTCCCACAGCCTTCACCAACCTACCCTCCGAGCGATCCCATCGCCACCGCCTACCTAATCTCCTCAGCACCAGACAAACACAGATAATGCAAGCAAGTAAATCACAGGTAATATACATATACAACAAATAAATCAGGAAGCAAGTAAGTATGTTATACATTTAGGCAAGAGATGCAAATAAGCAAAGCAATCAAAACACTTAGAAGATGCACATGATGAATGCCTGTTCTATTGGATCGTGATATCACTTGTCGGTTCAAAATGCCAACCCGACACATCCCTGGAATGTTGCATTTCTGCCACGACTAGGGTTATAGTGACTAACACTGACCCACTAAGAACTCCCCAGTTCTTACCCCCTATTTCCACCACTTTTAGCTACAGGTGCGAAGGTTTAGTGTAGAGTTTCAGGAGCATAGAGGATTATACTCACAAGTTAAGTTCTTAGATTTTATTTTCCCCTCGTTGGTTATTATTTTAGTTTTTGGAGGGGATAGGACTTGTATTTGAGAATCTTGAAATAAGTCTATGTATATAATGCTATGTGAATATATATATATATTATATATATATATATCTTTGTGATTAAGTGATTAATTATAAAACCTTTCTGTTTTCTTAATTAACTTTTAGTTCGTACTCGTAAAGGCTCAATATTAAATAAACATAGTATATAATTAAAGGAATAGAGGTAAGTAGCGCTCAGACTTTTATTACGATCATGAGGTGCTAAAAGTTAGGGTGTTACAAGAGCAAACAAGCAGATAGATGATACATATGATGAATGTCTACCTTATTTGGCTCGTGATATCACTTGTCGGTTCAAAATGCCAACCCGATACATCCCCGGATGTCACCTTTCTACCACGACCAGGGATATAGTGCCCTGCTCACTCTTTCTTTATCCTGCCCCCTGCAAGTTTTAGTGCCCGGCACACTCTTTCGAGTTATAGTGCCCAAGTTCACTCTGGCGGCAGAGAAGGTTATGCGAGAGGGAGACTGCCTCAGTTCTTACATCTCAACATAGGCGGGAGACTACCTCAGCCCCTATGCCGGAACTGCTACCTCGACAAGCTAGAGACTGCCATAGCCCTTGTCCGAGGCGCATAATGACTTACCAAATCAATGCATGTCACGTGAGCGGAAGACTGCCACAATCCTCACATCCGAACGTAGGCAGGAGACTGCCACAGCTCCTACAACAGAGAACAATGCATATAGGGGTGGAAAATGGCCAGGCGGCCTGCTAGGAGCCTGCAGCCTGTCCTGTGTTTGGCTTGGCCTGTTATAAAATAGGCATAGGCTCAGGCTCTTATAAAAGCCCTATTATGTTAATAGGCCAGACCCAAGCTCACTAATTAGCCTTATTGGCCTGTCAGGCCTGCTTGGGCCTGTTAATACATAATTATATATATAAATAATTTTTTTATTATTAACAAAATTATGAGATATTTTAAATTTATTATTTAATTATAAATAATTTTGTATATTTTAAATACTTTAAAGTTTAAATTTTTTTATAAATAGTAAATATGACATATTACATATGATGAGTTTGGAAAACTCTAAATTAATATTTGTGATGATTAAACATTATTAATATGATAAATTACAAAAATATTAATTCATATATGGTGATTAAATTAATTTTTGCAATACAGGTTATGTTTGGGCCGAAAAATAAAACAAATGTTACAAGCCCAAATCAAAATTTACATTCAGCCTTGTTGAATGCTTCTATATTATATGGCTGAATTGATTGTTATGTTACTTGGGCCAAAATTGATCCATTATTGCTACAAGCCCAAGTTAATAACATTTTGCCATACATCCCAATGCTGATCCGAAAAATAATTCATCAGGAAAGCAAATGTTATTATTTGCCTTATGCCTTCCAACGGATTCCATTTCTTATTAAGGGATGAATTTCAAAAATTTTAATTTGCTAGCATTGAAACATAAATGAGAAAGAGAGTATGAGTGACATGATTGATTTGTCTAATGCTGCACGCCACTCAAGCAAGGGAAGTAAAAGCAACTTTTTCCACTTAATTTGTTTAACTCATTTAATTGCTTTCCTTCCAAATTGTTTCTTCTCTCTCATGTCTTCTTTCTTCCCTTCGGTCATGTCACAGAAAACTATGGAAGATAAGTTGAGCTACCAAAAGGAAGAAGAAGCTACATACATCAAGACCATCGAAAATGATGGCAAGAAAACATAAAAAATATAGTGGCTAAGATCTGCAACCATGAAAGGAAAGATATGGTGATGAGATCTTGGCTTCTCCATACCAAAAATGGTTGAAGGAGATTCGGCTAGCAAGAAGAAGATCCTTGGAGGGATGGCTTGTCACTGCTTTTGGGTTCACTCATCACAGAAGGTAGTTAGGGTGGCTACGTGAGAAAGGAAGCAAAAGTGGAGCAGAAGAAGCCATCATCATCATGAAGCATCAAGGGCCAGAAATCCATCTTGGAGAGTAAGCCAAGGATGGAGCGCTCGGATTGATGAAGAGTGATGACCAAGGAAGGACTAGAGATAATTGCATGTTGGGTTTTGCATGGGTTATCTCTTCTCTCTCTCTGGCCGAACCGGTTTTGTTCTTGGAGAAGAAGAAGTTGGCTTGGTTTTTGGCTTCAAAAGTGGAGGCTTCTCTCTTCTATAAAAAGAGAGAACAGCCACGGTTTGGAGCAAGGAGAAAGTGTGAGAGTGCAAGGCACAGAGTTCTCAGAGCTACCTGAGCTAACAGATTTCTCTTCTCCTTCAATGTATTCTGTTTTGTAATTTTCTGTTTAATTTTGTCATGTCTTGAGTCTCATGGAAAAAGGCAAACAGTGAGGTTTGTATGAAAAAGCCATAGAGCGGAAAAAGGCAGAGAGTGCAAAATTAAAAGAAAAAGCCGTAGATGTCCTTAGAGTTTCTTTGTTCATCTATGTTGTGCTTCCTGATTCTGTGAAAATCCCCTTGTAAGTTGGGTTAGCACTTTACAATCTGTAATCAGGAAGATTATAGTGAAATTCCATCATGTTTGTAATGGAGACTGGATGTAGGCTGCACTGCACTTAGCAGCTGAACCAGGATATATCTGGGTGTAACTTTCTCTCCTCTCTACTCCATTTCTGTTTCTACTGCACAGGAGCAAAAACCGAAAATATATCGTGTCAAGTGACGAGACAAAAAGAAAAGTCTCGTGGCTGGGGACGAGACAAAAGAAAAAGTCTTGTGGCTAGTTACGAGATAAAAAGACAAAAAGTTTCCAAAATTGGTTTCAAAGGTCAGAAAGTGTTATCAAGCAAAATTACTTTTGCCATTCATGAGCTCTGATGAGTATTCTTCATCTGATGAGGATGAAGATGTTACTGAAGAGCAAGTTGCTAAGTACCTTGGAGCAATCATGAAGCTAAATGCCAAGTTATTTGGTAATGAGACTTGGGAGGATGAACCTCCATTGCTCATCAAAGAACTGGATGACTTGACTAGGCAGAAATTACCTCTGAAGAGACAAGACCCTAGAAAATTCTCAATCCCTTGTACCATAGGCACCATGACCTTTGAGAAGGCTCTGTGTGACCTAGGGTCAAGTATAAACCTCATGCCTCTCTCTGTAATGGAGAAGCTAGGGATCATTGAGGTACAAGCTGCAAGAATCTCACTGGAGATGGCAGACAATTCAAAGAAACAGGCTTATGGACTTGTAGAGGATGTCTTGGTAAAGGTTGAAGGCCACTACATCCCTGCTGACTTCATAATCCTAGAGATTGGAAAGTGTATGGATGAATCCATCATCCTGGGCAGACCCTTCCTAGCCACAGCAAAAGCTGTGATTGATGTTGACAGAGGAGAATTAATCATTCAAGTGAATGAAGACTCCCTTGTGTTTAAAGCTCAAGGATATCCCTCTGTCACCATGGAGAGGAAGCATGAAGAGCTTCTCTCAATACAGAGTCAAACAAAGCCCCCACAGTCAAACTCTAAGTTTGGTGTTGGGAGGTTCCAACATTGCTCTAAACATCTGTGAGGCTCCATGAGAGCCCACTGTCAAGCTATTGACATTAAAGAAGCACTTGTTGGGAGGCAACCCAATTTTTACTTATCTATGTTAAATTTCTCTTTTCTTTTGTTATTTTATGTTTTCTATAGATTGATGATCATGTGAAGTCACAAAAACAATTGAAAAAGCAAAAACAGAAGGAAAAATAGAATGAAAAATAGAACACCCTGTAGGAGAAACTTACTGGTGTTTAAACGCCAGTAAGAGTAGCAGAATGGGCGTTAAACGCCCAGTCTGGCACCATTCTGGGCGTTTAACGCCAGAAATGGGCACCAGACTGGCGTTTAACGCTAGGAATGGGCAAGAAGCTGGCGTTAAACGCCAGAAATGGGCAGCAGCCTGGCGTTTAACGCCAGGATTGGCATAAAGGGGCATTTTACACGCCACATGGTGCAGGGATGAGAAATCCTTGACGCCTCAAGATCTGTGGACCCCACAGGATCCCCACCTACCCAACCTCTCTCTCTCTCTCTTCTTCACCCATTCACTAATCACCTCAATACCTCTTTCCCAAAAACTCCTCACCTATCAAATCCCACCATTCTCTTCACCACTCACATCCATCCTTCATAAAACCCCACCTACCTCACCATTCAAATTCAAACCACTTTCCCTCCCAAACCCACCCTATATGGCCGAACCCAAACCCCCTCTCCATTCCTATATAAACCCATCTTCACTCCTTCATTTTCACACAACATACACACCACCTATCCCCCTTGGCCGAAACACATAGCCCCCTCCATCTCCTCTACTTCTTCTTCTTCTACTATCTTCTTTCTTCTTTTGCTCGAGGACGAGCAACCTTCTAAGTTTGGTGTGGTAAAAGCTAAAGCTTTTTTGTTTTTCCATAACCATTTATGGCACCAAAGGCCGGAGAAACCTCTAGAAAGAGGAAATGAATAGCAAAAGCTTCCACCTCCGAGTCATGGGAGATGGAGAGATTTCTCTCAAGGGTGCATCAAGACCACTTCTATGAAGTTATGGCCAAGAAGAAGGTGATCCCCGAGGTCCCTTTTAAGCTCAAAAAGGGCGAATATCCGGAGATCCGACATGAGATCCGAAGAAGAGGTTGGGAAGTTCTCACCAACCCCATTCAACAAGTCAGGATCTTAATGGTTCAAGAGTTCTATGCCAATACATGGATCACCAAGAACCATGATCAAAGTGTGAACCCGGACCCCAAGAATTGGCTTACAATGGTCTGAGGGAAATACTTGGACTTTAGTACAGAAAATATAAGGTTGGCATTCAATTTGCCTATGATGCAAGGAGATGCACACCCATACACTAGAAGGGTCAACTTTGATCAAAGGTTGGACCAAGTCCTCATAGACATCTGTGAAGAGGGCGCTCAATGGAAGAGAGATTCAAAAGGGAAGCCGGTTTAACTAAGAAGGCATGACATCAAGCCCGTGGCTAGGGGATGGTTGGAGTTCATCCAACGCTCAGTCATTCCTACTAGCAACCGGTCTGAAGTTACTATAGACCGGGCTATCATGATTCATAGCATTATGATTAGAGAGGAAGTAGAAGTTCATGAGGCTATATCCCAAGAACTCTACAAGGTGGCAGACAAGTCCTCCACTGTGGCAAGGTTAGCCTTCCCTCATCTCATTTGTCACCTCTGCAATTCAGTTGGAATTGACATAGAGGAAGACATCCTCATTGATGAGGACAAGCCCATCACTAAGAAAAGGATGGAGCAAACAAGAGATCCCACTCATGGACAAGAGCATGAAGAAACTCCTCATGAAATTCCTGAGATGCCTCAAGGGATGCATTTTCCTCCACAAAACTATTGGGAGCAAATCAACACCTCCCTAGGAGAATTAAGTTCCAACATGGGACAACTAAGGGTGGAGCACCAAGAGTATTCCATCCTCCTCCATGAAATTAGAGAAGACCAAAGAACCATGAGAGAGGAGTAACAAAGGCAAGGAAGAGACATTGAGGAGCTCAAGCACTCCATAAGATCTTCAAGAGGAAGAACAAGCTGCCATCACTAAGGTGGACCCGTTCTTTAATTTCCTTGTTCTTTATTTTCTATTTTTCGAATTTTTATGCTTTATGTTTATTCATGTTTGTGTCATGATCATTAATGTCTTAGTGTCTATGCCTTAAAGCTATGAAAGTGAATCCATCACCTTTCTTAAATAAAAAATATTTTTAATTGAAAAAGAAAAAGAAGTGCATGAATTTCAAATTTTAAAACAGTTTAATTATTTTGATGTGGTGGCATACTATTATTTTTCTGAATGAATGCATAAACAGTGCATATTTTTGAATTTGATTGTTTAAGAATGTTAAAATTGTTGGCTCTTGAAAGAATGATGGGAAAAGGAGAAATGTTATCTGATGATCTGAAAAATCATAAAATTGATTCTTGAAATAAGAAAAAGTAGTGAAAAGCTTGCAGAAAAAAAAAAGAAGAAGAGAAGAAGAAGAAAAAAAGAAAAGCAAGCAGAAAAAGCCAATACCCCTTTAAACCAAAAGGCAAGGGTGATAAAAAGGATCCAAGGCTTTGAGCATCAGTGGATAGGAGGGCCCACAGGAATAAAATCCTGGCCTAAGCGGCTAAACCAAGCTGTCCCTAACCATGTGCTTGTGGCGTGAAGGTGTCAAGTGAAAACTTGAGAATGAGCGGTTAAAGTCGAGGTCCAAAAGCAAAAAGAGTGTGCTTAAGAGCTCTGGACACCTCTAATTGGGGACTCTAGCAAAGCTGAGTCACAATCTGAAAAGGTTCACCCAGTTATGTGTCTGTGGCATTTATGTAT
>NC_029786.2:92033417-92050583 GCF_000816755.2 Arachis ipaensis
ATTCAGAGGCTGAAAAAGGACTGCAGATGCTGTTGGATTCTGACCTCCCTGCACTCGAAGTGGATTTTCTGGAGCTACAGAAGCTCAATTGGCGCACTCTTAATTTTGTTGGAAAGTAGACATCCTGGGCTTTCCAGCAATATATAATAGTCCATACTTTTCCCAAGATTTGATGGCCCAAACAGGCGTTCTAAGTCAGCTCAAGAATTCTGACGTTTAACTCCAAAACTGGCACAAAAGCTGGAGTTAAACGCCCAAACTGGCACAAAAGCTGGCGTTTAACTCCAAGAAAAGTCTCTACACATGGAAGCTTCAATGCTCAGCCCAAGCACACACAAAGTGGGCCCGGAAGAAGATTTCTGCATTAATTACTGATTTCTGTAAACCCTAGGCTACTATTTCCCTATAAATAGGACCTTATACTTCGAATCTTTGTTAAGTCTTATGCTATCTTAGACACGTTTGAAGGCTGGCCATTCGGCCATGCCTAGACCTTGTTCTTATGTATTTTCAACGGTGGAGTTTCTACACACCATAGATTAAGGTGTGGAGCTCTGTTGTTCTTCATGAATTAATACAAAGTACTATTATTTTTCTATTCAACTCAAGTCTATTTCTTCTCCAAGATATTCATTCGTTCTTCAACTTGATGAATGTGATGATCCATGACACTCATCATCATTCTCACCTATGAACATGTGCCTGACAACTACCTCTGTTCTACTAGCAATGGCTTGAATGCGTATCTCTTGGGTTTCTAATCTAAGATTAGAACCTTTGTGGTATAGGCTAGAATTATTGGCGGCCATTCCTGAGATCCGACTTCTATGGGAGAAGCATCTCAATCCCTGCCATTGGAGCAAACAACTTTGAGCTTAAGCCTCAATTAGTTTCTCTAATGCAAAAAAATTGCAAGTTTCATGGACTTCCATTGGAAGATCCTCATCAGTTCTTAGCTGAATTCTTGCAAATCTGTGACACTGTCAAAACCAATGGGGTTGACCCTGAAATCTACAGACTTATGCTTTTTTCTTTTGCTATAAGAGACAGAGCTAGGACATGGTTGGATTCACAACTTAAAGAAAGCCAGAACTCTTGGAAAAAGCTAGTTAACGCCTTCTTGGCAAAGTTCTTTCCACCTCAAAAATTGAGCAAGCTTAGAGTGGAAGTCCAAACCTTCAGACAGAAGGAAGGAGAATCCCTCTATGAAACTTGGGAAAGATACAAGCAATTAATCAGAAGATTCCCTTCTGACATGCTTTCAGAATGGAGCATCATAGGTATTTTCTATGATGGTCTATCTGAACTATCCAAGATGTCATTGGATAGCTCTGCTAGAGGATCTCTTCATCTGAAGAAGACGCATGCAGAAGCTCAGGAACTCATTGAAATGGTTGCAAATAACCAATTCATGTACACTTCTGAAAGGAATTCTGTGAATAATGGGATAGCTCAGAAGAAAGGAGTTCTTGAGATTGATACTCTGAATGCCATATTGGCTCAGAATAAAATATTGACCCAACAAGTCAATATGATTTCTCAGAGTCTGTCTGGAATGCAAACAGCAACAGGCAGTACTAAGGAAGCTTCCTCTGAAGAAGAAGCTTATGATCCTGAGAACCCAACAATGGAAGAGGTGAATTACATGGGAGAACCCTATGGAAACACCTATAATCCTTCATGGAGAAATCATCCAAATATCTCATGGAAGGATCAACAGAGACCTCAACAAGGTTTCAACAACAATAATGGTGGAAGAAACAGGTTTAGCAATAGCAAGCCTTTTCCATCATCTTCTCAGCAACAGACAGAGAATTCTAAGCAATGCCACTCTGACTTAGCAACCATTGTCTCTGATATAATCAAAACCACTCAAAGTTTCATGACTGAAACAAGATCCTCCATTAGAAATTTGGAGGCACAAGTGGGTCAGCTGAGTAAGGAAATTACTGAACTCCCTCCTAGCACTCTACCAAGCAACACAGAAGAGAATCCAAAAAGAGAGTGCAAGGCCATAACCACAACCCACACGGCCGAACCTGGAGAGGAGGAAGAGGCAGTGATCTCCACTGAGGAAGACCTCAATGGACGTCCACTGACCTCCATGGAGTTCCCTAAAGAGGAACCATGGGAATCTGAAGCTCACATTGAGACCATAGAGATTCCAGTGAATTTACTTTTGCCATTCATGAACTCTGATGAGTATTCTTCCTCTGAAGAGGATGAAGATGTTACTGAAGAGCAAGTTGCTAAGTACCTTAGAGCAATCATGATGAGGAATCAGAAACAAAGTCTCAACCATGCCTTATGGCTGACCTTGTTGAGCAGGTAATTGTTCCCAACCCTGACACTGAATCTCTTCATCTTATGATAGATCATCTTTCTGAAAAAATAAGATGCTTTTTGCTGGATAATCAAGAACTTGAACAACAAATTATCATCCTTAAAGCAGAAAACGGATTTTTAAAAAAAAAAGATAAGGGAGACCGAAACTGCTTGTGATCTTGTTGAAGAAAATAAGTAGTTAAAAGCCCAACTTAGGAGCTTTGAAAGTGACCATTCGGTTGTTGCATATGTTGATTGTTTTAGAAGGAATGAAGATTTGCTTAAAGAGGTCAAAAGGCTTAAAGAAGACTTAGCCAAGTTTACACAAAGTTTTGAAAATCTGAATCAAATTTTGGTTAGCCAAAAACCTCTTTATGATAAAGCTGGTTTGGAGTTTCATAAATCTGTTGAAAAATCTAATTTTGAAAATATTGCCTCATCTTCCAATGATACAAGATTTCAAAACCCAAGAAACTTTAACAAAACATCAACTTCAAGATTTTGTAGACTATGCAACCGAAATGAACAATTTCCTATACAATGTTTTTTTGGTGAAAGGATGATACGTGAAAAAGTTTACAAGGTTGTTTTTGATTATAATGGCTTAGGACATAAGAGATGGTTTAACGTGAAAGGATCCAAGAAAATTTGGATACCTAAGGTCACTTGAGCTTGTTTTGTAGGTGTGCCTAGCATCCAAACGAAAAGAAAATATGTGGTATATGGATAACGGATGCTCTAGGCATATGACCGGAAAGACAACCTTCTTCATAAAGCTTGATGAATATGATGGAAGACTTGTCACTTTCGGTGATGATGCAAAAGAAAAAATAGTGTCTGTTGGAAAAGTTAGTAAAAATTTTTCATCTTGTATAAATGATGTCCTTCTTGTACATGGTTTGAAACATAATTTACTTAGTGTTAGTCAATTGTGTGATTTAGGCTTTGAGGTTATTTTTAGGAAGTTTGTTTGTTTAGTTGTTTGTGAGAAAACTGGAGATATTTTATTTAAAGCTAAAAGATGCAATAATGTGTATGGATTAACTCTTGAGGACTTGAAAGAACAAAATGTGACATGTTTTACATCTCTTGAATCTAAAAAATGGCTATGGCATAGAAAGTTGGGTCATGCAAGTATGTACCAAATTTCTAAGCTAGTTAAGAAAAATCTGGTTAGAGGAATTCCAAATATCAAATTTGATAAGGATCTTACTTGTGATGCTTGTCAATTAGGCAAACAAGTAAAATCCTCTTTTAAACCTAAAGATGGAATCTCAACCAAAAGGCCATTAGAGATGTTACATATTGATCTTTTTGGACCAACAAGAACTCAAAGCTTAGGGGTAAACACTATGGTCTTGTGGTGGTAGATGATTACTCTAGATTTGGTTGGGTACTTTTCCTTGCTCATAAAAATGATGCTTTTCATGGCTTCTCCACCCTTTGAAAGAAAATTCAAAATGAAAAAGATTTAAAAAATGCCCATTTAAGAAGTGATCACGGAAGAGAATTTAAAAACCAAGATTTTGAAAAATTCTGTGATGGCTTAGGAATTTCTCATAACTTTTCATGCCCTAGAACACCTCAACAAAATGGGGTGGTTGAGAGAAGGAATAGAAGCCTTCAAGAGATGACTAGAGCCATGCTTTGTGAGAATGAGATTCCTAAATTTTTATGGGCAGAAGCTGTAAATACGGTTTGTTACATTTTGAATAGAACAATAATTAGAAAAGGGTTGAAGAAAACCCCTTATGAGCTATGGAAAGGAACCCCTCCAAATCTTAAGTACTTTCATATTTTTGGATGCAAATGCTTTGTACTTAACAATAAAGAAAACCTTGGAAAATTTGATCCAAAATCCTATGAAGGAATATTTGTTGGATATTCCACCACAAGCAAGGCCTATAGAGTTTATCTCAAAGAGCATAGAACCATAGAGGAATCCATACATGTTACTTTTTGTGATTCTAATTTAATTCCCAGTGTTGTGATAGATAATGAATCAGATGCTGAAGAAGCTGGAACAAGTAAAGAAAATCCCAAATCTGCTCAATATGAGGAATCTGCCAGTCCAGTTTTGTCTCGTCAGATTGGAGGAGACATTTCCATTTTATCTCCTGAGCAGACACGAGAAACTGAAACAGTGAGACCACCAGAAACTCATCAAAGCTCAACACCATTTCGAAAGCCTAGAGAATGGAAGTCTATGAAGGGTTATCCTCATGACTTCATAATTGGTGATCCCTCTCAAGGAGTAACAACAAGATCCTCCACCAAAAAGCAATCCGAACCAAACAATTTTGCCCTCTTATCACAAATGGAGCCCAACAATGTCAAACAAGCTCTTGAAGATCCATCCTGGGTCAAAGCAATGCAAGAAGAGCTTGCTCAATTCGATAAGAATGAGGTTTGGACACTATTAGTACCTCATCCGGATGGTAAGAAAGTTACGGGTACTAAGTGGGTATTTAAAAATAAACTTGGTGAGGATGGACAAGTTGTTCGTAACAAGGCTAGATTAGTGGCCCAAGGTTACGATCAAGAAGAGGGTATAGATTTTGATGAGTCTTTTGCTCCGGTAGCTAGAATGGAAGCCATTAGGTTGCTTCTTGCCTATGCTGCCCATAAAGGTTTCAAAATGTTTCAAATGGATGTTAAATGTGCTTTCCTTAATGGCTTTATTGATAGAGAAGTGTATGTGGCTCAACCCCCCGATTTTGAAGATAAAGAATTTCCAAATCATGTTTTCAAACTATCTAAGGCTCTTTATGGTCTTAGACAAGCTCCAAGAGCTTGGTATGAAAGGCTTAGTGCCTTCTTATTAGAAAATCAATTTCAAAGGGGTACCACCGACACAACTTTATTCATTAAAGCATCTAATGATGATATTCTCCTAGTTCAAGTTTATGTGGATGACATTGTATTTGGATCGGCCAATGTATCTTTGTGTGAAGAGTTTGGAAAACTCATGACTAGTGAGTTTGAGATGAGTTTAATGGGAGAGCTAACTTTCTTTCTTACCCTCCAAATTAAACAAACTCCTAGTGGTACCTTTATTCACCAAGAAAAGTATGCAAAAGAACTTATCAAAAAGTTTGGCCTAGAAAATTCCAAACCAATGGGTACACCAATGCACCCTAACACAAAACTTGAAAAGGATGATGATGGCCAAGATGTGGATGAAACAAGGTATAGAGGAATGATAGGTTCACTTATGTACCTTACCTCCTCTAGACTAGATATTGTCCAAAGTGTGGGTACGCTCAAGGTTTCAATCTCACCCAAAAGAATCCCATCTTTCGGCTGTTAAGCGCATCATTAGATACATTAAGGGGACTAGTGATTATGGCTTGTGGTATCCTAAATCTGATGACTTTTGTGCAGTAGGGTTTTATGATGCAGATTATGCGGGAGATAGAGTGGATAGACGGAGTACATCCGACATGTGTTGCTTCCTTGGATATTGGTGGCTTCAGCTTGTCCGTTGGCTTGAGGATGTTCTACGGAAGTAAATTGGTGTTTTATATTCAAGTCGGCCACTAACTTTCTGAAGCCTGCATATGTGAATTGGGTGCCATTATCTGTGGTGATGGAGTATGGGACCCCGAACCTTGTGACAATGTTTCTATATAGGAATTTTCGACTTCTTTGAGAAGTGACATTAGCTAGGGGTTCTGCCTCGATCCACTTTGTAAAGTAGTCTACCCCTACTATGAGGAATTTAACTTGTCCCGATCCCTGAGGGAAGGGTCCGAGAAGGTCGAGTTACCATTTTGCAAATGGCCATGGTGAGGTTACGCTGATGAGTTCTTCTGGCGGGGCGATGTGAAAGTTGGCATGTTTCTGACATGGTAGACATGTCTTTACAAACTCTGTGGCCTCCTTTTGTAGAGTTGGCTAATAAAATCCTGCCCGGAGTACTTTTTTGGTAAGTGCTTGTGCTCCGAGATGGTTGCCACAAATGCCACTGTGTATTTCTTCTAAAACTTCCTCTGTATTGGAAGTCGGCACACATTTTAACAATGGTATTGAAATCCCTCTTTTGTATAGAGTATTATTTATGATAGTGTAGTGTTGTGCCTCCCGCTTTAATCTCTTTACCTCCTTTTCATCTGTGGGGAGTGTTTCTGTTTTGAGGTAGTTAATTATGGGGTCATCCATCCTTGATCATGACCTGTTATGGCTAGGATTTTTTCTTCTTCCGAGATGGACGGACTCTGCAATATTTCTTGGATGAGACTCCTATTGTTGCCCCCTAGTTTGGTGCTGGCTAGCTTTGAGAGTGCGTCAGCTCAGGCATTCTGTTCGCAGGGTATGTGGTGGATCTCATATTCCCGGAGTTGTCCAAGCTGTTCCCTGGTTTTACCCAGGTACTTTTCATAGTGGGATCCTTAGCTTGGTAGCTCCCCATTATTTGTGAAGTGACCACCTGTGAGTCGCTGAAGATAATGAGCCTTTGAGCTCCGACCTCTTTAGCCAGCTTCAAACCAGCTAATAGTGCTTCATATTCTGCCTAGTTGTTTGAAGCAGGGAACCTGGATTTGAGGGAAAGTTCAATTTGGGTTCCTTGGTTGCTTTCAATTATCATACTTGCGCCGCTTCCAGTTTTATTTGAGGAACCGTCCATGTAGAGATTCCATTCTGTGGGGGTTTCCGGAGTGTCTGTAAATTCTGCAATGAAGTCGGCTAAGTATTGTAATTTGATGGCTGTCCGAGCTTCGTATTGAAGGTCGAACTCAGACAACTCGACTGCCCATTGCAAGATTCTGCCTGCTAGATCTGTTTTCTGCAAAATCCCTTTTATGGGCTGGTTGGTCCGAACCTTAATAGTGTGAGCTTGGAAGTACGGGCGAAGTCGTCGAGATGTTAGTATGAGAGCATAGGCAAATTTCTCTATTTTTTGGTAGTTCAGCTCGGATCCTTGTAGTGCTTTACTGATGAAGTATACAGGTTGTTGCCCCTTGTCGTCCTCTCGGACTAGTGCTGAGGCTACTGCCCGACTTCCTACTGCGAGGTACAATATGAGTGGCTCTCCCTCTCGTGGTCGAGTTAGGATAGGCGGTTGCCCCAAGAATCTTTTGAAATCTTGGAAGGCTTGCTCGCACTTCGTTGTCCATTCAAACTTCTTTCCCTTTCTTAGAGTGGCGTAGAAGGGGAGAGACCTTATTGCTGATCCCGCTAGAAATCTAGACAAGGCTACCAACCTCCCGTTGAGTTGTTGTACCTCTTTGACACAAGTTGGGCTCTTCATGTCGAGTATGGCCTGACATTTATCCGGATTTGCCTCGATTCCTCTTTGTGTGAGCATAAAACCTAAGAATTTGCCAGCTTCTACTGCAAAGGTGCATTTTGCAGGATTGAGTCGCATGCCATGCTTTCTTATAGTGTCGAACACTTGGGCCAGGTCGGACAATAATGTCTCTTCGCTTTGTGTCTTTATCAACATGTCGTCCACATAGACCTCCATGATCTTTCCGATATGATCTGAAAAGACTTTATTCATTAACCTTTGATAAGTAGCTCCTGCATTTTTAAGACCAAAAGGCATTACGATGTAGCAGTAGTTTGCTTTTGGTGTTAGAAACAAGGTTTTTTCTTGATCAGGTGGATACATTGGGATTTGATTGTATCCGGAATATGCATTCATAAACGAGAGGTATTTATATCCGGATGAGGCATCCACCAGAGCGTCGATACTTGGGAGTGGATAAGGATATTTTGGGCAGGCTTTGTTGAGATTAGTGTAGTCAGTGCACATTCGCCACTTCCCATTTGACTTTTTCACCAAGACGACATTAGCTAGCCATAGTGGGTACTTGACTTCTCTTATGAATCCTGCCTCCAGTAGGGCTTGTACCTGCTCTTCCACAGCTTGGGATCGTTCTGGCCCGAGTTTTCTTCGTCTCTGATGTACTGGCCGAGATCCTGGGTAGACCGCCAACTTGTGGCACATTAGTTTGGGGTCTATGCCTGGCATGTCTGCAGCTTTCCATGCAAAGAGATCGACGTTATCTCGTAAGAACTGTACAAGTGATTCTTTTATGTCTCCTCTTAGAATCATTCCAATATTGGTTGTTTTGTCCGGGATGTCTCCAATCTGGACTTTCTCTACTTCACCTTCAGGTTGTGGACGGAGTTCTTCTCGCCTCTGAACTCCACCAAGTTCAATTGTGTGAAATTCTTCTCCTTTGCCTCTGAGGTTTAGACTTTCGTTGTAACAACGGCGCGCCATCTTTTGATCTGCTTTTATTGTAGCTATCCCTTCTGTAGTTGGGAATTTCATGCATAGATGTGGAGTTGAGACTATTGCAACGAGTTGATTTAATGTTGTCCGACCTATTAAGGCATTATAGGCTGAACTCACGTCGAGCACGATGTAGTCTATTTTGAGTGTTTTGGATTGGTTTCCTTTTCCGAAGGTTGTGTGTAGTGAGATGTATCCCAGTGGTTGCACTGGGGTGTCTCCCAGTCCGAACAAGCTGTTTGGATACGCTCTAAGCTCTTTTTCTTCTAAGCCGAGCTTGTTGAAGACAGTTTTGAATAAGATGTCGGCGGAGCTCCCTTGGTCTATCAGTGTGCGGTGAAGATTTGCATTTGCCAGTATAATGGTGATGACCATGGGATCATCGTGTCCTGAGATGACACCTGATGCATCTTCTTTGGTAAACGTAATTGTCGGGATGTCGGGTGCTTCCTCCTTTCCCTCGATATGATATACTTCTTTGAGATATCTTTTGCGAGATGATTTGGAGATTCTCCCTCCTGCAAATCCTCCGTGTATCATATGAACATGTCTTTCTGGTGTACGAGGTGATTGCTCGGTTCGTCGAACATCCTCGTCCCTTCTCCTTTTTCTTTGCTCATCATCCCGGCTGGCCAGATACCGATCTAGTTTTCCCTCTCTTACTAATTTTTCTATGACATTTTTTAAGTCAAAACATTCGTTGGTGGAATACCCACGGACTCGATGGTATTCACAATATTCGGTCCGATTTTCTCCTCCTTTTTTGCCTTTGAGTGGTCGAGCTGGGGGTATTTTTTCTGTGTGGCAGACTTCTTTGTAGATATCCACAAGGGACACCCGAAGAGGGGTATAATTATGATATTTTTTAATTTTTTTCCCATGTCGATCTTCCTTCTTTTTGGACTCTTTATCCTTGTCCTGGGGGGGATAGGTGAATCCGGATTTTGAGGTCTCTCCTAGTCGAGAATTTTCCTCCATGTTGATGTATTTCTCCGCTCGTTCTTGCACTTCATTTAGAGATGTGGGGTATTTCTTTGATATAGACTGGCTAAAAGGTCCCTCTCGTAGGCCATTGATGAGGCCCATGATGGCGGCCTCTGTTCATAGGCTTTGTATGTCTAGGCATGTTTTATTGAATCTTTCCATGTAGTTGCGAAGACTTTCCCGATCTCCTTGCTTGATTCCTAATAGACTGGGGGCGTGCTTAGCCTTATCCTTTTGGATAGAGAATCTGGCCAGGAACTTTTTGGCTAAGTCGTCAAAGCTTGAGATGGACCTCGGAGGTAAATTGTCGAACCATCTAATTGCTGTCTTTGTAAGAGTTGTTGGAAACGCTTTACAGTGAACTGCATCTGAGGCGTCGGCGAGGTACATCCTACTTCTAAAATTATTGAGGTGATGGTTGGGATCTGTAGTGTCATCGTACAAAGCCATATCCGGAAGTTTGAAGTCCTTAGGGATTTTGGTCTTCATGATCTCCCTAGTGAATGGATCTTGATCCTTGCGAGAGTTGTCCTCAGGAGTGGACCGAATAGCTTTGGTTTTGAGATCGGCTTCGAGTTTTAGAAGTTTATCTTCTAACTCTCGGCGTCGCCTTACCTCTTTTTGTAGATCCTTCCCAACTTCTCGTTGATGCTGGCTTTCTTTTTCAGGTTGCTTTAAACGGTCTTGAAGCGCTTCTAATACTCCCGGATTTGATGAGTTTTTGTCCCTGTTAGATTCCAGGGTATCTTTTAGTGTAGTGTCCGCATTTTTATGCGGTGTTCTATCTTCTAGATCTGAATCGTGGTCGTTGTCATGGTCGTCCGCCATGGTGATAGGATGACTTCCAGGTCCCCGACAACGGCGCCAATGTTCCGAGGGTTTCCTGAAATTGTAGGTCGATCTCGGACGAGATCCTCTGTACTTGTCGGAGATGATGTGTCCGGCTGGTGGGTGGCGGCCGGAGCTGTCGTGTCTGACTTGTTGGACTGGATGCGCTGCTGATCCTTTGTCACCGGAGGGTGGTGGTACCTGCAAGGAACTCCGATGCTTAAGTTAGCAAGGGTATTGAGCAGGTTTTTTAGTAGAATCAGAGTATGAGTTATACATGGGTGCTCCAGTGTATTTATAATGGTGTAGAGTGAACTTTTTAGATAAGATAAGTTAGTTATCTTATCTTATCTTTATCTTAGAGTGAGGTCATCTTATCTCCAAGGGAACCGCCCTTATCTTTGTAAGCTTGGGCCGCCTTTGGATTTGGGTCGTGTTCCTCTATCCGGGCCCTTTACTGGGCTTTTCTGGTAATTTGGCCGATCTCTTTGAGAAGAGGTCGGATAGTCTGACCTAAAGAGGTCGGTCGCTTTGTTACTGAACATCCCGGGTCGGGTAGCTCGACCCAGGGTGTGAACACTTTCTCTTCGGTATCATCGAAAGACTCTTTTAGAACCATAATGGCACTAGTAGCTCATTTTGACTTGGACCTACATCAAATGGATGTAAAGACAGCATTTGTCAATGGTGACATTAATAAAACGACGTATATGGTACAACCTGAAAATTTTGTATCAGGCGTTTCAAAATCTATGATTTGTAAGTTAAAGAAATCTATTTATGGTCTCAAACAAGCTTCCTGTCAATGGTATCACAAGTTTCATCAAGTCATTACCTCATATGGTTTTAAAGTAAATATCATAGATGAATGTGTATACCGCAAGTTCAATGGGAGTAAATACATATTTTTTGGTCTTATATGTTGATGACATTCTACTTGCTAGTAACGATATAGGCTTGTTGCATGAAACCAAGAACTTTCTATCGAACAAATTCGAAATGAAAGATTTTGGTGATGCCTCTTTTGTATTAGGAATCGAAATACTAAGAGATCGCTCTCAAGGTTTTCTTGATTATCACAAAAGAACTATATCAAAAAAATTTTAAGTAGATATGGCATGAAAAGTTTTAGACCAATGGATACACCTGTAGCTAAAGGAAACAAGTTCAGTCTCATGCAATGGCCCATTAATGATCTTACAATGACAGCAACGCATGATAAACTTTATGCATCAGTACTAGGGAGTTTAATGTATACTCAAGTCTGCACATGTCTTGATATATCGTTCATAGTGGAAATGTTGGGTAGATACTTGAGCAATCCTGGCATAGATCATTAGATAGCTGTTAAACGCGTAACACGTTATCTGAAGAGAACAAAGGATTGCATGTTTACTTATCGAAAATCAGAAAATTTGGAGATCATTGGGTACTCTGATTCTAATTTTGTGTGATGCCAAGATAGTAGATGCTGTACCACTCAGATGGGTGTTAATACATGTGATGCCTTGGTTTAGTGGGAGTTTATTTTATACTATATATCCTCTGACAGATATTGAATTATCTTTCTGCAGAATTAAGTTAATGGTTTATTTCATGTTATGTAAAATATTCATTTTATAATATTTGTTTTGTGTTTGATTTCAATAAAGTTTTAAAGTTGGACCAGCTGGAAATAGACATGCACAAGATCACTTGGCATGTAATTTCCAATATACTCATCCAAATTTGATCTATGTCGTTAAATATATTAGTATGGTGATCATCGTGGTTTAGTCATGACACTAATGTGATAAAAGTTGCGGTAATTCCATATCTAATATATGAGACGGACCAAATTGGATAATGAAATGCCTGAAAGTACCCACAATTGCATGTCTGATCCCTCAGTGAAACTTTGTAAGAGCCTAGTGAGAAGTTACCCATCGGAGTAGTCTCTGCCACATGCCCACATTGAACTCAGAATTGTCCCTGTCATACAAAGTCACTGTAAGCACCTTGATGTCTTCAAATTATTCTCGATTGCCGTCATCAGATGCTGATTAAATTGATGCCCTGTTCCTAACTGTCCCTCTGCCTCTCTTCCCTTACAAACAAATAGCTTAGCCAATCTCTTATTAGTAGACTTCACTAACAAACAAACTGGAAAGTTTCTAACACCTTTTTAGGATGGAGTTAACACACTCAGAGATATTAGTTGTCATATATCCAAACTATGACCTTCGTCCCAATGCGGAGTCCGCTTATCATACTCAATCTTGTTAGCCTAGTCACACATTGCTGGGTCTTTGCTTTAGAGGATGTCAAACCAATAGTCAACCTCCACCTCACTAAAAACCTCCTTGCATCATTGTCCTTAAAATTGAGGGCGAAATTTGCGGCAATGTGTCAGATACAAAATGCACGATATCTACTCGGCGGAGACCATCCACCATCAGGGGCTTCCAATGCAGCCTTGATTTCGTTGTGCCTATTCGATATGACTAGAATACCCGGCTGAGGCGTTACGTGCTGTCGAGGGTGAGATAGGAAAAATGACCACGACTCAGCACTCTTACCCTATACAAGTACGAAGGCAATGGGAATGATATTAGAGTTACCATCCTAAGTAATCACAACCATCAATGTCCCTCCATATTTGCCGTATAAGTGGGTCTCATCAATGCTAACCAGTAGCTTACAATGCCTAAAGGCCTCAATACATGGCGAGGATGTCCAAAAAAGCCGATTGGAATAAGCTGATGACTCATCAACTCGGCCTCTAAGTCGTATAGGGCTCGTCTTTAACACTGCAATACTGCCTAGCATTGTTATCTATACACATAGTACCCATCTTGGCAACTCGTTGTATGACTCTTTCTAATTCTCATAAATTTGCACAACGGCCTTTTGCTTAGTCATCCAAACCCTCCTATAAGTCGGTCTAAATTCAAAGTGTGCTTCAGCAGCATTCTGCAGTATCTTGATCGAAACTACCGTATCAGCTCTGATCATAAGAAGGATGAAAGTAGATATAACATGATAATTAAGTTTCGTATGATCACTAGATATCGACATGGCCAGACATGTATGAGGTCTATTATACCTTCTTACCTTCCAAATTTCCTTCCATTGGCGAAGAGTGACCCGATTCAACCATCTGCAACCGTTTTCAAACTCCTTACACTTTCTGTGGTACTTAACATAATCTGATTCTAGTATTTTGTACTCAACTCCACGGCGAATGCTATAAACATGCAACTCCCCAACATGACTTACTAGTAAATCAAAGCTATTGGTTTCAGTTTACTATACGTGTCCTAATTCAAAACTCCTTAATTCAATTTACTGCGATTTGTGATAAATCAAATTTAATTTACATCAGAAAGCTTAAAATCAATTTTACTAAATTTGATTTACATAAAAATAATAGAATAAAGACACTCATATAACATACTTTATTTTAGGATATTCGCTTAATATTAAAACTGATTTCATTTTTTTAGGTGATTTACTCTTAGACAATAATTACGCTATAGTTCAAGCCAATCAAGCTCAACAAAATGGAAAAAAAACATCAAACCAACAAGAAAAAAAAAATATCATAGCTACTTGGTGCCAAAAGAAATTAAAAAAAAAAGGACATGATCAAATCACAACTATACATTTGGCAAAATCAAATGGTACAGGAACAAGCTAAGATACAAGGACATATTCCATTTGACATTTATCCCCAACGTCTCTGCTATAACGGGCAAAATTTGGAGAGGAATTAAGATTCGATTTTTGGGTGTATTATCTCTCATATAAAGTGCTACTCAACCAAATTTTGAATTAAAAAAAATGAGAGAAAAATACGGTATGAGAGCTTCGTCCTTTTTTTATTGTGCTTACTTGAATATTTCTCATCTTTTCTATTTTATCTTTTTGTAAAAAGAATAAAGCAGACTTTGATCGGTTAAAAAATTTGGATATAGAAGTTGGATGAGTGTAACATGATAATTTTTTGTGTTTTTTAAAATTATAGGAGGTACACAAATCAGACCCTCCGATTTGTGTTTAAAAAACTTTAAAAATTTGGTGTACACAAATCGGACGGTCCGAATACAGAAATCGAACAGTCTGATTTATGTATCTCTTAAAAATCGGATGATTCGATTTGTATTCCATAAATTAAATCATCTTACATTTTAGAAAAATATCACAATAGATCACAATTTAAAAAAAACACTATTGTTAACCCAATATTAAAAATAAAAATGTGGACTTTGATCATGTAAGGAATTATATACAAAAGTCATGAAAGAAAAAAAACAAAAGAAATAAAAGACAAAAGCCAAAACATTCATTTCTTTGTAACGATGTTTTTGATTGCTTGAACTAGGACTAATTTTTCTTTTTTGAAGTTAGAGCACTTAAAAATTGGCTAAACTTATATATAGAGTTTGATGAATCCAAGTTGGATTCTCTTTTATAAGTTGGAATTATACTTAGAATAAAGTTATGCTAATTAGTGAGTTTAGTTTTGAAATGCTTGGTGAAAAGTTAAGGTGATTTTTAAATAAATTAGGTTGTAATTTTTGGAATTGATATTTTTTTTTTTTAAATTATAGTAAAAGTTTATTGTTGTTGTGGTAGAAAATAGATATACATCACATTGTATTAAGTAGTTAAACTAAAAGTTTAAGATATACTGATGCAAGTTTCTCTTTTTTTTTTAGTTCTGCATTTTGTTATAAAAGGACAAAACGAAAAAAATCTGCTATATTTTGTATTCAGCAGAATTAACGGCAATAAAATTTTAAGCTTTTAATGCATGCAGTAGCTTTTCAAAGAAAATTTTTTATTCAATTCTTTCTCAATGTCAACTAAAACCTTCAACATCACTGAAATACCTCCAAAAAAAATGTTTTTGGATTGATGGCGACTTTGAATCTAATATAAAAACTAGACCATAATTGAAAAACCTCGAAATTAGAGAGAATCTAATCTTTCGTCAAGAGTTTCCTTCCTTTACATTTTTATTATAATTGTTGGGATAAACATGAAATGAATGCCCATTTATCAATTGGGCGGTTAATAATCTTTCCCATGCAAAGATTTATTTTCAAGGAAGAAATTTGAAGACCAACCTTTAATGAAGGTTGATTTTGTACTACTATAAATAAGGCATCATAACCTTTACGTACAACACACAATAATACAAAATAAAGCATTCCTCTCTCTTCTTTTACTATAATATTCTTCTTATACACTAATAACAATTCTCTCTCTTTATTTACACTGACTTTTCTTCTCTCTTTCTTTCATACGTTATTACATATATATAAATCATCTCTTCTATATTAAAATAGTAATTGTGGTGAATATTACTAGAGTTATTTAATTATATTTCATATTTATATTTGTTACCTCTTTCTTGTTTATTTAGTTATTTTACAACACGTTATCAGCACGAGACTCTGATCAAATTTTTAGGAAGACTAAGGTAACAATTTTTCATTATGTCGAAGCTCTCTCATCTTGAATTCAATGCTCTTGATATATCTGGAAACAATTATTTATCATGGATATTAGATGCTGAAATCCATCTTGATTCAATGGATCTTGGAGATACCATTAAGGCTGAAAATAATGCATCCCAGAAGGATAAAGCCAAAGCCATGATTTTTCTTCGTCGTCACCTTGACGAGGGATTGAAAAATGAATATCTCACATTAAAAGATCCTGCAGATCTTTGGAAAGACCTTGAAGAAAGTACAATCATCAGAAAACGGTGATACTTCCTCAAGCCCGGCATGAATGGACGCATTTGCGTTTACAAGATTTTAAATCTATAAATGAATATAATTCTGCAATGTTTCGGATCACCTCACGAATGAAATTGTGTGGGGAAAAAATAACTGATCATGATATGTTGGAGAAAACTTTCTCAACCTTCCATGCCTCGAATGTGCTCCTGCAGCAGCAGTATCGAGAGAAAGGGTTTAAAAAATATTCTGAGTTAATTTCTTGCCTTCTTGTTGCTGAACGCAACAATGAGTTGTTATTAAAAAATCATGAAGCGCGCCCAGCTGGCGCCGCCCCATTTCCTGAAGTAAATGCGGCAAATCATTACCCCAGAAGAGGTAAATGGCAAGCTTTTAATAACAAGAAAAATTATGGAAGGAAAAAGAATTATGTTCAAAAGAGAGGATCTCACCAGAAGTGGGACAAAGAAAAGAATATTGGGCAGAATAAATCAACCGAGGAGAAGTGTTTCCGCTGTGGTGGAAAGGGCCATTGGTCTCGTACCTGTCGTACCCCAAGGCACCTAGTCGATCTTTATCAGGCATCTTTGAAAAAGAACGACAAAGGAAAGGAAACAAATTTTGTTTCAAATGATGTTGAGAACTCCACCACTCATTATGATGTATCTGATTTCTTTGAGGATCCTGAAGGAAATATTGGTCATTTGATCAATGATGGAATAGTTTAATATGTGGGATTGTGAAGTATATATGTAAATAAATAATGTAAAAAAAAAAAAAACTTATTGTTAAGTTTTATTTTCTATGTATTTAAGTTTCAAATGTGATGTACATAAATAATGAAATATTAATGAATTTTGAAATTATTAAATGTGTCAAATTTTAAAATAAAATTTTAGAGAGGATTCAAGGTGACATATGTGGACCTATTCATCCACCATGTGGATCTTTTAGATATTTTATGGTCCTGATAGACGCATCTTCGAGATGGTCACATGTGTGCTTATTATCTTCTCGCAACCTGGCGTTTGCGAGATTACTGGCTCAAATTATTCG
>NC_029786.2:92050621-92051896 GCF_000816755.2 Arachis ipaensis
CATCTGGATTCATTATAATTGCTATGTACGTTGATGATTTAAATATTATTGGGACTCCTGAAGAGATTCCAACAATTATAAAAACTCTAAAAGAAGAGTTTGAGATGAAAGATCTTGGAAAGACTAAGTTTTGTCTTGGCCTGCAGATCGAGCATATAAAAGGTGGGATCTTTATTCATCAAACAACATACACAGAAAGGATCTTGAAAAGATTTTATATGGATAAGTCACATCCATTAAGTACCCCATATGTTCACACACAAAATGGGTTAGCAGAATCACTTATTAAACGCCTCCAATTGATTGCTAGACCTTTGCTTATGAGAACAAATCTCCCAACCTCGATTTGGGGGCATGCTATTTTACATGCCGCAGCACTTATTCGTTTGAGGCCAACGAGTTACCATCGGTTCTCTCCTATGCAATTAGCTTTTGGCCAGCAGCCAAATGTTTCCCATTTAAGAATATTTGGGTGTGCGATATATGTTCCCATTGCACCACCTAATCGCACCAAAATGGGACCCCAAAGAAAATTGGGGATATATGTTGGATATGATTCTCCCTCTATAGTGAGGTATCTTGAGATACAAACGGGAGATGTATTTAAAGCCCGGTTTGCGGCTTGTCATTTTGATGAATCAAAATTTCCAACATTAGGGGGAGAGAATAAGCTTCCTGAAAAGGAACTTAATTGGAATGCATCATCGTTGATGCATTTAGATCCTCGATCAGCGCAATGTGAATTAGAAGTTCAAAAGATTATACATTTGCAAAGAATAACAAATGAATTTCCTGATACATTTTTCGATACAAAGAGGATAACCAAATCTTATATACCAGCAAAAAATGCCCCAATTCGAATTGATGTCCCATTTGGACAAGTAGCCACTGAAGCACGAAGTCACGAGAAGCGTGGCAGAGCGGAAAATGCCCCAATTCGAATTGATGTCCCAGTAGGACAAATAGCCACGGAAGCAAATACACGCCAGAAGCGTGGCAGGCCTGTCGGTTCCAAAGATAAAAATCCTCGAAAGAGAAAAGAGGTAAATACGATTCCTGTTGAAAAAGACATAGTAAAGACACCGGCGGTTGTCCAAAATTCTGATATAACGCCAGAAGACGTTCAGGTACCTGAAAATTGTGAAAATGACGAGATCTCAATAAATTATGTCTTCACAGGAGAGAAATGGGACCGAAATAAGACAATTATCAATGAAATATTTGCATATAATGTGGCATTAAATATCATGCATGAAAGTAAGGATCTTGAGCCAA
>NC_029786.2:92052028-92104592 GCF_000816755.2 Arachis ipaensis
TAATTTTTATATGATCTTCCAATATTTTTGGTAATTTTAATCCAATCCTCCACTGCTCAAATTTGTCGCTACGTGTAATTCTTATAATGACGACGCCAAATCCATTCAGGAGTTAGTTCACAACTAGTTGTATATATTAAAAAGTCACCCAAAAAAAAGTGATATATTAAAATTAACTAAAAAGTTAAAATATAAGTATAGGTAGATAATAAAAATAGTAAACAATATAAATAATAGATATATTGAATGTTTATTTTACTAGGTGTATAGATGGTTATTCTAATATTAAAATTTAAATAGATAATTTAGAAGTGTAGTGTATTTTTATTTGATTGGTGGTTGTTTATATTGTTCAAAAAAATTATTGATTACTTAGCATAATTCCGCTCGAATAGTACAAAATAGGGTATTAAAAACCAACTAAAATTTACTGTGCAGTAAATCGCCATGTATTTTTTTGGTGACTATTTTAATATTTTTTGGTGACTGTAAATCGCCATGTATGCCTACATATATGATCCTATAATATATATTGAAAAGAAGGTTATTCTTGTAGTGAAATTATAATGTGTCATCCCTTATATTTATTCTGAGTTTCTATCAAAATATCAATGTTTTTATTTTTTATTCATCATGACCCTTATTACCTTACCACTCCTACATAAAACCATTTTCATTACACTTCACATTTTATGACTGTGTCAAATTTTTCTTTCCTATTTTTAAACTTGCTTTACATGTACATACTTCCTTGAAATTTTAGTTTTTTTTTTTAATTTTGAATTCAAATTCAAAATTAAAAAGGGGGATCTCTCCATTTTCTGTTTCCAGTTTTTTCTCTTCCTCCTCAAAATTAAAAAAGGGATTCTCTCCATTATTTTTTTCTCTTCCGTTCACTTGTTCTCTTCTTCTTTAGTTCTTATTGGCCTCCTCCGTTCACTTTCTTAAGACGCACCCCCACTATCAGGCGGTGGCACAAAGCTTTGTAGGGAATCTGCTTCAATCACAGATTCGTAATGTTTTGCGATGACGAGTTATGTATATTTCTTATTATTTGATCTAATGTATATCTTCTAATTTTAGTAATATTTGAAATATTATTGTTGTTATGCATATGCGTCTTTGTTTAGTATGTAGTTGTTCATGCAAAAAAGACAGAATCTCATTGTTGTTGTCAGGAATCTATTTTCAATTCGCCAAAAGGTCTTAACCTCTTTTCCTCTCATATTCAATTTGCTTACAATATACAAAATCAAATGAGATTTCTTATGTCAATGTACGTCAAAAGGTTAGACCTTCTTTCACAATGGAACTTTGTTGGAGAGGTTCTACATCATCAGAAATTTTTTCTTATCAGGAGAAGGCGCAGATTTTGTCTTCAACATGGCATAGTCAAAGGGAGCAAGGTCAAATTTGACGTCCCTGTTGATGATAAAAAAATCAATGAATTTAGAAGTTTTAAATATTTAGTATTTATTAGGATTTTCTCTTCCATCAAACACTATAGATCTTTTTGGTTATTTGGTTATTCATTATGCAGTTAGTTTGTTTCTATTTTTCATTATTTTTTCTATTTATATATGTAATGAATATATTTATTTGAATACAGTAGTCTAATTATCATGCTTATTATTTTCTCTTTATTAATTTTTCTTCTCAAATGCTTTATACATAGTTTTTATTGTATTCTTACATGGTATCCAAGTTCCTAATACAAAATTGATGTGTTCTAATTATCAGATGATTCTGTGCAGCGATATAATAATTTTTTAACTGATAAAATTTTGAATTAAATCATACTCATGTAATCAAGTCAGCTTAATCACCACCAGTTTTAAAATTTCTTTTATATCATATGTAACGGTAATTTATATACTACTGAAAAATCATATAATCCTCATAATATGTTTCTACCAGATTTCTTCAATAAATATATAACTATTTGTATTCATGTATCGTCCTGTATGCGTAAACATAAAGCGAATTATTATAACCCAATGCACCCAAACCATATATCCACTAATATTGAACTTGCTATGATAATTCAAATTTTTATTCTTAAACACAATTTAACATTTTCATGTC
Organism: Arachis ipaensis; assembly: GCF_000816755.2. Taxonomy (NCBI): domain Eukaryota; kingdom Viridiplantae; phylum Streptophyta; class Magnoliopsida; order Fabales; family Fabaceae; genus Arachis; species Arachis ipaensis. Next base: position 92,054,114 of record NC_029786.2, read on the forward strand.
GTATATAATTTTTGTAGTATTGATCACAATTATATATTTAGTTGTTACTTCAAAGTATTGGATTAGTTTTTTTTTTTCAAAGGTAACATGATATTTATTTATTAAAATAAAATAAATAAGAGATGTGGGTCCACTTTGGACAACCATACAGCAATGTAATAGAGGGAATTCTAAGCAATTAACATTTCTTTAGCTAAAGCATGACTAAACACAACTAAGACCACATATTATGACTCATTTGTCTTCTGCATCTCCTCCATGGCTTCATGCGCTGAAGTGATAATTGAATCTGGTGAAGTACTTTTATTTTCAAAGACACAAAGGTTCCTCGCGATCCAAATCTTCCATAGCATAACGGCTGCCAATGCTGAGTTCTTCCTCCAATGGTGTCTTCGTCTTGCTCCTTCCATGAACTGGCTCCATCGCTCCCAAAATTTCCCTGAACTGTTTTGCATCAGGTAAGCTCCTAAATCTAACTTCTGCCAAACTTCTTGTGACCTTGGGCAATCAATTAAGCAGTGATTTATATTTTCCCCCAAATTATTGCATCTAGGGCAGATTTCTGGGACTGTTGGTATCCTTTCGTGAAGTCGAGTACGAACTGGTATGCCGTCATGCAGGGCTTTCTACAGGAATACCTTAATCTTTGGCAGACATTGAAGTTCCCACAACGATTTCCAGAGTCTCTTTTTCCTGCACAATTCGGGTAACTAGCTGATTGGAGAATGCACCATTTGAAAAGCTATATTATAGCCTGAAGCCACTGTGTATCTGCCGTTCCTCTCATTTTTCCAGGTAATCCGATCTTCTCCAACTTCCATAATAGTAGTTTGTAAGATTTCTGATGCAATTTCTGGATTGAAATTATTTCTGATTATATCCTCCTTCCACTGTCTATTATGAATGAGTTGATTTACCCAAATTAAATTAGGGTCTGTAGCTGTTTGCTGTTGTTCGGATATTGACTTTACATTTTTAAGCCACCAATCCTCCATAATTCTAATCTGACTGCCTCGTCCCACTTGCCAATGAGTACCTTGTTTGATAATTTTCCTTCCTTCTAGTAAGCTTCTCCAGGCCCAAGAAGGATTTCGCCCTGTATCCACCCGTAGGAAAGAAGAAAATTTAAAATATTTGCTTTTGTAAATTCTACTGATTAGAGAATTAGGTTTCGTGATGATTCTCCAGCCTTGTTTAGCCAACATGGCTAGATTAAATGCTTTCAAGTCTTTAAAGCCTAACCCTCCATACTTCTTTTCTCTGCAAATTATATCCCACCTGATCCATTGTAATCTTCTTTCCGACCCCCTTTGCCCCCACCAAAAATTTATCATCTTTCTCTGAATCTCGTCTAATAATGTGTCCGGGAGCTTGAAACAGCTCAAAGTGTAGATCGGAACAGCCGTAGCTATTGCTTTAATTAAAACCTCTCTCCCACTGACCGACAATAATGATCGCTTCCAAGCCTGTAGTTTCTTATCCACTTTCTCCTTTATAAAGTTAAAGGTCTGAGTTTTTGATCTATTAATCACTGTCAGCAGTCCCAAATACTTATTTTGTCTGCCTACGTGTGGAATCTGAAGTAGTTGAGATAAGAGTTCTCTATTCGGACTAGGGGTGTTCTTGCTATAGAAAATAGATGACTTAGAGAAATTAATTGTCTGCCCACTAATATCACCATAACACTCCAATATCTCCATCAGCTTGTTGCATTCTACCTCGTTTTCCTTGCAAAAAAGAATGGAATCATCTGCAAAGAATAGGTGGCTGACTATAGGGCATCTACCGTTGAGTCTTAAACCTGAGATTTCTCTCCTCTGTTCTCCTCTGTGGAGCAGATGGGAAAGTCCTTCTGCACAAAGTAGAAAAAGGTAGGGGGAGAGGGGATCACCTTGTCGCAATCCCCTACATGGTTTGAAAAAACCATGTGGTTGTCCATCCACAGTAACAGAGTAGGACACTGTGGTAACACACTCCTTAATCCAGTCCACCCATTTATTGCAAAAACCAAGCTTCTTCATAATCTCCCAAACAAAAGACCATTCAACTCTATCGTAAGCCTTACTCATATCGAGTTTTACTGCCATCTCATAGTCTCCATAATTTTTATTTTTCAGAAAATGCATAAATTCATGTGCAATTAGGATGTTATCACTAATCAGGCGCCCTTTAATAAAGGCACTCTGATTATTACTAATAATTTTATCCAACATACCCTGCATTCTATGAACAAGAATCTTGGAAATAATCTTGTAGAAGACACTGCTAAGGCTAATCGGACGAACCTGGGTCATGGATTATGTATTTGGCACCTTTGGGATTAGACATATATGAGTATGATTCATTGCTCGCAGCATCCTTCCCCCTGCAAAGAAACTCCTTATGGCAGCATTTAGATCCTCTTTAATTATCTCCCAGAAGTGTTGGTAAAATTTAGCAGTGAATCCATCATCACCTGGGGCGAAAAATGCATTGATAGAAAATGTTACTTTTTTTATTTCTTCTTCTGTTACTCGTCTAGTAAGTCTTCGATTTGTTTCTTCATCCACCTTAGCCTCCAAGTCCTCTAGTTCGCCCGTGGCTGGTCTGGGGTTTGAAGATGTGAACAATTTTTGGAAGTACTCAGTAGCAATTTGAGCTATACCCACCGTGTCTGATCTGAAATTCCCATTACTGTCTTGCAGCCTATAAATTTTATTTTTCCGGTTCCGAGTTTGAGCCTTGGCATGAAAAAATTTGGTATTTTGATCACCCCATTTCAACCATTGAATTCTGGATTTTTCTCTCCAATATCTCTCCTCTTTTAAATAGGCCTCGGATAACTCCTCCTCTAATTGAAGAATCTTTATTCTGTCTGCTCCTGTGCTTTTGAGTTTTTCTTGTTCTATATTGATTCTTAATTCTGAAATTTCCTTTTGAGAGTTGTTTGAACTTGATTTTTACCATTCCACTAGTCCATGTCTACATTTCTTCAGTTTGGAAAAGAACTTGAACATTGGAGAGCCTTCAAATTGTGAGTGCCAAGCTTCTTCCACAATATGCCGAACCTCCTCACTATCACACCACCTTTCTTGGAACCGAAACCTTCTCTTAGTTTTATGTACCTCTCTATCTGCCATTAATAAAAGCGGACGGTGGTTAGAACCCGAGTCTTCTAAGTGAAGAATTACTGCTCTCGAATAATCTGTTCGAAACTAGAGAGAAGAAAGGCATCTGTCTATCCTTTCCTGGATAAGATTTTCTCTGTATTGTCGGTTACTCCAGGTGAACTTCCTTCCTTCATATCCCAAATCCACTAACTCCCCATCATTAATAAAATTATTAAACGCCTCAATTGATGCAGCTAATTTTCTGCGTCCCCCTTCCTTTTCATGAGAAGCGGATATGGCATTAAAATCTCCTATCACAATAAAGTAGGGGCTTGCTGACCTCTTAATATCCAGGATTCGTTGATACTGGGCAGAACGAATGCTCTCGTCACAATGTAAGTGAACTGCCATTACTTCCCATCGTTTTTGATTGGCAATGTCTATCAATTCGAAGTGGATGAAAAAGTCATCACTGGATCGTACTGAAATTCTACTATCCTCCTTCCAAGCTAGTGCCAAACCTCCAGAAACTCCTCTTGGATCGACACAATAAACCTGCTGATATCCAACTTTGGTGCAGTGGCTATTTACATTTAAGGTAATATTTTTTGTTTCGCATAAAAACATTACCTCGGGGGAATGGGATCTACAGATCCCTTGTATGTTGTGAACTGTCAGGGGATTTCCCATACCCCGACAGTTCCACATCATCATCTTCATGGATCCTTGGGTGCCAAATGTGGGGTGGCACCCTCTCCCTCTTCAGCAATGCTAGCTTCATCCTCTACTGAGCATATCTTCTTTTTTCTGGCAGTCATGCTTTCTCCCTGGAGCCCTCTTTTGCTTCCAGTGACCTTCAAGAATTTTCTTCAGGCTAGTTGTTTCAGGTTCTGTCCCTTCTCCCCATTCGTGGTGCTTCCGAACACAAATCCTTCCTCTTCTCTCCCCATTCCCAAGTCTCCACTATCTTCTCCGTAGTTTTCCAACATTTGTTTTTCTTTCGTTGCCTACATCCCTTGGAATAGTTGGGGTTCTGGTAAGTGTTCATTCTGCAATGTTCGGTCTTTACTCATTACTTCTTCTCCTTTATTTTTCTTCTGCTGTTGCTGTGACTGCATTGACAAACTAGCCAAACTCCTTATCAAATTCACTAGAATAGGCTTTGTAATCTTGTTCTGTCTGCTCTTCTCATTTATCGGCACCTTAAAGTTAAAATTGTCTTCTGTGTGATTCTCTCTTTTACCGGATTGATCTGATTTCAGCCATTCGCCCCATCTTTCTTCTTTAACCTCTCCTTTTAAGGAATCATCAAGTTGAAAACTGCATATCCTTGCCTCATGTCCCACATAGCCACAATAGTTGCAAAAGTTTCCTATCCGTTCATACTTCAAACCAACTTCCAGCACCTTTTTATTTGGGCCGACTATACGCAGGGATCTTTTAATCGGTCTAGTGATGTCTAAACTGACTTGTACCTTAACTATGCTGTGTTCTTTACCTCGAACTTGGAAGATATCCACTTCTAGAACATCCCCAAAAGAGCAGCCGAGCTTCCATCCTAAGTCCTTTGTTTTGTAGTGCTCCAATAGCCCCCAAAATTGAACCCACATCGGGACTTGGGTGAAATCTAGATCTCCAATATGTTCGTCCTCCTTCCACCGTTTTAAGTTTAAAATATAATTCTTGAAGAGCCATGGTGCACCCCGTTCAATTCTTATGACATCTTTTTCGTCTTGAAAGAAGAATTGAAACACATTCCCGCCATGATCAATTACCTTGAATCCTTATGGTTGTCGCCAAATTGCTTGCATTGCTGGTTCTATTGTTCCTACTGAAAACTGCTTGTCTGCCCAAAGTCTCCCCACCAAGCTTCTGAAACATCTTTCTAACCCTACTTGAATATCTTTCTCCTCTACGACTATGATTGGGTCTTCATCATCCTGTTTTGTGCGTTGACCTGAATCTGAGAAAGCAGCATTCGCTGCCATGATTGTGATCTATGTGACACACTTGATAATTGAGCACGTCAAATTGTGAAATTAGGATTACTTCCCAAAAACCCTAGCAGAGCACAGAAAAAACCCTATGGGTCACTTAAAATTTGAAAAGATATATTAGGTATTGGATTAGTTTCAGTGACTTCTCATTCATTTTACACATAAAATAGCTCAATTAATATTTTGACATTTATTTTATACTAATTTATTTTAATGACTTCGTACTCCATTCGATAGTTTAACCTTTCTCTGAATCATACATTTTTGTTCTTTTTTCACTATTCCATAATAGTACATAGTACTCAATTCTTTATCTACTTTACTATTCACATCATTATTTCTTTGTTTTCATATTTGGTTATATGTGTCACTTAATTCGTACATTTTACTTGATTTCTTTTGTGTACAATATCATTATTTATAATTCCAATCATCTATCTTGATTTTCTTTCAACCAATTATCTTAATTGTACACCATGATTATCTTTATATTCTTTCTCATTATTATTGATTTTTTTGTGAAAGTCATGATGGTTGTTCACATTATAAATATTGCCTTCTTTCAATTTGTTTTACCATACTAAAACAACTTTTTCAGCACCATCATCAAATTAGCTTGATTATATTTTTTATTGTCTTTTTTTTTTATTTTAAACAATAGCTTCATCTTTTAACTTGCTAAAGGATATTAAAACTGTCAACAAAAGTCAAAATTACAGGATAAAAGTCAAAATCTTAAAATTATGGTCAATCTCACCAAACAATCCAATTTATTATAGAACACTCGTACATATGTTATTAACATAAAAACATTTTCTTAATAAATAATTTTCATTCAATTTACCATACCCGTGCATCGCACGGGACAATTCACTAGTAGTTATTGATTTCAGTGTTTAGAGTGATTATTTGTTGCTGGTTGCTGCTTCTTTTTTTTTCTTTCTGGCTCTATTAAGTTGCTACATTCAAACTTGTGCATTGGCCTGTTCATTTTCACTTGCAATAACAAAAAGCTTTTCATTTGATGATCCATTAACTACCTCATTTTCTGGTACCATTCCTTTTGTTATGGTTTTAGCTGAAGAAATTGGAGGGGCTGGATGAAGAGACATTGATGCCTCAGAAGACACCACCACCATCAACACATCCTTGTTACTTGAAGGTTTCTTTAACACAATAGTTGAAATCACAATCATAATTACATAATATGTTTAAATAATTATCCAAAAAAAAAAAGAAACTCACAAGAACATCTTGAAGTTTTGATGATTGATAAATCTTTATGTTAGACATTTAATTTTTTATATTTCTTTTGACCGGTCCGATTTTCTAAACCTTGCTTCTCACAAAAGTATATGTATTACCACATTGTTATAAAATTATTTAATTCGGTGACTTATATTATGTGCATACGTTAATTATTTATTTATTTTTTTACTTTTTTACAGCACACAAATTTTTATTAAAAATATAAAAATTTATTAATATAATATATAAATTTTTGTACATAACACACAAATTTTTATTACAAATATATTTTATTAGTATACAAATTTTTTAGTCAATGTTCTATGTTATAGAGCTCAATTAATATTTTGACACTTATTTTATACTAATTTATTTTAATGAATTTGTACTCCATTGGATAGTTTAACCTTTCTCTAAATCATACATTTTTATTCTTTTTTCACTATTCCATAATAGTACATAGTACTCAATTCTTTATCTACTTTATTATTCACATCATTATTTCTTTGTTTTTATATTTGGTTATATGTGTCACTTAATTCGTACATTCTACTTGATTTCTTTTGTGTACAATATCATTATTTATAATTCCAATCATCTATCTTGAATTTCTTTCAACCAATCATCTTAATTGTACACCATAATTATCTTTATATTCTTCCTCATTATTATTGATTTTTTTGTGAAAGTCATGATGGTTGTTCACATTATAAATATTGCCTTCTTTCAATTTGTTTTTTTTTTGTTTTTGTGACTCTTCTTTCAATTTGTTTTACCATACTAAAACAATTTTTTCAGCACCATCATCAAATTAGCTTGATTATATTTTTTTTATTATCTTTTTTTTTAAACAATAGTTTCATCTTTTAACTTGCTAAAGAATATTAAAACTGTCAACAAAAATCAAAATTACAGATAAAAGTCAAAATTTTAAAATTATAGTCAATCTCACCAAACAATCCAATTTATTATAGAACACTCATACATATGTTATTAACATAAAAACATTTTCTTAATAAATAATTTTCATTAAATTTACCATACCCGTGACGGGACAATTCGCTAGTATGATATAAATCAGGTTCGGAATAAATCTAGCTCCTTGTTTTTAGAAATGTTTTTATTAGGCAATCGATAAATACTATTTATAACAAGCATTGATTGAATTTAGAGACATACTCTAATCAGTACTAAGCTCACCCTTTTTTTTTTGTTTTTTGCTTTTTGTTTTTTGTTTAACGTCCTAAAGGGACTATCTCAATCAGAAAGCTGGAAGAGTAGATAATGCATACTTCTTTGGCGATTGCAAGGCCCTATTAATATAATGAGGTGCATGTCCCTTTTAATTTTTGTAGCTTGAGGAGGGGAACTTATATACAGGAATGTATGATGCTGATTTATCGTATAAACATCGATTCACCCAATACCTAAGTTGTTAGGGGATACCTGTATATTCCCTCTGATCAAAATCTCATGTTGGCTTCTGGTCATGGAAAGAGAGAGGGAGGATGGAGGTAAATGTGCTTTAATCTCAACTTTAATTTAAATATATTAATAAAATATCAACTTAATTAGCAAATAGTCATATCATAGTATCGCTCATTATATGGGGGCATGGTGCTAGGGTGGAAAAAAACGTAACACATGTACATTTTTACTAATAATAACGCATTTTTATTATAGAATGATAGATGTGACCAATAAAACATAGAATCTATGTATACACTTGATTCATTAAATAGTTTGTGTGTAATTTTATTTACTGTATGATTTTTCATGTGTATATTTATCTTTTTTTCTTGAAAATTTAATGGGTTCTCAAATTTATACAATTATATATATTAAAGTATATTTATCAAAATGTTTTAAATTTTAAAAAATTAATACTATTGAAAGATATCAGGCTTCTGAGCAGTGAAGCAGAAAAAAAGAGAAGGGATAGAGAAAAAGGGAAGAGATGAGTTGAGGTTGAGAGAGAATCTTGAGAGTAATTCTGGTATTGATTGAATTCCATCATCTGGGATTAGTTACACTGAACGATATATATAGACTTTAAGCTAACTAACTGAACGCTAAGTTGCTAACTAATCTGAAGTCTAGTTTGGCTAAATGCTTAACTGAATCCTAACAGAATTCTGAGTTCCCTGAGTGAAAGCTAACCAGAGTTCTAACTTCCTTTCTTAACTAGAGTTAATCATTACTCTATCATGCTCCCTGCTTTCAAGTTCTTCTGATTCTTCTGCCAGTTTTAAGTCTATTCTGCAAGTTAATTCTGCTGCATGACTTCCATCTTCTAACTCTTCTAACTTCTTTCTTGTCTCCTCACTGTTGGGCTCATTTTCTACCACATTTAGCAACATTCTAAACTTTAAAAATAGAGTGCTTGGCAGTGCTTTTGTCAACACATCTGCTATCTATACTGAGTCAGGAATATGGTTGATGGTGACTATCTTCTTTGTCACATAGTTCCTGACAAAGTGAATGTCAGTTTTAAAATGTTTTTATTTGGAGTGTAGAATGGGGTTTGCTGCCAACAAGACTGCACTAAGATTGTCACATCAATACATCAAAGGAGTGGCTGGAATGACAAATTTCAACTCAATCATCAAGTTCTTGACCCATATCAATTCAGCTACCAGGTCTGCTAAGCCTCTATATTCAGCCTCAATGTTGGATCTTGCCACAACAATTTGTTTCTTTGCACTCCAACAAATGATATTTTTCTCTAAGAACACACAAAAACTCCTGTAGATTTCTATCATCTGGGTTACCACCCTAATCTGAATTACTATATACAGTGATTTTCATGGAGCTATTCTTATGCAGGTGTAACCCATAGTTACAGGTTCCACTAACATACCTTAAAATTCTTTTCACCAGCTTCCAATGTTCAAGTAGAGGGTTTTAAAGGAACTGTGAGACTTTGCTTACACCATAGGCCAATTTAGGTCTTGTAATAGTTAAGTATTGTAGGTTTCCTACTACTAACCGATACGATTTGGGATTTTCAAAGCTGCCTCCCCCGAATGCAGAGAACCTGACTAATAAGGGAAGGGGAGTTTGACAAGGCTTACATCCAACCATTCCAACCTTGATGAGTAAGTCCTTGACATATTTTTTTTGACTGAGTAGCAATCTATCCTTGTTAATTTTTGAGACTTGAATCTCCAAGAAATAGTGCAAGTCACCCAAGTCTTTGAGTGCAAATTTGCTGTTTAGTTGGTGAATCACCTGATTGATTTATGTGTTTGAGCTTCTTGTGATGATTATATCATCCACATACACCAAAACAAAAATGTTGGCCCGTTTTGTGAACCTTGAGAAGACCAAAATATATGATTTGGTAGTAGTGAACCCTAAGTGATTGAGCGCAGTGGAGAGCTTGTGATACCAAGCCCTAGATGCTTGCTTCAACCCATACAATGTTTTGTAAGTTTGCAGACTAAGCTTTCATCTCCAACTTCATAGCCCTGAGGTTGCTTCATGTACACATCTTCACTCAAGTCACCATGAAGAAGTGTGTTGTTAACATCTAATTGGCGAATGCTCCATCCATTCGCAAGTGCTGCTGTCAGGATCACTCTTATTGAAGTTGGTTGGACTACTGGGCTGTATGTTTCGGTAAAATCAAATTTAGGTCTCTACAAGAATCCCTGTGCTACTAACCTGGCCTTGTGTTTCTGTAAGGAGCCATCAACATTATACTTGACTCTAAACACCCACTTGCTTCCAATGACCTCTCTCCCTTGTGGCAATGGTACCAGCTTCTAGGTTAGATTCCTCATTAGAGCTTCATATTCGTTGTCCATGGCCTTCTTCCATTCAGGATAAGCCAGTGCCTCTCTGACATTTCTTGGTTCAACTATGGTTTGTAGTGCTCTTGGTTTGAAGATTCCGTGTTTACTTCTTGTGATCATTGGATGCATGTTGGTGGTGCTTGGCTGAGCTGGAGCTGTATCTGATATTGCAGATATCTCAATTTCTAGACCAGAGATAGGTATTGGAATTGGAATGCAGGATGGAGCTGCAGGTATTGGTGATGTAGGTACTGGTAGAATGTCTAGTGAAGTAGTTTGTTGTGACATTGGTGACAAATATTGATGGTGAGGTTGCTGAGTGCTAGGTTGTGGTGTAGGTGATGATATTTGGCTAGGTAAGGTTGAGAGATTTAAGCATTGTGTGGGGGAGTTAGGCTATAAGGCTGAATTGTTAGAAGATGTAGTTGGGTTTAGATTGGTACCTGATGAAGGTTGGTGCTCTTAGGATAAGACTCTTGGTAGAAGAGGTATTCTTGGTGGAACATGGTTGTTGGTTTCTGAGTGATCTTTTTCTGATAGAGTGATAAAGGATTTTTCTTCTTTGAACAGGAATCTATTTTCATAAAAAATTCAATCTCTAGTTAGCACTATTTTACCACTTTGAGTAAGGCATTTCTACCCTTTATGAGCTGAACTATAGCCAATGAATACGGAAGGGGCAGAACGAAAGTCTAGTTTATGCTTATTGTAGGGTCTTAGATGAGGGAAACAGAGGCAACCAAAGACTTTTAGGCTATCATAATTTGGCCTCTTTCCGAAAAGCTTCTCCATGGGTGAACAATTCCCAAAAGTTGGTGTAGGGAGTTGGTTGATCAAGTTTAATGCTGATGCAAAAGCTTCTGCCCAGTACTTAGTAGACATACCAGCTCCAGCAAGCATTGCAAGTCCCTTTTCTACTACATGTCTGTTCTTTCTCTCTACTGTGCCGTTTTGTTGATACACACAAGGGCAGGAAAAATCTGTGTACGACTCCCTGTGCCTGCAATTCTTTGGACAAACTAGTGTATTCAGCAACATTATCACTTTGTAGCATTTTCAGTTTTATATCTAGTTGCAGCTCAACCATATGTTGGAAAGAATTAAATACTAATTTAAGCTGAGATCTTGCTTTATAGCCAGGTAAATTTTGAATACGCATCAATAAACAAAACAAAGTAGTAATTCCATTAGTGTCAGGGGTGGGGGCAGGACCCCAAATATCATAATACACTAATTGCAATGGTGCTGTGTATGAAAAATCAGATACAGAAAAAGGTAGCTAGTGTGACTTTCCTATACAATATGCTTCATAAGATGACTTATTTGAATCAAGATGAATATTACAAGACTTTAGAATAGTTGACACTACACTATTGGAGGCATGGCCCCCACCCTATTGTGCTAGAGCAAGAAGTTGTCCTTGCTGCACATTGTTGAAGCATATGCAGACTTGATGGAAGGTTTAAAATTAAGGAATTTGTACATTCCATTTTCAACTTCTCCCTGGATAACTACTTCACTGGTTCCCTGGGTTTTGACACAGCATTTATTAGAGTGAAACTCAAAGAACATAGCATTGTCACAACAGAATTGATAGACACTCAACAAGTTTTTAGTGATATCGGGTACATAAAGCAGTTTTTGTAGAATAACTCTCTATTACTTAAATCAGATTTCAAGATAGATTTTTCAACAAGGTTAATTTACAAATCTGAATCGTTTCCTACAATTACTTGATCTGATCCTTCATAGGCTTCTCCTTCCATCAGATTATGTTGGTCTGGTGTTATATGATAGGTTGCTTCTGAATCCAGGTACCAATTTGGGTCATGGATGGTGGATGGAGTTGCAAGCAGTGCCTGAGGTGGCTGAAGGGATTGACTTGCTTGTGCGTTTTGTGAAATTTGCATCATACTAGATCTTGAACTAGCTCCATAGTTGCTGTCCCTTTCGTACCTATATCAGCAGTTCTTGGCACACAGATTTTTCGTTGTTCACCATTCTTCCATTATTTGTCTCATTAATTTGCACAAATCTTGGATTTTCATTGTAGTCCCTCTGTATGAATATTGAGTTGTCATTGTATTGTGTAGCTAATTTTGGTGCATTGGTGTAGTAATGGCTTGATTTTGAGCAGTTTTGAAAATTGCCATTCTGAAAGTTGCCATTCTGAAAATTACTGTTCTGAAAATTTTCATTTGCATATCCTCCATGTGACCTTCCATATTGTTCATTATTTTGAAATAGTTCAGAGTCGAACCTGCTATTGTCATTATAAGAGAATCTTCCTCCTCTGCCTGATCTTCCACCTCAATTTCGGAAGTCTCCACCTCTGAATCCTCCTCTAAATCCTCCTCGCGTATGAGCAAGATTAGCTTGGATGAACGATTCTGGTTTCCTGAATCTTTCAAGCATGCTTTCGTGTGTCAAGAGTAGAACTTCAAATTCTCCAACTGTAATGCTTACCGGTCTTGCAACTACTGATGTGATTACAGATCTATACTCTTCTGTTAGCCCGTTCAGAATTGCGTTCACGTGATCACTCTCTCTCATTGGTTCTCCAACAGATGCCAACGCATCTATGGTTCCTTTCAACACAAGTACATATTCGTTTATTGAATTTCCAATCTTGATAGTGCTTAATTTGTGTTTCAATTGTATGATCTTTGCTCTAATTTGAGAAGTGAAATGATCATCCAAGCATTTTCATACCTCATATGCGTATACACATCCTACCATTCTAATGGTGAATGGCTTTGTCATCGAGGCCAGAAGCCACGATTTCAGCAAAGCGTCCTATCGCTTCCATATTGCAAATTCTGGATTCACTTCACCATTTTCTTTGAATCTTACTGGTATTCTTTCTCTGATTATGTGATGTAGCAAGTTGTGCCCTTCAATTGTAGATTCAGCCTGGTCTTTCCATTGTAGAAAATTATCCTCATCGAGCTTCATTGAGATTGGAGATGTTGTGAAATTTGGTCGCTGCAAGTTCTGATACCATGAAAGATATTAGGCCTCTGAGCAGTGAAGCAGAGAAAGAAGATAAGGGAGAGAGAAAAGGGAAGAGAAGAGTTGAGGTTGAGAGAGAATGTTGAGAGTAATTCTGGTATTGATAATTGAATTGTGTCAACTGGGATTAGTTACACTGAATTATATATATAGACTTTAAGCTAACTAACTGAATGCTAAGTTGCTAACTAATTTGAAGTCTAACTTGACTAACTACTTAACTGAATCCTAACAGAATTCTAAGTTTCCTGAGTGAAAGCTAACCAGAGTTCTAAATTCCTTTCTTAACCAGAGTTAATCATTACTCTATCAATTATGTTATGGTATTAGAGTTTTTATAATAAAAAAGTGTAGATTTTGATTCTTGTTATTTTCCTGTAAACAAGGTTCAAGAATAGCTAGATCAAGTCTCAAAACCTTGCTGAGAAAGAAGACTTGAGTCTCAAGAAAGAGAAAAAGAATTTGAAAGAGAAATAGAATTGTGAATGAATTGAATTCTATTAAAAACAGAACGTGATTTTCTTGTTCTTTGCATGCAGAGACCATAGCTCTATACATATGAGGATTACATAAGAGTGAGGGATCATGTACATGTATGCATACACTACGTGACTTCACCAACTTGATTGTTCTCTACACTCCCCCTTCAAACTGAGGGTTATTTGGGGTAACACTTTCAGTTTGATGTACATGTATGCATACACTACGTGACTTCACCAACTTGATTGTTCTCTACACTCCCCCTTCAAACTGAGGGTTATTTGGGGTAACACTTTCAGTTTGACCATAAATTGCACAAACATGAATTTAGCCATTTAGGGAGGGCTTTGGTCAAAATGTTAGCGATATGAGAGTGAGATGATATATGACCCACATGAAGAAGTCCTTTGACAACGCGATCACGAACAAAATGAAGGTCAATTTCGAAGTGTTTGCTTCCATTATAAAGAACCGGATCGGCAGCCAGTGACGCAACTCCAAGGTTGTCAAAAAAAAATGGTTGGGACAAGGGAACATGAACACGAAGTTCAGAGAGAAATTTCTGGATCCATGTGATTTCTGCAACAACTTTAGCTAAGCAGCGATACCCAGTTTCAGTGGAGGACCTCCATGTAAAGCACCAGAAGGTAAAAAATTAAATTTAAGATGGAAGAAATATAGTAAGGAGTTTCCAAGTCTTTCAGAGAGAAATCTGAGTTTAGTTGGACAATTAATTTTTCTAATTCATCATTGTTATCACCTGTTAGGATAATATCATCAAAATAAGCAAGTAAATAGATGTTAGAATTAGATGTAAAATGAGTAAAAAGAGAAGTGTCAACACGAGTGTTAGTAAAATCAAGGTTAAAGTGAGTGGTACTTAGTTTTGTGAACCAGGTTTTAGGAGCCTTTTTCAAGCCGTATAAGGTTTTATTCAATTTACACACCATATCAGATTTGGAATAAAGGCTAGGAGGAAGTTCGTTGCATATATACATCTTCACAAAGTTCATTAAAAAAGCATTTATAAAGTCGAATTGGCAAAGATAACCTTTTGGACAGAGCCAACGATAGAACAATTCGGATAGTAGTGGATCTTAGTCTTTATTGAAAACAGAATGTGGTTTCCCTGTTCTTTGCATTCAAAGATTATAGCTCTGTATATATGAGAATTACATAAGAGTGAGGGATCATGTAGATGCATGCATACTCTACGTGACTTCATCACTAACTTGATTACTCTTTAAACCTCCTGAAAAAAAAAAGAGCATAAAATAAATAAATAAATAAAAAGTTTATGCGAAATTTACGTAAATTCAAAAATTTTTTTGAAAAAATATGTTAGAGATATAACTATTTATGTAACTTTTCTATTCGTTTAAATTTTTAGAAAGAATGATATTATGATAAATTTTGAATTTTAAATGTAAACTAAAGAAAAAAAAGACATATAAACTAATTTTTAATGGCACATATATGTATGAAACTTATTTTTCTTTTTAAATGAAAAGAGACTATACTCAATACAATGTTTTAAAAAAATAAAAAAAATAGAATTTAACTAAAATATGAACTGATATAAAGACCACATTGTTAAAAAGAATGAAAATATAAAAAATACAAATTATTATATGCTGATTGGAGTGTAAACACCTTGGTCACTTTGGTCCATTCCTCTATCTTTTGGGTGTTCCCTCTTAATTATGAACAATCAAATTGTCCGTAGAAAAAACCCAACGCCAACCATATCTTCTGAATGTTGATGTTATCCGTTAAATTTCAATGTCATTATTAAAGCATATGTAGTGAATCCCTATACGACATGACATGCATTGAAACCTAGCCAACGATGTTTGTAAACTTGAAGCTAAGCTGCGTTCATTGGAGAAAAAGTTAATTAGCCGACTCATCAATAAATTAATGCAACCATGGTTTTAATGAATTCGTTGCATGGTAACTAAATTGGCAGCGTATTCCGTTGTGTTTTACAGACTTCAACCTCCTCCACCAAAAAATAATTATAATAAAATCAATATATACATAAAAGTCAAAGTCAAAACCCTAAAATCCATCAAAAACAAATTTTCTGAGTTATCTCCCACAACTTTTTAGTAAATTAGTTTATACACTTTTTATTCAAAAGATTTTGTAAATAGCTTTCTCAAGAAGTTCCCATCATAGGTAGATATCACCATCAACCAACTCCATCTCTCAAATATCTTCCTTTTTGTCTCATTTCTTTTTTAAATTCACGACGGTTTAACATTGACACTTTAATAAATTGACGGAAAAGGAGAAAAAAAAAAAACTATTCAAAAAGGAGGGGAAAAAGTTAAAATGGATAATAAATGAACGTATATGGCAAGTACAAAAAAATATAATGAAAAATGTAGGAGGCGAGAAAGCCCTTCATCACATCATCGTGTTAATGAAATTGGACCCACCAGTTAGTTGTGCATGATTGAATAGTAGTTATTAATTTTTAACCAAAAGTTAGATGAAATAAATTTTGGCACAAATGATATTGAACATAATTAATAGCATTTTAATGATTGACTTGAGAAAAAGTATATCTTATATCAAAATACGGTAATAATATTAATGAGACAAAAAATTAAATAAATTTAAATATTTTTTTGTTAATTTTTTTGGTTATCAAATATTTTTTATCAAACTATAAGTAATGTAATTATTTAGTTTAAAATTTCATTGGTGTTATTTTTGTTTATTTATAAAGTGATACTGAAGTAATTTTATACAAGTGTGATGTTATATTTAATAATGTTTTATTCGCATACTCTTTTATTATATTGAAAGCGTATTTTAAACAAGTCTGAAATTACGTTAAAGATTATCTTCATAAAATTTTATTTAAAAAAAAATTGTTTGATATATGTCATAATATTATTATTTTTTTAAAAGATTAGTCTGCTAAAAAAAATATATAAATGATTATATTTTTATTATATTCTTTAACTCGAATTTTTTTAAGTTTATTATGAGAGGGAGAGGGTGAGAGAAAGAGTTAGTATTAACTTTTATATTCCACAATTGGGTGACTATTTATATAGCGTCAATTCTATGGTGCCTTTTGTTTGGTGTTTAACTTTTGCCTAAATTACTTTTTATAGTAACTTTAAAATATTTAAAATTTTTTAACTTTTATATTTTTAAATTTAAAATTGATTATTTTATTTATTTTAGTAATTAGGCCATAGTTTTTAGGTATCATAGCAAACACCTTTATATAGTTCCACAGTTGGTTACCAAATGATGAACTAGGCATCTATGAAAGATGGAGTTTTAAAAGGACCAATATATGAAAAATTGTGTAGTCTCTCTTGTAAATCAAGAAATTGATTTTGCATGTCTAACAAATGCAAAAGGGTCTCCATTTCAGATTGGGTCAGTTCAACGGACTGCGGGAAATTGAAGTAAAATTATTATTATTATTATTATTATTATTATTATTTTTAGTTAATGGATGACTTAAAGGAAAAGAAAACACAATTACTATTACTATTCAAATTCATGGCAATTGTTTAGTTAAGCGAGCTCATTCTTCCACGTGATTATTAAGGTTATAAACAACTTCGTCAGAGTGCAACATGAATGTGAAGAATGCTACTTGGTGCTGAAGAATTCTCCACCTCTATGGTTGGTTTGAAATTGATGAGGATAAGTTAACATATTCACACACACATAGGTTAAACCTTAAACCGATCTATTTTAAGAAATTAGAAAAAAAGTGTAAGAATTTCTTAGCTACCTCAAGAGCAAATGAAAATTTTGTTCTATTTTATTTATGTTGTGAATTTGTGATACATCAATAATTTAAGTCATTTTTATTTTTAAATTAAAAAAAAAAAGACGCATGTTATTTGAAATTTGAACTAACGCTTCTTCACGTGAATTTGACTTCACCTGAGTTTCTACCATATATAAAATAGAACAAAAATTGTCATTTATACTCTTGGAGCATCTAATATAAGAAAAATCCTCAAAAAATTGTTGGAAGGTCTTTAATTTATATATCTTTCTTTTCTAAGTTCTATATTTTAGTTAGTATAATTTTTAGTGTTAAATACAAAAATGTTACTTTACTTTTTAATATGTGTTTTATTGTTAATAATTATATAAAATCATGCTTTTTATTTCTATCATTTCTTCATACATTTTTATGAAACAAATAATATTAATGATATAGTATTTTTATAGAATAATAATATTACTCATTTTTATAATTAATATAAATATTGATAAAATGGTATTTTCTAAATAAAGGTATTGACCATCAGCGACATCATACACAGAGATAATCTAGAAGCTTAGTATTGTAAGGAGCAGAACAAATTAAAACTACAAAAATAATTACAACGTATATAATTCATTTAAAAGATTGAAATGAGAACAAAAATAATTAAAAAAAATAAAAGGTACAAAAGAATTTTTGAAAGATTTAACAGTTTAAGAGAATAATAGCTATGCTTTTTTATTGAAAGTGCTGTTGTGGCAAGCACGGATCTTATGTAGTAAGTTGACAAAGTAGTTTTTATATATTATTTTTAGTAAAGGATTTTTTTGGTTCTCCACAGGTTTCGATGGATTCTTAATTTGGTTTCTAATGCTTTAAGTGTTCTCTTTTAATTTTAAAAATTTTTAAACGTCTTATTTTAATCTAAAAAAAATCAAGCGAGTTTAATATTATCTAATTATTAAATTTGATACAAACAATTCGTATATCAATGAGTTAATAACGCTCAATTTCAATATGTAAGTAAAATTAATCTACTAACGATCATCAATGTAAAAGTTTTTCTTTTAATTTTAGAATATTGATGATTGATCGTTAGGGCGACGGTCACCATGAGCAGCTTGCTGCAATTACGCAATCTTTGGCATTGATCCAAGTCTAACTCGCCTAGAAGTTGAAAGAATGATGAAGGTTAAATTTGGTTTAAAATTTCACAAATTTAAAAACTTGAATTCGTTGTAAGCATAGTCCTAAATCGGCAAATAACCCTATTAAAGTTTAAAAATTGTCACAATTTAGATCAAATAACCGAAATTTTTAAATCTCGGATTATTCTCCCACAAAATTGCAGTCGTGTGTGCATATCATTAACTATGAGAGAATTGGGGGGTAAGAGCAATAAACAAGAATTTAAATAGCAAGAAAGTAAAATAATTAACTAAACATCAAAGGAAATTAAACTAAAAGCAATTAGAACAAAAGAAGGAAAATTCAGATGCTAAAAGAAATCTTGGCTAAGGGTTGAGTTAAAGATCACTATCCTATTCATTGACCACAAATATAGTAATTATGAAGAGTTAATCCCATTTAGTCAAGGCCTAAATATTGGGAGAAAATAAAATAGGCATAATTAATTTTAATCCACAAATCCTAACCAACTCACTAATTAGGCTTAGTGAAAGGATAGCGTTAGTGGAAACAAAATCAACTAACAACCCTAAATTATCAATTAATATTGGACATCAATGACTTAAGGTCACCTAAATTCTCAATCCCAAGCCAAGAATGTAAAATCTACTCTAAAACTAAAGAAGACTTTTTATCAAATATTTAGAAGGCATATAAACAAAGCATCATAAATTGTATGAATAATAAAATCTATAACTACTAAATTCAAGAAAACTATAATAACAAATCAATTAAACATCAAGAAAGCATATAAACATCAAATTGCATTAAAGAAAAGTAAGAATTTAACAATTATATTGTTCATAAACTAAAATTAGCGAAATCGAGAAGCTAACAAGTAAAACTCAACAAATTAAGATGCTAGAACAAGAAAATATAAAGAAAATTAAACTAAAACAATGATCAAAACCTAAAACTAAGAATAAATTAAACTAAGAAACCTAAAATTCTAGAGCTTCTCTCTCTAGAATTATCCTAAAATATCATACTAAACTATTACTATACTACTTCTACACTACTCGGTTGGTCCCCTTTGAATTCTTGCTTCAAATGCTTTAGAAATGAGTTGGCTTGGGCCCAAAATGGGCTTCAAATCGCGAGCCACGTATTAACTTAAGTGAGTCACGTGCTGCAAGTCGTGTGTATGCACAGGCCATGCGTATGAATGAATTGAAGGAGATGCATATGCCCAAGCCATGCGTATGCACAATCTAGAAAATGTCCAATCTTCATTTCTTCATGAATTCTCTACTTTAGCATGCTTTTCCTTTATTCTTCCAAGCCATCCTTGCCTTCTAACCCTTGAATTACTCAAACAAACATATCAAGGTATCGAATGGGATAAAAGTGAATCAAATTTGACAATTTAAAGTATAAAAAGTATGTTTTTAATAATTAAGCATAATTATGGAGAAATTCACAAAAGCATGCAATTTCAAGAAATAAATGCAAGGTAAGTTGATAAAATTTACTCTCTTCAAGCCAACAATAATCGTAAAATATGAATTTATCAAAGAACTACCACGTATGTCATTGCAGCACTCTGCCTTCACACCATCTCAATGCATGAAGGTGGATTTTCCGTGCTTTTTGGCAGGGATGATGTCTTGCAATGGATCTTTCAAACTGAGCATTTCTTCCGAATCTATGATATTCCAGAGATTCAAAAGTTGGATATCATTACTGTGAGCTTAGAATGGAGGGCTTTGACTTAATTTATCTACTACTATTGAGATTTAATTTGGACCTTCTCAGTTTAAAAATCCTAGGAAGGAATTGTTTAAGTTGAAATAATCATCATCTGTTAGAAACTACTTTGAGACTTTCAATGATTTGGCTGCAAGAACATATGATTTAGATGACACTTTGTTGCTTGATTATTTTATTGGTGGGTTGAATCTTGAACTGAAAAGGGAAGTTAAATCTAGATGTCCTGCGTGTGTCTAATAAAAGCTGTTTCTCTTACCAAATTATTTGAGGAAAAATTTTTGCCACACACCCAGCGCTGGCGTTCTCCTTCTAACTAGCTCCAACAATCGATTTCAAGACCAGCCCCTACCACACCATTTGAACCAAATGCCTCTAACCCATCCGCTTCACCACAACAGCAGAATACACCATTATTATCCACACCGCCCAAAGCCACAGCTTTACGCGAACTAACTCCTACTAAATCCAATTTAGAGGAAAGAAGGGTCTTTCCTTTACTTGTGATGAGCAATTTTTGTCCAGCCACAAGTGCACAGTCAAGTACTATTTCATTATTTAGACCATGGAAGAAGTTCCCAATGAGGTTCAATTATAGAAGAAATGAGGTCATTCAGCGACTAGAAGACATTTCGGCAGTGGATTCTGCCAAATGCTCCACTTATCATATAATGTTTTGACTGGAATTCCTATCAAAAGGTCCATTCGATTTTGGAGAATAGTTTAAGGATGGAAATTTCGAGTTCTCATGGATGGAGGTAGCTTCGACAATTTCATACACCTTGCTTTAACTAGTGCCTTACTATTCCAATTCACCATGCTCCATAGTTTAAGTTGCAAGGAAGAAGTGGTGATCTTTTACAATGTGAAGGAGAAGTCAGGGACGTTCTGATGAATATTCAGGGACATACATTGTTTATTAGTGCATTTGTGCTACCTACAGCCACAAAGGAGTTGGTGCTAGGGGACATTTGGTTGGAGATGTTAGATACTCATATTGTGAATTATAAAAAATATTTATTATGTTCATAGACGGTGACTAGTTGGTGACCTTGCAGGGTGAAGTTAGCCAGCTCCCGGTGTAAGCCCAATTCAACCATCTCAAACGCTTGCAAACCACTAATGAAATTTGGAAACTCTATACATTGCAGCTAAGGGAAACTGCAGAGACTCCACTGCCATATTTAATTTACCTAGTGATATTGGATCTGAACTTACTTTGTTGTTACACACTTATTGGGAGGTCTTTAGCACTCCACATGGCCTATCTCCTATTTGTACACACGATCATAGAATTCAGCTCCAGTCAAAGTTTGGCCATATCGGTACTCGTATAGTCAGAAAATTGATATTGAAAAAATTGTTAGCGAAATCTTGGCTGAGGGTATTGTTTGGCTTAGCACAAGTCCATTTTCATTCCTATTTCTGCTTGTTAAAAAGAAGGGTAGTTCTTAGAGGTTTTGTACGAATTATAGGACCTTAATGGCCGTCACGGTTAAGGCCTCTTTCCCCATGCCAACCGTGGATGAACTTCTTGATGAACTTTTTGGCGCCCAATACTTCTCCAAGTTGGATTGATAAACCACAATTTTATGGTTTATTTTGTATTGTATTTGGTGGATTTTGTCAACTTTTCTCCATTTATCCACTAAAATAGCATGGTTTTGTAATTCTCCCTAATTTGTGCTTAATGATTGAAAACATGCTTTTTAGGCTTTTAAAGTGCTAAATTTAATTCACTTTTCTCTCATTCGATGCCTTGATATATTTGTTGAGTGATCTCAGTATTTATAAGGTAAGGATTGGATGAAAGAAGTGAAGAAAAAGCATGCAAAGTGGAAAACTCATGAAGAAATGAGCATTTGGAGGATTCAGAGCGACGCGTACGCGTGATCCACGCATACGCGTGAGGAGGAAATCTGCTAGGCAACGCGCATGCATCACCCACGCGCACGCGTGACGTTGGTCATATAATCTCATTAAAGTGAAAACGCTGGGGACGATTTATGAGCCATCCAGGCCCAAATCCAACTCATTTCTGAAGCTATTAGAGGCCAAATTCAAGGAGGATCAAAGGGAGAGCAATTAGTGTAGTGTAGGAACATGCTTTAGGTTATATTCTAGAGAGAGAAGCTCTCTCTTCTCTCTAGAATTAGGGTAGAATTAGGTTAGATTTTTCTTAGATTTATGTTTAATTCTTTTTTTCATTTACTTTTCCTTGCAATTTATCGTTCTTGCATCTTTGTTCCTTTAGTTCTACTTGTTATTTCCTTTTATTTGTTGCCTTTATGTTCATGCACTCTTGTTGATTTTAATTTCATTTAATGAAATTTATGTTTTCATGTTATTATTGCTTTCTTTAGTTGTTATTGTTGATTTCTTGCATTTGGTAGTCATAGATTTTATATTCTTGCTATTTTAACATGCTTTCCTTTTTATGCCTTCCAAGTGTTTGATAAAATGCTTGGTTGGTTTTTAGAGTAGATTTTGGTACTCTTAGCTTGTGATTGAGGACTTAGGTCCCTTGAGATTATTGATGTCCAGTTTTATTGGTGATTTAGGATTGTTAATTGGTTCTAGGACCAATTATGTCCACTTGACTTTCCTTCAATTGTTAGAGGATAACTAAGTGGAATTAATCCTTTGTAATCACCATGTTGTGGTCAATGGTCCAAGATAGGAGCCCTTAACTCTTGATCCTTGCCAAGACCCATTTTAGTGTTAGTTTTACTTTCTTGTCATTTTTATTTTCTTGTCAATCAAACCCAAAACCCCCAAAAGATACATCATAACCAATAATATGCACACTTCCTTGCAATTCCTTTGAGAGACGACTCAAGGTTTAAATACTTCGGTTATTTTTATTGGGTTTGTACTTGTGACAAACAAATTAAACTTTGACTGAGGATTGTTTGTCGGTTTAGATCTATACTTCGACGAGATTATTTTTGTGAAATTCTATACCGATGATTATCCCACATCATGGATTTGCGAGCTGGTTATCACAAGATAAGAGTGAAACCGGAGGATTGCTTTAAGACAGCATTTCGCACCCACCAAGGCTTATACGAATGGCTTGTGATGCCTTTTGGCTTGACCAATATGCTGGCGACTTTCCAAAGTCTCATCAATTCGATTTTTGAGGCTGTCTTAAGAAAGTTTGTCTTGGTTTTTTTATGATATTCTTGTTTATAGCCCAGATTGGCAGTCTTACTTCCAGCATTTAAGATATATGCTGTCCATTTTAAAAGAAAATGCCTTGTTTGCTAAACTCTCAAAGTGTTCATTTAGACAAACGCATGTTGATTATTTGGGCCATGTGGTTTCTAGAGTAGGGGGGTCGTGTAGATGACTCGAAGATACAAGCTATTTCACAATGGCCTACTCCCACCTTTCTCAAGCAGTTACGTGCTTTCTTTTGTCATGCTAGTTACTATTATAAATTTATCAAACAGTTTACTATTTTAGCAGCCACTCTAACTGATCTCCTCAAGAAGGATAACTTTGTTTGGTCCCCAAGAGCAATGACAGCATTCTAATGATTGAAGGAAGCCCACTCCAAGGCACCTGTTTTGGTTTTGCCGGATTTTTCGAAGCCTTTTGTGTTGGAAACAGATGCGTCAGGCACAGGAATTGGTGCTATTTTGAGTCATGCCGAGTACCCCATCGCTTATTTCTCAAAAAATCTCTCGAGCATAGCTCAATCTCAATTAGTTTATGCGCAGAAAATGTAGGCTATTATCACCGCAGTTACTAAGTTCCGTCACTACTTGCTTGGTTATAAGTTTGTGATCCAGACATACCATAAGAGCTTGAAAGAATTGCAGGCGCAAATCATTCAAACACTAAAGTAGCAGGTTTGGCTAGCCAAGCTATTGGGTTATAATTTTACAATCGAATAAAAGAAGGGTAGCGACAACTAAGGGGCAGATGGGCTGTCGTGTTCATTCATGCAGCTGACTAGGGTGGATTAGGCGCTCTTATCCCTTGCTGCAACAGGAGCTTCAAACATATCGTCCTGAATCAGATTTTGCAAAGGCTGAAATGCATTCAAGGAGGTTATAATTCAGACATGGTTTATGGTTTTGGAATGATAGACTCGTGATTCCAGCTTCTTCTTCCTTGATTGAGAACTTGTTGAAAGAAGGCCATGTTTCCATTATTGGGGGACATGGGGTTGTGCAGAAAATGCTGTCTCGCTTAGCAACCCAATTTTATTGGAAGGACATGGCTAAATCAGTTAAAGACTACGTTTGAACTTGTCCCATTTGTCAGCAGGCCAAGTATAGCATGCAACCACCTACTGACTTGTTAGAACCTCTTCCCATTCCATTACAGATTTGGCTGGATCTTTTGATGGATTTTATCACTGGTTTGCTCGTGGCACATGGTTGTTTTGTAATCCTAGTGGTAGTGGACTGTTTGTCCAAATTTCCACATTTCATTCCCCTCCCGATAGATTTCACACACCCAAAGTGGCAGAAGTCATTGTAAGGTATGTGGTTAGCGTCCATGACATGCCTCAATCAATTGTTTAAGACCATGACAAAGTCTTCACAAGCATATTTTGGGAACAATGCTATAAGCAGCAAAGTATACTATTGGCTCGAAGCTTGACATATCACCCGAAATCCGATGGCCAGATGGAGGTACTAAATAAGTGTCTTGAGATATATTTGCGGTGCTATACTTAGGAAAATTCTAAGGCATGGTATAAGCTTTTTCCATGGACGGCTTATAGTTATAACACATCCTTCCACTCAGCTATCGGTATGATGCCTTACAAGGAAGTATTTGGGAAGGATCCTCTACCCCTACTATGTTATGACCCACACCCGAATGACCCTCCAATGTTGCAAGAGCATCTACAGTTAACAGATGTGGTGTTGACAACCTTAAAACAAAATTTACACAAGGCACAAGCAAGAATAAAAGCTCAGGCAGATAGCAACTGAAGAGAGTTAGAGTTTAATGTGGGAGATTTTGTCTATGTGAAATTACAGCCTTATAGGAAGCACTCCATGGCGCTGAGGAAGTATCCAAAATTGTCCATGCGTTATTTTGGACCATTTTCAATAATTGCTCTAGTTGGGAATGTAGCAAACAAGTTAGAACTCCCTAACTCAGCTAGAATTCACCTGGTCTTCCATATCTCTCTACTAAAGAAGTGTGCAGGGGTCTCTACTCCAGCAACCATTCCATCTTTGCTGCTGTTAGATGAGAGAGGGTGCCAACTATAACTACATGCGATTTTGGGACACCGCGTGATTAAAAGGGATGGAAATTGGATCGAGGAAGTTCTGATTCATTGGCAAAATTCATTGATGAGCGGATAATTTATACGCTTTTTGGCATTGTTTTTACATAGTTTTCAGTATGATTTAGTTAGTTTTCAGTATATTTTTATTAATTTTTAAATAAAATTCACATTTCTGGACTTTACTATGAGTTTGTATATTTTTCTGTGATTTCACGTATTTTCTGGCTGAAATTGAGGGAGTTGAGCAAAAATCAGATTCAGAGGTTGAAGAAGGACTGCAGATGTTGTTGGATTCTGATCTCTCTGCACTCAAAGTAGATTTTCTGGAGCTACAAAACTCCAAATGATGCGCTCTTAATTGCGTTGGAAAGTAGATATCCAGGGCTTTCCAGAAATATATAATAGTCCATACTTTGCTCGAGTTTAGATGACGCAAACTGGCATTCAGCGCCAGTTCCATGCTGCATTCTAGAGTTAAACGCCAGAAATAGGTTGCAAAGTGGAGTTAAACACCAGAAACAGGTTACAAACTGGCATTCAACTCCAAGAGAAGCCTCTACACGTGTAAAGCTCAATGCTCAGCCCAAGCACACACCAAGTGGGCCCCGAAAGTGGATTTCTGCATCATTTACTCATTTCTGTAAATCCTAGTAACTAGTTTAGCATAAATAGGACTTTTTACTATTGTATTTACATCTTCGGATCATTTTTAGTCTTGGTTCTCCTGGTTCCCTCTCTGGGGCCGAGACCAATGAACTCCATTATCACTTATGTATTTTCAACGGCAGAGTTTCTACACACCATAGATTAAGGTGTGGAGCTCTGCTGTTCCTCATGAATTAATGCAAAGTACGATTGTTTTTCTATTCAATTCAAGCTTATTCCTTCTCTAAGATATCCATTCGCACCCAAAAACATGATGAATGCGATGATTATGTGACGCTCATCATCATTCTCAATTATGAACGCGTGCTTGACAACCACTTCCGTTCTACATGCAAACAAGCTAGAATGAGTATCTCTTAGATATCTAATACAGGGGACCGAGTCCGAGATATTAGAATCTTCGTGGTATAAGTTAGAACCCATGGACGGCCATTCTTGAGATCCGGAAAGTCTAAACCTTGTCTGTGGTATTCCGAGTAGGATCTGGGAAGGGATGGCTGTGACGAGCTTCAAACTCGCGAGTGCTGGGCGTACTGACAGACGCAAAAGGATAGTAAATCCTATTCCAGTATGATCGAGAACCGAAAGATGATTAGCCATGCAGTGACAGCGCATTGGACTATTTTTACAGAGAGGATGGGATGTAGCCATTGACAACGGTAATTCCCTACATAAAGCTTGCCATGAAAAGGAGTATGAATGATTGGATGAAGATAGCAGGAAAGCAGAGGTTCAGAGGAACAAAAGCATCTCTATACGCTTATCTGAAATTCTCACCAATGAATTACATAAGTATCTCTATCCTAGTTTAAGTTTTATTTATCTTTTAATTATTAAAACTCTATAACCATTTGAATTCGCCTGACTGAGGTTTATAAGGTGACCATAGCTTGCTTCAAGCCGACAATCTCCGTGGGATCGACCCTTACTCACGTAAGGTTTATTACTTGGACGACCCAGTGCACTTGCTGGTTAGTTGTGTGAAGTTGTGACAAAGAATTAAGATTATGAATGTGCGTATTGAGTTTTTAGCGCCGTTACCAAGGAATGGAACCGTCACGATTTCTGCGCACCAAGTTTTTGGCACCGTTGCCGGGGATTGTTCGAGTTTGGAAAACTGACGGTTCATCCTGTTGCTCAGATTAGGTAATTTTATTATAATTTTAACCTTTTTGTTTTTATTATTCTTATTTTCGAAAATTTCAAAAAAAATTTCTTTTTTTCGTTTTTTCCAATTAATTTTCGAAAAATACAAAAAAATTTACAAAATCATAAAATCAAAAATATTTTTTGTGTTTCTTGCTTGAGTCTAGAGTCAACTTTTAAGTTTGGTGTCAATTGCATCTTTTTAATTTTCTAAAAATTATTTTCGAAAATTTCATGCATTGCATTCTTCATGATCTTCAAGTTGTTCTTGGCCAGTCTTCTTATTTGATCTTCATATTTTCTTGTTTTGTGTCTTTTCTAGTTTTTCATATGCATTTTCAATTTGTTAGTGTCTAAAGTTTGAAAATTTCTATGTTTGGTGTCTTGCATATTTTTCTTTTCTTAAAAATTTTCAAAAATAAGTCTTGATGTTCATCTTGATCTTCAAAGTGTTCTTAGTATTCATCTTGACATTTAAAGTGTTCTTGCATGCATCATGTGTTTTGATCTAAAATTTCCATGCATTGTGTCTTTTTTTGTATTTTTCTCTCTCATTATTAAAAATTCAAAAATCAAAAAAATATCTTTCCCTTTTTCTCCTCATAAAATTCGAATATTTGAGTTGACTTTTTCAAAAAATTTTAAAATTTAGTTGTTTCTTATGAGTCAAAT
Organism: Arachis ipaensis; assembly: GCF_000816755.2. Classification (NCBI taxonomy): domain Eukaryota; kingdom Viridiplantae; phylum Streptophyta; class Magnoliopsida; order Fabales; family Fabaceae; genus Arachis; species Arachis ipaensis. Next base: position 92,082,130 of record NC_029786.2, read on the forward strand.
CAAACTTTCAATTTAAAAATTCTATCTTTTTTCAAAAATCAAATCTTTTTCATTTTTCTTTTATGATTTTCGAAAATTTCAAAAATTATTTTCAAAATCTTTTTCTTATTTCTATTTCACATTTTCGAATTAATTGCTAACATTTAATGTTTTAATTCAAAAAAAATTTTAAGTTGTTACTTGCCTATTAAGAAAGGTTCAATCTTTGAATTTTAAAATCATATCTTTTAGTTTCTTGTTAATCAAGTAATCAACTTTGATTTCAAAAATCAAATATTTTTAATTTCCAATTCAAATCTCTTTCAAAATGATTTTCAATCATATCTTTTTCAAATTGATTTTCAAATCTTTTTCAATCAATCTTATCTTTCTGTTTGAATCATATCTTTTTCAAAACTACTTAACTAATTCTCTCTCTCTAATTTTCGAAAATCCCTTCCCTCTTTTTCAAAATTCCTTTTAATTAACTAATTGTTTTAATTTTAATTCAATTTGATTTCAATTTTAATTTTCGAAATTTAACTTTAAATTTTATTTTTATTTTAATTGATTTTCGAAATTCCTCCCTCTCTCATCTCCTTCTGATTATTTATTTATTTACTAACACTCCTCTTCATCTAAGAATTCGAACCCACTCCTCACCCTTGTGTTTGGATTCTCCTTCTTCTACTCACATAAAGGAATCTCTATACTGTGACATAGAGGATTCCATATTTTCTTTTCTGTTTTCTTCTTTTTCATATGAGCAGGAACAAGGATAAAAATATTCTTGTTGAAGCTGATCCTGAACCTGAAAGAACTCTGAAGAGGAAGCTAAGGGAAGCTAAAGCACAACTCTCTGGAGAAAATCTGACAGAAATTTTCGAAAAAAAAGGAGACATGGCCGAAAATAATAACAATGCAAGGAAGATGCTTGGTGACTTTACTGCACCTAATTCCAATTTACATGGAAGAAGCATCTCAATCCCTGCCATTAGAGCAAACAACTTTTCAGTTCTTAACTGAATTCTTGTAGATCTGTGATACTATTAAGACCAATGGGGTTGATCCCGAGGTCTACAGGCTTATGCTTTTCCCGTTTGCTGTAAGAGACAGAGCTAGAGTATGGTTGGACTCTCAACCTAAAGATAGTATTCTTCTTCTGAAGAGAATGAAGATGTTACTGAAGAGCAAGTTGCCAAGTACCTTGGTGCATATCATGAAGCTGAATGCCAAATTATTTGGTAATGAGACTTGGGAAGATGAACCTCCCCTGCTCACCAATGAACTGAGTGATCTGGATCAACTGACATTGCCTCAAAAGAAACAGGATCCTGAAAAGTTCTTAATACCTTGTACCATAGGCACCATAACCTTTGAGAAGGCTCTATGTGACATTGGGTCAGGGATAAACCTCATGCCACTCTCTGTAATGGAGAAACTTGGAATCTTTAAGGTGCAAGCTGTCAGAATCTCATTAGAGATGGCAGACAACTCAAGAAAACAGGCTTATGGGCAAGTAGAGGACGTGTTAGTAAAGGTTGAAGACCTTTACATCCCTACTGATTTCATAATCCTAGACACAGGGAAGGATGAGGATGAATCCATCATCCTTGGAAGACCCTTCCTAGCCACAGCAAGAGCTGTGATTGATGTGGACAAAGGAGAGTTAGTCCTTCAACTGAATGAGGACAACCTTGTGTTTCAAACTCAAGGATCTCCTTCTGTAACCATGGAGAGGAAGCATGAAAAGCTTCTCTCACTGTAGAGTCAACAAAAACCCCACAGTCAAACTCTAAGTTTGGTGTTGAACCCCCACATTCAAACTCTAAGTTTGGTGTTGGGAGGTTCCAACCTTGCTCTGATTATCTGTGAGGCTCCATGAGAGCTCACTGTCAAGCTATTGACATTAAAGAAGCGCTTGTTGGGAGGCAACCCAATGTTATTTAAGCATATCTATTTTATTTTCTTTTTGTTATTTCGTGTTTTATTAGGTTGATGATCATGTGAAGTCACAAAAACTACTGAAAAATCAAAAACAGAATGAAAAATAGCATTGAAAATAGCACACCCTGGAGGAGAGCAGTCTGGCGTTTAAACGCCAGAAACAAGCATCTGTCTGGCGTTTAACGCCAGAAACAGGCACCAAGCTGGCATTAAACACCAGAAACAAGCTACATTTGGGCGTTTAACGCCAGAAACAGGCAGCAGTCTGGCGTTAAACGCCAGGATTGCACAGCAAGGGCGTTTTACACGCCTAATTGGAGCAGGGATGTTAAGTCCTTGACCCCACTTGATCTTTGGATCCCACAGGATCCCCTCAAGATCTGTGGACCCCACAGGATCCCTACCTTTTCTTCTCTCCTCTTCACACATTTTCATAACTCTCTCCCCCAAATACCCTTCACCAATCAACTCAATCACTCTTCCCCATCACCTCTTCACCACTCACATCCATCCTCTCTTCCCCAAAAACCCCACCTACCTTCAAATTCAAAATATTTTCCCTTCCAAACCCAACCCTAATGGCCGAAACTTAAACCCCTCCCCACTTCTATATAAACCCTCATTCCTTCTTCATTTTCACACAACACAACCCTATCTTCCCCCCTTGGCCGAAAACACTTCTCTCTCCCTTTCCTCCATTTCTCTTCTTCTTCTCTTTCTTTCATTCTTCTTTTGCTCGGGGACGAGCAAACATTTTAAGTTTGGTATGGTAAAAGTATTACTTTTTGTTTTTCCATAACCACTAATGGCACCTAAGGCCAGAGAAACCTCTAGAAAGAGGAAAGGGAAGGCAATTGCTTCCACCTATGAGTCATGGGAGATGGAGAGATTCATCTCAAAGGTCCATCAAGACCACTTCTATGAAGTTGTGGCCAAGAAGAAAGTGATCCCTGAGGTTCCTTTCAAGCTCAGAAAGAATGAGTATCCGGAGATCCGACATGAGATTCAAATAAGAGGTTGGGAAGTTCTCACCAACCCCATTCAACAAGTCGGGATCTTAATGGTTCAAGAGTTCTATGCAAACGCATGGATCACTAGGAACCATGATCAAAGTGTGAACCCGAATCCAAAGCATTGGCTTACCATGGTTCGGGAGAAATACTTAGATTTCAGTCCGGAAAATGTAAGGCTAGCATTCAACTTGCCAATGATAGAAGAGAACGCATGCCCCTACACTAGAAGAGTCAACTTTGATCAAAGGTTGGACCAAGTCCTCATGGACATATGTGTGGAAGGAGCTCAATGGAAAATTGACTCAAGAGGCAAGCCGGTTCAACTAAGAATGCATGACCTCAAACCAGTGGCGAGGGGATGGTTAGAGTTCATTCAACGCTCAATCATTCCTACTAGTAACCGGTCTGAGGTTACTATAGACCGAGCCATCATGATCCATAGTATCATGATTGGAGAGGAGGTGAAAGTTCATGAGATTATACCTCAAGAACTTTACAAGGTGGCTGACAAGTCCTCCACTTGGGCAAGGTTAGCCTTTCCTCACCTCATATGCCACCTCTGCAATTCGGCTGGAATTGACATAGAGGGAGACATCCTCATTGAAGAGGACAAGCCCATCACTAAGAAAAGGATGGAACAAATAAGAGATCATGGACCTCAACAAGAGCATGAGAAAATTCCTCATAATGAAATCCCTGAGATGCCTCAAGGGATGCACTTTCCTCCACAAAACTATTGGGAGTAAATCAACACCTCCCTAGGAGAATTAAGTTCCAACATGGGACAACTAAGGGTGGAACATCAAGAGCACTCCATCATCCTTCATGAGATTAAAGAAGATCAAAGAGCTATGAGGGAGGAGCAACAAAGGCAAGGAAGAGACATGGAGGAGCTCAAAAGCACCATTGGTTCTTCAAGAAGAGGAAGACGCCATCCTCACTAAGGTGGACTCATTCCTTAATCTCCTTGTCTATTTATTTTACTGTTTTTCGATTTTTGAGCTTTATGTTTTATTTATGTTTGTGTCTTTACTATATGATCACTAGTGTCTAAGTGTCTATGCCTTAAAGTTATGAATATGAATCCATCACCTCTCTTAAATGAAAAAATGTTCTAAAAACAAAAGAACAAGAAGTACATGGTTTCGAATTCATCCTTGAAACTAGTTTAATTATTTTGATGTGGTGACAATACTTTTTGTTTTTTGAATGAATGCTTGAACAGTGCATATGTCTTTTGAAATTGTGGTTTAAGAATGTTAAATATGTTGGCTCTTGAAGAATGATGAAAAAGGAGACATGTTATTTGATAATCTAAAAAATCATAAAATTGATTCTTGAAGCAAGAAAAAGCAGTGAATACAAAAAGCTTGCAAAAAAAAGAAAAAAAAAAGAAAAGAAAAAAATGGCAAAAAAAAAGAGAGAAAGAAAAAAAGAAAAAGCAAGCAGAAAAAGCCAATAGCCCTTAAAACCAAAAGTCAAGGGTAATAAAAAAGATCCAAGGCTTTGAGTATCAGTGGATAGGAGGGCCTAAAGGAATAAAATCCTGGCCTAAGCGGCTAAACCAAGCTGTCCCTAACCATGTGCTTGTGGCGTGAAGGTGTCAAGTGGCAACAATTTAAGTTTGGTGTTGTGATGAGCGGATAATTTATACGCTTTTTGGCATTATTTTTATATAGTTTTCAGTATGATTTAGTTAGTTTTCAGTATATTTTTATTAGTTTTTAAATAAAATTCACATTTCTGGACTTTACTATGAGTTTGTATATTTTTCTGTGATTTCAGATATTTTTTGGCTGAAATTGAGGGACTTGAGCAAAAATCAGATTCAGAGGTTGAAGAAGGACTGCAGATGCTGTTGGATTCTGACCTCTCTACACTCAAAGTGGATTTTCTAGAGCTACAGAACTCCAAATGGCGCGCTCTTACTTGCGTTGGAACGTAGACATCCAAAGCTTTCCAGCAATATATAATAGTTCATACTTTGCCCGAGTTTAGATGACGCAAACTGACGTTCAATGCCAGTTCCATGCTGCATTCTGGAGTTAAACGCCAGAAACAGGTTGCAAAGTGGAGTTAAATGCCAGAAACAGGTTACAAACTGGCGTTCAACTCCAAGAGAAGTCTCTACACGTGTAAAGCTCAATGCTCAGCCCAAGCATACACCAAGTGGGCCCCAGAAGTGGATTTCTGCATCATTTACTCATTTCTGTAAACCCTAGTAACTAGTTTAGCATAAATAGGACTTTTTACTATTGTATTTACATCTTCGGATCATTTTTAGTTTGGTTCTCCTGGTTCCCTCTTTGGGGCCGAGACCAATGAACTCCATTATCACTTATGTATTTTCAACGGTAGAGTTTCTACACACCATAGATTAAGGTGTGGAGCTCTGCTGTTCCTCATGAATTAATGCAAAGTACGATTGTTTTTCTATTCAATTCAAGCTTATTCCTTCTCTAAGATATCCATTCACACCCAAGAACATGATGAATGTGATGATTATGTAACGCTCATCATCATTCTCAATTATGAACGCGTGCCTGACAAACACTTCCGTTCTACATGCAAACAAGCTAGAATGAGTATCTCTTAGATATCTAATATAGGGGACCGAGTCCGAGATATTAAAATCTTCGTGGTATAAGTTAGAACCCATGGACGGCCATTCTTGAGATCCAAAAAGTCTAAACCTTGTCTGTGGTATTCCGAGTAGGATCTGGGAAGGGATGGCTGTGACGAGCTTCAAACTCGCGAGTGCTGGGCGTAGTGACAGACGCAAAAGGATAGTAAATCCTATTCCAGTATGATCGAGAACTGACAGATGATTAGCCATGCAGTGACAGCGCATTGGACCATTTTTACAGAGAGGATGGGATGTAGCCATTGACAACGGTGATGCCCTACATAAAGCTTGCGATGGAAAGGAGTAGGAATGATTGGATGAAGACAGCAGGAAAGCAAAGGTTCAAAGGAACGAAAGCATCTCTATACGCTTATCTGAAATTCTCACCAATGAATTACATAAGTATATCTATCCTAGTTTATGTTTTATTTATCTTTTAATTATTAAAACTCTATAACCATTTGAATCCGCCTGACTGAGGTTTACAAGGTGACCATAGCTTGCTTCAAGCCGACAATCTCCGTGGGATCGACCCTTACTCACGTAAGGTTTATTACTTGGACGACCTAGTGCACTTGCTGGTTAGTTGTGCGAAGTTGTGACAAAGAATTAAGATTATGAACGTGCGTATTGAGTTTTTAGCGCCGTTACCAAGGAATGGAACCGTCATGATTTCTGCGCACCATTCATCTAGTGAGAAGGCCACTTGGAAACTCTATGAGGATGCGAAGAATTAATACCCCACTTTTGACCTTGAGGGCATGGTCACTTTCAATGGAGGGGGTAATGATACAAGCCAAAGAAAGAATACAATTGGAAAAGGGGCTCAACAGAAAGAGAATCCATAAAATAAGAGCTCTAACTAACTTGCGCAAAGAAAGAGAAGTATGAAATAGCTAAAGGAGGCTTAGGGAAGATCATCTTGATGCTCTGTGAGTCTCATCTCTTTGACCTTCTTTCTCTCTGACTCTCAAACTTCTTCTTCTTCTATTCTTGGTCTTATACTGGTTCACTATTTCTAATACAGATGATACACTAATTGTACTTAGCTGGAACCCCATCATTTCTTCTTGTTACTCAATACAAACAAATACTCTACCATTGTTCCCTTTTATTCATTTGTTAATTCCGTTATCTCTGGTTCCATATTAGAGACTAAATCAAAATTTTATCCAAATATTAAGAACCAAAATAATACTTTTACTCTTTTATTTTTTAAGATTTTATTTCGAGTAAATAATCATTTCTAACCATGAAAGACTTGAACGCCGACAAAATTGACTGTAAAAAATTTAAACTAATGTTATACCTTTAAATTGTAGGATTACAAGTGTTCATAACACGCAGCGGAAGTAATAAAGTAATCCTATTGATCTATTTTGTGCTTAAAACTTTATTGAAATAAGATGGGTTAGATGCCAATACCTGAGTACCCTAGTAAATGAAAACTTTCTCCTTCGATAGTACAAAGGTACTATGTGTATTCACACCGAGACTGATCCTTGTTGTCAACTCCTTGACCAGTGGATTTAACTGAGAAATTTCTTGCAACTCCTTGCACCAGCAATTCTTCACTAAGAATTGGAATATTTGTGTATGTGGAGGTAAAAGAAAAACTTGTGTGTTCTTTCTTTTATCATATACACATATATATAGTATGAGATTGGTGACTGATTTGTGAATCAGATTACAATTTAATTTGAAACAGAATCAGTTGGATCTTATCCATATTTAAAACTCATCATAGAATAAATAATTAATTATTTAATATTCTCAATTATCATATTATTATATTCATGGTGCTAGCAAAGAATATAATAATATTCCATTTGAATTCATATAATTATTTATTTGATCTAATCAAAATAATAATTAAATGATTATTTACCAAGGATTAGAACACTCGTTAGTGTATGACCCCATAGGTTCAATACTAAGCGGGTAGTAAATTAGTCATACTAAATTTACTAATCAAGGTTGGCGTCTAGCAACGCTCCTTGACGATCCGATAGTATGAAGTAATAATATTTTTACTAAGAACCCAAGATGAACAAAAAATACAACTCCTTCCATCTTTTCAGCTCTTGGCTAACTTTTAGAGTACGGTTTAATTGTCAAACTCTAACTTGTTACCATTATTATAATGAATTATGAATGACTTAAGAAGTTCGATCCATGATGGGTTTTACTGATCTTCTATTGAATTTATGGGGCTATGCTTTAGAAACAGCAGCATATCTGCTAAATAAAGTACCCATTAAAGCAGTTTCTTCAACACCATATGAGATATGGAAAGGACGAAAATCAAATCTCAAGCACATTAGAGTTTGGGGATGTCCAGCATATGTTAAGAAATTGTAAAGTAATAAACTTGATGCTAGGTCCGATAAATGTAGATTCATTGGTTACCCTAAAGAAATAATGGGTTATTATTTCTATCACCCTTCTGATCACAAAGTGTTTGTGGCAAGAGGTGGAACCTTTTTAGAAAAGAAATTTCTTTCTGAAGGAAGACAAGGTGAAGAAATAGAACTTGATGAAGTTCAAGAAACCAATGAAATAGTACAAGCTCAAGAACATGAAATTCAAGTTGAGCAACCAACTTTGGATGTACTCAAACTAATACCAAATTTATCATCTTCAAGAGTTGAGGATAACGAACCAATAGTAGTTCAAAGAGAGATTAATGAACCAATCCTTGAACTACCTTTGGTACAAGAACTACCTCTTCGATGGTCCACAAGAGAACATCGTCCACCACTAAGGCTAAACCTAATAGTGCAAGATGATGTGGAAAATGGGATCGATTATGATGATAATGATCCTAAGACTTATGAAGAGGCAATGCAAAGTTCCGAAAGTCTAAAATGGCAGAGTGCCGTGGAATCCGAAATAGAGTCTATGAGGATCAACAATGTTTGGACTTTGGTTGAACCCTCAAAAGACATAAAATCTATTGGTTGCAAATGGGTTTACAAGAAAAAGATTGGAGCAGATGGTAAGGTAGAGACCTATAAAGCCCGTCTAGTTGCCAAGGGATACCGTCAAAAGGAGGGAATAGATTATGAAGAAACATTTTCTCCTGTGGCAATGCTCAAATCTATTCGGATTCTACTTGCTATAACAGCTTACTATCATTATGAAATATGGCAAATGGATGTGAAAACAACTTTTCTTAATGGAGAACTCACAGAGGAAGTGTACATGACACAACCTGAAGGTTTCACACTTCAGTCTGATCATAGTAAAGTTTGTAAGCTAAAACGCGCCATTTATGGACTAAAGCAAGCTTCTAGAAGTTGGAACATTTGCTTTAATAAGACAATCGAAAAGTTCGATTTTATCTGGTGTGAAGAGGATCCTTGCATATACAAAAAGTTTAGTGGGAGTACAGTCATTTTCTTAGTACTCTATGTTGATGACGTATTACTAATAGGAAATGATGTACCAGCATTGTAAAATACCAAAACTTGGCTATCTCAACAATTCTCCATGAAAGATTTGGGAGAAGCAGCCTATATTCTAGGAATAAAGATCTATCGAGATAGATCTAAAAGGTTGCTCGGACTCTCACAATCTATGTACATTGATACCATATTGAAAAGGTATAACATGGAAAACTCCAAAAAGGGCTATTTACCAATAGGCACTGGAATTACTCTCAGTAGAAAGGATTTTCCTAAAATTTCTGAAGAGAGAGTACGCATGAGTAGAATACCATATGCTAGTGCAGTGGGAGCTATCATGTATACCATGACATGTACACGTCCTGATGTCGCATATGCGCTAGGAGTAGCCAGTCGATATCAGGCAAATCCAGGTGAGGAACATTGGAAGGTGGTTAAATCCATTCTAAAATATTTAAGAAGAACCAAAGACTAATTCCTCATTTATGGAGATTCTGAACTTATACCAAAAGGGTTCACTGACGCAAGTTTTGCCTCAGACAAAGATGATAGCAAATCTACTTCAGGTTATGTTTTCACCTTAAACGGTGGTGCAGTGAGTTGGAAAAGTTCCAAACAAGCTACTGTAGCTGATTCAACAACAGAAGCTGAGTACATAGCAGCAAGTGAGGCTGCTAAACAAGCTGTGTGGATGAAGAAGTTCATAAACGAGCTTGATGTGGTGCCTTCAATTAAAGAACCACTTCCATTACTGTGCGACAATAATGGAGCCATTGCACAAGCAAAAGAGCCAAGATCACATCAAAAATCTAAGCATATCTTGAGAATGTATCATTTGATAAGAGAGATCGTTGAACGTGGAGACGTTGAAATTCAAAAGGTTGCTGGGAAGGATAATGCAGAAAACCCATTCACTAAGGCACTTGGATCAAAAGAGTTTGATAAGCACATGTGGGAATTGGGATTGAAATATATGACTGATTGGCTCTAGTGCAAGTGGGAAATTTTGTTGGAAATACATGTATTCCCTAGATCCAATCTGTCATTAGCTCTAGTGCAAGTGGGAGATTGTTGGAGATAAGTGTGTATGTCCAACAAAATACTATTGTGAATTATTATTATTATTATTATTATTTCTTTTTATAAGAATAAACTTTTATAATTTATGATAGTGTCCTTAATTAAAATTAGAAACGAATAATTACGATAGGGATCGTAATAATGAGATATACGTTCAACTATGGTATGAGTTTGAGCTCTACGATTATAATGAATGAAATAAACAATGCCTTAGCCAAGGGGTTTGAATGAATTAAAAAATGAGTTTCTTAAGTCATTCATAATTCATTATAATAATGGTAACAAGTTAGAATTTGACAATTAAACCGTACTCTAAGGTAACGTTTGGTGGAGAGACAGAGACAGAAAGACTGAGACTGAGAGACAGAGACTAAGAGACAGGGATTGAAATAAATTTCAGTATTCTGTTTGGTGCAAAATGGGAGACAGAAATTGAAACAAGAATAAAACTCTAATTTAATTTGCACAAAAGGTAAAATTGGAATTATTTAATTGAAATGAAAGTATTTTAGGTATAAAATATTATTAAAGTTTCAGTCTCCATCTCTAAAAATTTCAGTCCCCTGTGTGCCTACTTTTTGGAGGTACTGAAATACTGAAATTTTAGAGACAGAAACAGAAATTTTAGTACCAGTCTCTGAACTAACAAACACGATACTGAATCTCAATCTCTCAGTCTCTGTCTCAATACCTCAAAACAAACGCTACCTAAAAGTTAGCCAAGAGCTGAAAAGATGGAAGGAGTTGTATTTTTTGTTCATCTTGGGTTCTTAGTAAAAATATTATTACTTCATACTATCGGGTCGTCAAGGAGCGTTGCTAGACACCAACCTTGATTAGTAAATTTAGTATGACTAATTTACTACCCGCTTAGTATTGAACCTATGGGGTCACACACTAACGAGTGTTCTAATCCTTGGTAAATAATCATTTAATTATTATTTTGATTAGATCAAATAAATAATTATATTAATTCAAATGGAATATTATTATATTCTTTGCTAGCACCATGAATATAATAATATGATAATTGAGAATATTAAATAATTAATTATTTATTCTATGATGAGTTTTAAATATGGATAAGATCCAACTGATTCTGTTTCAAATTAAATTGTAATCTGATTCACAAATCAGTCACCAATCTCATACTATATATATGTGTATATGATAAAAGAAAGAACACACAAGTTTTTCTTTTACCTCCACATACACAAATATTCCAATTCTTAGTGAAGAATTGCTGGTGCAAGGAGTTGCAAGAAATTTCTCAGTTAAATCCATTGGTCAAGGAGTTGACAACAAGGATCAGTCTCGGTGTGGATACACATAGTACCTTCGTACTATCGAAGGAGAAAGTTTTCATTCACTAGGGTACTCAGGTATTGGCATCTAATCCATCTTATTTCAATAAAGTTTTAAGCACAAAATAGATCAATAGGATTACTTTATTACTTCCGTTGCGTGTTATGAACACTTGTAATTCTACATAAATAATAAATTATGTTTGACAATAATATTCAATAATTAAATTTTTATTATTTTTTTTAAAAAATACATCAAATTTCTAAATTACCTTTCCTTTATCATCATCTTCAACCTCAAAATACTATTTCTTTCTCTCTGGCAAAATCTAAAAAATAAGAACTCATCTTTATACCCATTCCCATTAACTAAGAACTATTATTCCTTATACTATTCTTAGTCGTCTAAATCTAACCTTAATTTTAAATTGTCAAAATAAATACAACACATAAATTAATTAATAAATTGTTTATTCAAGTACTTTGAATTGGCAAACATGAATGCTAATCGTGATTACAAGAGAAGCCTGGACCGAAAAAGAGAAAGTGATGAAGTGTTGATAACTAACTATTAATTAATTAATTACTTGGAACAATGTTGGTGATGATGAACTCCTCCAAATACATCTTTCTATCATATTAAGAGTGATGGCATCAAAATGCTTGATAACTATCTCTTAAAAATCTTCTTTAATTTTGTGCACACAGGTGCTGGTGAAGTCTTATAGCAAAATCCTTACTAACACTGCTAAATGAAACCTTGTGGCTTTTGTCAATCTTAACGAGTCAAAAATTTTGATATGTTCGAATATTGGTAAGTGTACTAAATCATTCTAAGTACGGTTAAAAGGGAGTCGAATTAGACCAAGTTCAAGCTCGATTCACAAAAATTGAGTTTGGCTCACGGCTCAACTCATTAACAATCGAGTCTATTTCGTAAGCTCAAACTCGACTCATCGAAAGATCCTGAGCTAGCTTGAGCTCACAAGTTGGCTTAACTAATAGAAACATAATCTATAATTCTATATCAATAAATTATAACTTTTATATTTTAAAAAATATTTAAAAAGATCAATTTTATATATTTTCTATCTTGAGTCCGTTCATGAGCTAATGAGCTAAGCTTATCTAAATTCAAACTTGGCTCATTTAATTTATGAGCTCAATTCCAGGCTCAAGCTCGGCCCGCCAGCTCACAAGTTCAGTTTATCGAGCTATTAACGAGTCGAGCTCGAGCTGGTTCATGATCTGACTTGACTCACTTCCAACCTTAGCTTTAAGTAATACCACAGTGAGTAGATATCGTTCCTACGCGAATTAAAAGATTGAATCAAGTAACTTTTAGTTGAACCCCTAATTAGATCGATCAAACCTTTGCAAGAGAATGTGAATCTTGAAATAGAATCTTGAAGTAATGAAGAAGAGTGAAGGAGAGTGTTTGATTGTGAATGAGAAAATGTTTATGAATTTGGGAAAGCAATCAGTGAATGAGATGTTAAAGGCTTCGGAGATGTTTAACGTTTAGAAAAAAATAGTGCTTATGTTTTCTTACTTTGACTCATGCAAAAATACTTTCACGGTAAATCATATATAACTAAATTCTAATTCCTTGACAATTGAATTTCTCTTTAACTTATTCAATCACCAATTTTTTGGTCAATTAATTAAGAAAAGAGGTTAAGCACGATTTTGATTTAATGCTGTACAACTTTCAAAATACTATTCCTAGCCAAGTTGAAAAGTATGAGAAAGAGTTTTAAGCTAATCCCGATATTAAATTTTCCAAAATAATAACAGAATCCAAAACAGAATTACAATATTTTTCAATACTTCTAACCATTAAAGATGAAGAATGAGACTCAATCTTGAAAAATATTAATGCATTAATCAAAAGAAAACGCTTACATTACCAATCCATAAAATCAAACAGAGCTCCTAACCCTTAGCAAGAGAGTTTTAGTTACTCATGAAAAAGAAAACAACCTAAAACTAATGAGATGCTAGATGAATCCAATTATGATTCGATGATGGACGATAGATGATCCTTGTGAACCATGCGTTCACTTATTTATATTCTACTTCTAACCTAGAATTCAAATTTAAAAACTAAATCTAATCTTATCTTTTAAAGGATAAGATAGATAAAAACAACAATTCAAATCTAATCTAAAACTAAATCTTAACAACCAAATCTTATCTTTCTAGAAGAAGTTAATGGTAACTAATCATTCAAATCTTGAATCTTTTGAGTTGAGTTGGAGCTTCTTGGGAAAAGACATTGGACGTGGCGCTGGGCTTGGATGATTGGCGCCTAACTTGAATGCAATTTTGGGCCACTGGGAGTGAAAAATCACTTGAAGATGGGTTCTAAAAGTTGGCGCTGAGCTCCCATGTTGTGGCTCTCATTAGGTGTCGAGCTTGAGTCATGGAAGTAGGGTGTTAGCCCTTGAGCACCATCAAAGGGGCTAGGCTTAGAGGCTAGGTTGCTGAGCTTGGTGTCCTGGAGCTGGGCGCCAGTTCTTGGCGTTGGACTTAGATGCTCCAAGTTGGGCTTGGGCACCATACTTGGGCGATGGGCTTGATTGGATGGTGTTGAGCTTGAGATCATTGAAGCCTGGCGCCAGCTTCTCTTCCTCTCCTAGGAGTGTACACTTGTATTTTTTTGTTTGTTTATTTTTCTCCTGATTACTTTAAACTAATCCTAAAAACACAGTCATTCTAAAACAACTCCAAACATATGATTAGTCATAGAAACTTCAATAAAAACGTAAGAACTTTGATTTAAACCTAAGAAATTTATTCAAAAATACATATAAAAATCACTAAAGATACCTAGGCATTACAATACCGAACTTAAAACTTTGTTTGTCTTCAAGCAAAAAGAAGAGTAAACAGAGTTTATCTTAGTGACAAGAATTGATGAGTTTGTAAATTTAAGTCCAATAAAAGTGGGTTTTATAATAATCCACATGATTACATATGTACTTCTCTTGATAAATCTTGCAAGCTCAAGGATTAAGAATATTTAAAACTCAATTCCGAATTATATTATGAGAATCCTTTTAGAATTGTATGACCTTGGAAGCAGTTACTTAATAATTTAATCAGAAAAAGATATTCGAAGTCTTTGACTCTAAGTGCTTTATCTCAGAACAACTCTTAATATAGGTTTTCAATCGATAATCTCGAGCCAGTTGGCTCAAGTTATCGGGTGATGACACATCCCTCGAATTTACTCACCCAAGTCTCTCCTTAATACACAAGCATCACAGGCACATAACTGGGTTCTAGTCATTGGTGCTTAGAGCTTTATTGCTTTTGGTTTTTCAATCTTTCCACACTTTTTTTTAAATCACTGCTTCAAAAGGGCTGGACGTTGAATACTTATAATATTTCTCTAGAATTTTATTTTTGGAATTTTTTTCTCTTTTTTTCATAAAATTCCCTTGGGTTCATTAAATGTAACCACACTTCTAAGAACCACCACTTTTATTTTGAACTTTCTTTTTATTTTTCAATTCTTTTCATTCAGAACGCTCTCTTTACATAAGCAAAGTACTGGAGGAGCAAGTACACAACTTTTAAGCAAAATAAAGTAAATAAAGAAACAAAAAAACATGATGAAAAAAGAAAGAAAGAAAGAAAAGAACAAAAACGAAAAAAAAAAAAAGAAAAAGAAAAAGAAAGAAAGCAACTAACCACCAGAAAAGAAAAATAAGATTACCAAATTCACTCTTCATCATCATTATCACCGTCGACGTCCACATGTTATATTGGTCTTCATGGAGTTTGGATCGAAACCTGTTTGCGTCATATGACGGAGTGGCCGGTTCCCTTTTTTTCTCTTTTTAAACAAAGACATCTTGAGTTTTTGATATATAACACACACCGTATGCAAAGTACAATCACAACACCAAACTTAAAGTTTGGACGTATGAGTAAGAAAAGGAAATATGAAGTTAGATGAAATAAGAGGAAGTGGAACGTGTATATAATATGTGATACAAGTGAAGTGTGCATGTGCTATTATAGTGAAGTGAGGTGGGAATTATGTGGTTGTGAATGCATGATGGTGTATGTGGTGTGCATGTGTGCAGTGGAAATGAGTGAAAAATAAAAGCTAAATGCCAAAGTTAAAAATCATGAAAGTTGAAATCATGATGCATAGAGGTAACATATAAATTTGCATGCTTTCATGCATGTGAAGTATGACAAGTGCAGAACTTGGAAAGAGTAATATGCATGCTAGGTGTGTGGTTGAATTGATGTGTCGAGCATGCCTAATATTGAATTTTTAAAAGATAAGTAATTCATCGGAGTAGTTAAAAAAAGCAAAAGGTAAAAATGCATGCAATTATTTTGAATAACTTTTTACTAAGTTAAAAATCAAGAACAGAAACAAAAATTAAAAGCTATTGGAGAGAGGATGCATTACTGAAAGTGAGAGAGTCATCCAAGGGCATATTTTGCTTAGCGCTGGGCGCCAGATAGTGAAGTTGGGCACTACCCTTCAAAAATCTCATCGAAAGCGACGAGCTTAAGTCCAAGGCATTGGGTGTTGGGCACCGAAACTTGAAGACAGGCGCAAGCTCTTGAGGTGCCATCGAAGGCGCCTGACTCCCTCTTTGGGCGTTGGGTACCACCCTCCCTTTTTTTGAAAGATTGAAAACACTTTAAAAGAAAAAAGTGAGAAGGAAAAGAAAAATACTCTAATGCAATAGAACAGAGAAGAAGAAGAATGTAATAGATTTAATAGAATGCTTTAATGAAAAAAAAAAGGAAGAAATACTAACTGTAGTTCGGTTGCCTCTCAATAAGCGCTCTTTTGACGTCACTAGCTTGACGTATAATTCTGCTAGGTTGGAAGTTGGGTTGCTTCACAGAACCTTCTTTCAATGTCATCCTCCATTAAATGTGTAGCATTCAGCTCCTCTTCTGTCTCGAAATTCATATGCTCTAGAGGGTTTTCAATGGCTCCTTTATCAATAGTTTCTTAGACTAAGGATTCAATTAGGTAAATTGTCATACAGCTTTTCTGATTTACTAGGGTGTTGTATAGTTTTGAAAACATTCAAAATCATTTGTTCATCATGCACCCTTAGTGTTAGCTCACCTTTTTAAATGTTTATAAGTGCTCATTCGGTGGTTAAAAACGGTCTTCCTAAAATGATGGAAGCATCATCATCTTCTTTTATGTCGAGGATCACAAAGTCAGCAGGGAATATAAACTTTTCGACCTTGACCAATGCGTTTTCTGTGATCCTATGTGAAAACTTCATTGATCGGTCGGCTAGTTGCAAGGAAATTCTTGTTGACTTCACTTTTTCAATTTGTAGCTTTCTCATCATGAATAGGGGTATCAAATTTATGCTTGTCCCTAAGTCACAAAGAACTTTGCCAATGGTGACATCTTCAATGGCGCAAGGGATTTGGAAACTTTCGGGATCTTTTAACTTCTGTGGTAGTTTCCTTTGAATAATAGCACTACACTCCTTGGTAAGAATCACCGTCTCATCTTCCTTGAAGGTTCTTTTCTTGGACACCAGTTCCTTCTTAAATTTGGCATAAAGTGACATTTGTTCTAAGATTTTGGTGAAATGAATGTTAATTTGCAACTTCTTGAACACTTCCAAGAATTTGGAGAAGTACTTCTCTTAATTCTGTTTTTGTAGCCTTTGAAGATATGAAATTCTTAGTTCATTGGCCTTTACATTCTCTTTCTTGGTCTATGTTGGTGAAGGAGTGTTTTCTACCTCTAGTTCTCCTTCTTTTTTTCTTCTGACAGCTCTTTGGTTTTCTTCTCATCTTCCTTGAGAACCTTCTCGTTAACCACCATTCCGCTCCTTAGGGAGATAGCCTTGCATTCCTCTTTAGGCTTTGCGATTTGTCACTTGGAAAGGAATTAACTGGCTACTCTACCAATTACTTGACAATTTGTCCCACTTGCACCTCTAGGTTTCTAATAGAAGCTTCTTGATTTTTTAAATTTGCTCTTATTTTTTGTATTAAGCTTTGGGTTTCTTGCATAAAGGTGGCAGTGGATTAAGAACATTTCTCTATAGCAAGCTTAAGCGATGATGGTTTCTGAGGGTTGGCTTGCTGTTGGTATGGGACATTGAAGTTTCTTTGTGCTTAATTTTTCCGACCACAATTGGGGTGATTCCTCCAGCCAAGATTATAAGCTTTTGAGAACGGGTCGTTCTCTGCCTTTGAGGAATGTCCCATGAAATTCACTTACTTAGTAGATAAATGAACTTCCTTGCACAATTCACACCCTTCACTTGGATGTGTTCCTCCACATAAGTCACACGAGGCTTGGGTTTCACTGGCTGAAACTTGCCTCTGTTCTAGTTATTTTGTAAGTGAAGAAAGTTGTTAAAACATAAGTCTATTTTGTGCTAGAATTGAATTCATGGTGTCTAATGCCATCACACCCTTTTTAGTGGTCCTTTCGAATGAATACATGAAATTATTAGCCGCCACTGTTTTGATTAGATCCAACGCCTCCTCAGGTGTCTTCTTATGTAAGGAACCTCCTATTGATGAGTCGATCATGGTTCTTGAGGCTTGGGAGACTCCATCATAGAAAGTTTTGAGATTTGGAACCATTCGAAAAAGGCATGGTGTGGCCATTTTCTAAGCACTTCGGTGTACCTTTCCTAAGTTTCAAAGAGTGATTCACCCTCCTTTTGGGAAAAGAAATTGATGTCATTTCTCAACCGAGCTAACTTTTGGGGTGAAAAATATTTAGTTAGGAATTTGCAAACTAAATCATCCCATGATGTAATGCTACTCAAAGGTTGAGCTTGGAGCCATTATATGCCTCTATCTCTCTAAGATAATAGAAATAGCCTTAGTTAGATGGTTTCAAGGCTAACTTCATTACTCTTTACTGTGTCACATTACTGCAGAAAACTAGCTATGCAGATATTAGGATCCTTTTGAGGGTTACCATCGAATTGGTCTTGTTGTACCAATTGAATTAGTGAGGGTTTTAGTTCAAAGTTATTTTCTTGAACCGTAGGTCTCACTATGCTACTTCCACAGCTATCAGTGGTGGGTGTGGTGTAATCACTAAGGGTCCTTCTTACATTGTTGTCATCCTCTGCCATTCTCTCTATATCTTCTTTTCTAGCCCTTGATTTCTTCTTTAGTTTTTCAAGCGTCTTCTCTATTTCAGAATCGAAGAGACTGTAATCTTTTTTCCCTTGCATGGACAAAAACAAAAAAAATAAAATGCACGTGTAGAATAAAAAAGAAGAAAGGACAAAAAAAGAATAAATAGAATAATAAAAAAATAAAATAAAACAAGATCAAATTTAGTGATTCAACTGGATGTATGTTGTCAATCTTAGTTAATCCCCGGCAACGGCGCTAAAAATTTTGAGTAAAAACTTGATACGCTCGAATATTGGCAAGTGCACCAAATCGCTCTAAGTAATAGCATAGTAAGAAGATATCGTTCCCACGAGGATTAAAGGATTGAATCAAGCAACTTTTAGTTGAACCTCTAGTTAGATCAATCAAACCTTTGTAAGAGGATGTGAATCTTGGAAATAGAATCTTGAAGTAATAAAGAACAATGAAGTAGAGTGTTTGATTGTCAATGAGAGAATGTTTATGGATTTGGAAAGTAATCAATGAATGAGATGTTAAAGACTTCAGAGATGTTTAACTTTTAGAAAAAGTAATGCTTATTTTTTCTTACTTTAACTCATGCAAAACCACTTTCAGGGCAAATCATATCTAACCAAATTCCATATACTTGGCAATTTAATTTTTCTTTAACTTATTTAATCGCAAATTTCTTGGTCAAATAATTAAGAAAAGAAGTTAAGCACGGTTTCAATTTAAAGCTGCACAACTTTCAAAATACTATTCCTAGCCAAGTTAAAAATTATGAGAAAGAGTTTCAAACTAATCCCGATATTAAATTTTTCAAAATAATAATAGAATCCAAAATAGAATTAAAATATTTTCAATACTTCTAACCATTAAAGATGAAGAACGAGACTCAATATTAAAAAAGTATTAATGCATTAATCAAAATAAAGAAAACACTTACATTACCAATCCGTAAAATTAAACAGAGCTCCTAACCCTTAACAAGAGAGGTTTACTTACTCATGATAAAAAAAAAACCTAAAACTAATGAGATGTTAGATGGATCCAGTTATGATTCAATGATGGATGATAGATGATCCTTGTGAACCATGCATTCACTTATTTATATTCTACTTCTAATCTAGAATTCAAATTCAAAAACTAAATCTAATTTTATCTTTTGAAGGGTAAGATATATAAAAATAACAATTCAAATTTAATCTAAAACTAAATCTTAATAGGCAAATTTTATCTTTCTGGAAGAAGTTAATGCTAACTAATCATTCAAATCTTGAATATTTTGAGTTGAATTAGAACTTTCTGAGATAAGACACTGGACTTGGCACTGGATTTGGATGATTGGTGCCTAACTTGAATGCAATTTCGGGCCATTGGGAGTGAAAAATCACTTGAAGGTGAGCTCCGAGAGTTGGCGCTAGGCGCCCATGTTATGGCCCTCATCGGGCACCGGGCTTGAGTCATGGAAGTAGGGCACCAGCCCTTGAGCACCTTTGAAGGCGCTGGGCTTGGAGGTTTAGGCACTGGGCTTGGTGCTTTGGAGTTGAGCGCCAGTTTCTGGTGCTAGACTTGCATGCTCCAAGTTGGGTGCTCTACTTGGGCGCTGGGCTTGATTGGTTGGCGCTGGGCTTGAGATCCTTGAAGCCTGGCGCCAACTTCTCTTCCTCTCCTGAGAGTGCACTCTTATGTTTCTTTGTTTGTTTATTTTTCTCCTAATTACTTTAAATTAATCCTAAAAGCAATCATTCTAAAACAACTCAAATATATGATTAGTCATAGAAACTTCACTAAACACATAAGAACTATGATTTAAACTTAAGTAATTTATTCAGAAAGACATATAAAAATGACTAAAAATGCCTAAGCATCAAACCTCATAAATATTATGTTTTTTTATCATCTCTCTATGAACTGAAATATTGATTTTGATTTTAAATTTGATAAAAGTTAAAAGAGAAAAGTCATAGCGAATACCGCTATATTAATGAAAAATATACATTTTTCATCTACAAGTGCTATCTTTTTCTACGGAGGGAGTCGTGGTGGTGGAGGAGTTGGCAAAAGCAATTATGTGATGTTTTAGATAATGGTAGTTGTATTGTGGGCACAAATAAGTTTTGATCTTTTAAATCTTGTTAGAAAAAAAATAGTATTTCAAGATGTTGAAGAAGATGATAATAGGAGTAATTTAGAAATTTAATATGATTTTAATGAAATTAATAAAAAATTAATGATTGAATATTTTTGTTAAATACAATTCATTATTTATAGATATAAGAGAAAAACTCTAAACGGTCCATGACAATTACTTCGAAAGACAACGAAGTCCTTGACAAAAAAAAATACCCAACTCGGCCCCATCCTAAAAAAATCAGGGACCAGGTTGAGTATTTTTTTTGTCAAAGATCTCGTAGTTTTTTCGAAATAATTTTCAAGGACCGAGTTGGATATTCACTCTAGATATAATATTAGTTTAATTTTTTTCTGATCAATTTTGTCAAGGTCTAAATCTTTTATGATTAAAAATGATTATTTACTCTTTTATTTATATACAAAGAACATAAAATAATAAAAATGAAAAAATAGTCTAGATATTGAATATTACACTACTTCTTTGAAGCATCTTCTAAATAAAATTCATTTGGAATGAAATCATTAAATTTTAAAGATGAAAATATATTAATTTTCTAACCATGTACACAAAAAATTTGTCAAAATATAACTTTTAAACCTTTTTTAAGAGTATTTTTCCTATATTTAGTCATTTTTATCGAATTAATACTATCTTTTAAGAAACTTTTTTTTTTATGATTATCATTTTTGTGGATTTCAGTTTTTCGGCGTATAAATTTTTGGAGTTTAGCTAAATAGAAGAAAAATCTTTATTTCCCTCCAACATTTTTTTGTGTCAGAATTTCCCTCCAACTTAATTAGCTATAATGCTATATGAATGGTCGCCAAACCCTGCTGGGCTTCGGAAATGGACCAACAACGATCATCATTCATTAATGTGTAGCTGGGCTGGTCCATTTGCATGTAAGAAAATTGAATGGATGTTAAATTCTATCGTAGTGTGGGGAGAGCTTGGGCCCCTCATGAAACTCCTAAAAGAAATAAGTAGTGTACATGTAGAGATATAGATTAGTTCGCCCCAAAGTCTTAATTATGACATCTATTTCAAAAAAGGTTCATAAATTACACTTAATGCTTACTATATTATTTATGATATTTTATTTCAAGTAATAGCTGCCTTGTGTGATTTGAGTGGTCCTAATAAGCCGAATAAACTGTGGAGGGCCCAAATCAACTACTGAGGTTGGTAATAAATAGGCTATAGTGTTTAGTTTAAACGTTAAGTTCTCTTTTATTTATTGTTCTTTTTATTTTGGTTTTGTTTTGAGAATTTTTTAAGAAATATACGGTAAAAAAACCATCTTTTGAAATTTTATCCATAATCTTTTTAATTTTCATAATTCTAAAATATAAATTTAAATCAGTCGTTTAGACCGATCAAATAAAAAATAATAAAAAATTTGATTCAATAAACTTAAAGGACCGTCAAAATTAAAAATCTTTTCAAAACAAAAAATTGGTCAAAAACCAATCAATCGAACCGAACCATGATCTTGTTGGCTTTTACAAAATTCTCCAAAACAACCTTATTTTAGTGATAAGAAGAAAAAAAAAATCCTAAAATCCTCTATTCCTCTTGTTCTTCCCTGACCAGTATGACATAACTACTCCCAACTTGTTCTCCCACCCCGGTCTCCTTTGCTCCAGCTACTAAGCTGGCCAGTCATCCTCACTTTCTTCTTCAGTCGCCGCCACCTTTCCAAGTCCGCATCTGCTTTGCCATCATCACTTTCTTTTCTCCTCCATCGAGTTCTATCTTGCTCGCTTCTAGTAGTGGTAGTTCTCTATAGTCATTTTTTTTTTCTTTTTTTTTTAATAGTACATTTAGTTAGTTCTTGATAGTTTTGTTCTT
>NC_029786.2:92104609-92125536 GCF_000816755.2 Arachis ipaensis
TGTTTTTTTTTGTTCTTCTTCTTCTTGTTTTTGTTTTTTTTTTTTTTTTGAAAATTAGGAGTGAGACTCGAACCCAAAATTTCTAAATAAGGATGGGATAATATACCATTTGAACTATAACTCGTTGGCTGTTGTTTTCTATTGTTACGGCTAATTGTTGCTATTTTTTAATTTTACAGTGCTATTTGTTTATTTTATTGTTGTTTTTATGCTATATTTTGTATTCTTGTGTTTTGTGCAGCTTAAATTTTTGTATTCTATGCGTTGTGTTTTGATTATTTAATTATGGTGTTGTATTATTATTGGTTATTAGAATTAGTTTTAGTTATAAGTAAATATGTGGTAAGTTTTTTGTAGATTTTAATTATTGATGACAAACTTTAATGTTAGTATTTAATATTTAGATATTTTTTTTATTATTTGGTTTTTGAATTTCTAGTTAAAAAATTATAACATTTTAATTTGATGGTAATCAGTGGCTAAGAGAAGGGGAGGTTGAATCTTAGCTTCCTTTTTCGCAAAGTATTACTTTTACTTTTCAACAAACTTCAAGAGATATTTTCACTTTTGTCTCGTAACAAGTTGAGAGACATTTTTCATTTCGTCTCCTGAGAACCAGAAACAGAAAAAAAGCAGAGAAGAGAGAATTACACCAAGATGTATTCTAGTTCAGCTGCTAAGTGCAATGCAGCCTATATCCAGTTTCCATCACAACAGTGACGGAATTTCACTATCTTTAACAAATTACAAACACCAATTCTTTTCCTAGGATCTACCCAATCCTATCTGGGACAAATCCAGATTCTAATCCCAATCTGAATTTGACTTGGACTCAAACCAAGCTTTCAACAGCAAAGTGCTAACCCAACTTGCAAGAGAATCCCCACAGGATCATGAAACATAACATAAAGATGTACAAAGAAACTCTGAGATATCTATGGCTTTTGTTCTAATATTGCTCACTGCCTTTTACCTCTCACTGGCATTTTCTTATAAACCTCACCATATTTGCCTTTTACCATGAGACTTAGATGGACAATACTAAGAAAAACAAAACAAAATGAACACCATTGAAGGAGAAGAACTCAGGAAGCTCGGGTAAATATGAGAACTCTGTGCTTTTTTACTTACTCTCCTTGATCTCAACCCTTAGCCGTTCACCTTTAATATAGAAGGAGAAGCTTCCAAGGTTGAAACCAATTCAACCAACCCAGCAGCTTCTTCTCCAACTTTAGAGCAGCAGCGGTTCGAACAAAGAGGAGAGAGAGGGAACCTGAACCTGCTTGCATGTACCTCTCTCATTATTTCTCATGCATCTTCTTCAATTTTGGCCATTGATCTTGACTTTGACCCCAAGATTTTATTCTGAGTGTTGATGAGCATCTGACCTAGGACAGCTTCAAGCTTTTCATTTTTGCTTCTTCCCTACCTGAAACTCAGATGCTATCTTCTTCTTAGTGGAACAAAAACAGAAATAAACTTTTTACTAAGGTAGATCTGCTTCCTGACCAAGGCCAATCCTTTTCTTTTCTTGGCAACAAAATCTTGAAGCCTTTCTTCAAATCTTTCCCTTTGTAGAAAATATCTTTCTTAGTCTTTCTTCATAGCCTTTTCTCTGAGGCTTCATTTTTCTTTTATCTTCTTTGATAGATGTGACCGAAGCAGGGGAGAGAAAAGAGAAAAGGAAGGAAGCTTTCGGTGGAAGCATTAAATAGAATTAAACCAAATTGAATTCCCACTTCCATTACCCAAGACATAAAGTAACATGTAAGACTTTTGGTTACCAAGGAATGAAGTTAATTGAGTTGAGATTTGGGTTCCAGTAACCAAGACATGGAGCAACCGAAGCATGCTTTGAAATCCTTGGGCCATTTCTTTCTTTTCTTTTGATTTGTCAAAATTAGTTCATGGGCTATTGATTTGGATTTGTCTCTATCTCAATATTCAGCCACTTGATTGGTTTAGTTTTGTACAAGGCTAAATTAATTCATTGATCAAAGTGGGCTTGTTTAGCTTTTTGGCCCATTATGAAAACTGATTTTCCTGCACACTAACAAAAATATTACACAAACCATTGGAAGTAATTAAATAAACACTTAATAATTCTTTCTAATAATGTTTGTTCATCATATTAATTTTGACATAAGTTTTCCAAACTCAACAATCTCTCCCTTGATAACAAATATTATTAAATACAATTGGAAGAATTAGGATAGATAACTTCCCTTTGAAATTTTGCCAAAAACTCTCCCTTTCTTTTATTCAATGTGCTCCCCCTTTATGTCTGCCTGATTAACAAAATATTTCAAGAAAGCAAATACTGTGTACAAGCTCCAAAGAGTTCCTAAATAATAAAATTTCAAGAATTTGCAATCTTTAAGACCGAGCCATATTTTCACAAGAAAATGCTTATCACACACCTTAATTATCAAACACCTTAATAAAATTCCAAAGTACAGAGAGCACATATGCACTTGAGCAAATATATTTATCAATAAAAATTAAGGCTCAAGTTGAAATTAATCCTCTAAAAAAAACTTCCAAAGCCAAATCAGATCAGAAAAACAGAGTATCATAGGACAAAAACAGTTTCAATTAAGCCTTTTCTATCCCCCTGTTTGTTTTTCTCTCCCTTTTGTCATCAAAGAGGGACACCTACAAGCACAAGAGAGCCAATAGTGCAAATCATAATGATTCATGCATAAAACAAAACAGTATCAAAGTTAAGTTTAGTATAGTCATCCATGACAAAAGAAAATAGTTCAATTGTGTCAAATATAAAGAGAGCAAGATAAAGTGTATTCATCATCAGTAGCAGTAGGGAGCAAGCTAGGCATCAGAAGATTCAGCATCATATTCTATAATGTCCTCTTCTTTTTCGGAATGATCCACGTCCTTGTCCAAATAATTAATGAGCAAATTTATCCTATCATGAGACTTTTTTCAAGCTTTTTCATTTTCAAAGGCATGCTTCCTTGCATCTTTGTAGGATTTCTCCATCAGCTTGGACATGGTTGAAAACTCTAAAATAAGATTTTTAACCATTCCAGAAAAGAGATGCTTGTATAATTCAGATGTTTCAGAGGCAGAAGGAAGACTTTCATCTTCACTTTCAGAGAACACGGAGGCCTTTGAACCTTTGGCCTTTTTTCCTTTAGCAGATTCGGGTACACCCCCACCTTTGATCATAGAGACCCTATTCTCCACAGGCTCATTACTGAGATCAACTTGAAAATACTCAGACACACAAGTTAAAAACATGCCATAAGGCAAATTGCTCTTTTTATCACTTCGGACACAATTCCACATGTGTTGGATCATCAGATAGGCAAAAGATATAGGAACAGAATTCAGAATGGCATACAACACTAGGGTGTCCCAAACAGTCACCCTTTGATAAGACCCACTATGTGGCATGATTATGTGGGTAATGATTCGGTGTAACAGAGCCCTAATAGGTCCAAGAGCCTTGTGTGTGAGATTAGTTCCATCCAAAGAAGAGAAATTTTCTCATACTCGAGCCAGGGCATCCTCATGAGTGATACCAACATGGTTATCCCATTTTTCAGCCATAAAGCCATGACCCCTACGTCCTCATAACCAAGTGCAGCACTAATTGTTTTCTTGCTTAAAGCGAAATGAGTATTTTTGACATATGAGTGAAGTTCACCTTCATGTAAAATCAAATTGGCATAAAACTCACACAATAAGTTTGGATAAACCGGTTTTCTAATTTTGAAAATGGAGGTCCATTTTAAATCATGAAAATAGGATTGAAAATCAATTCCTTTATGAGCAAGGGTTTCAAGATCAACAACAAAAGAAACACACAACTTTTGGTTTACCAAAACATGATTGTGAAATTCATAGGCTACACAAGATATGAAACGATAGGGATCATAATGAGAGTGAGATTTATCATATTTGTTTTTGAAGTCCAGAGAGTCAAGTTTAGGAGGCTCTCGGGTGTTCTGAAGAACAGTGCGCTTTGTTCCTCGAGAGGGACGCTGAGAGGGGGCAGAATGTCCAGAAGGGTGTGGAGTAGAACACCGTGGAGGTGAGGGACAGCGAGGAGGTGAATCATCTTCTTCATGCATGGGCTCTTTACCCTTCGTTCCTTTCTTCTGGGAGGAGGCCGCTTCCTTGTGTGGTGTTGAACCTTTTGGATGAATAACCTTGCGTGCCATAGACTCAGAGGACTGTGATGTGGGTGAAGAGGAGGAGTGTGAATGTATGTGAATGTGAGTGTGAGTTTGTGGCTGTTTGGAGGACGGAGGATTTTTGGGAGGGATTGGTGTTCGGGTACTCCTTCTTGTGGGAAGTTTCTTTCTCATCTTGAATGAAAAGAAATAAAAACAGAGAAGATGAAGGGAGTAGCAAAGAGAAAGGAAGGTGGAGAGAGGTTAGGTGTAAACCATCATAAATGCATAGTGGAGGAAATCTCTTTTAAAGCAATAGCATTTAATGAAACAGTGTTTAATAAAGGAATTTAGAATTAAATCATGATAATTGAAAAGACTCTTCCATGAAAAGAGGGAAGAAGTTGATTTTGACAAGACTTTTAAAAGATATAATGTGAAAGCCCCTTTTAAAATTAAAAAAAATAAGAAAAAATATATGAAATAAAAAAATAATGAGCCTGTATCATAGAATAGACCCGGGGTGGTTGAACTGGCTTAGGTCCAAAGTACCAGATTTCTTGTCTCCCCCTTTTATGAAATGTTTATCACTTGCCCAGATTTGTCTCCCTGCTATCTACGAGACAAAAACACACAGAGAGCAGAAAATCACCATTTATCTAACAGAATTGAAATCCCTTGTTCCCAGATTATTTCTCAGCAAACAAAATCTATCCTCATACAATGGTTTAGTAAATATGTCAGCCAGTTGTTTTTCCAATTTTACAAATTGAATATCAATAGTACCCTTTTGCACATGTTCTCGAATAAAATGATATCTTACTTCAATGTGCTTAGCTCTAGAGTACAACACATGATTTTTTGAAATGTTTATTGCACTCATGTTGTCACAAAATAAGGGAATACTATTAATTTTCAGTTTCTAATCCTCTAATTGAGTTTTAAGTCATAAAAGTTGTGAGCAACAAGCGGCCGCAGATATATATTCAGCTTCAGCCGTGGATAGTGCAACAGTGGCTTCCTTCTTGCTTGACCACATGTTTAGTGAACTTCCAAGGAAGTAACACATTCCGGAAGTGCTTCTTCTATCCACTCAGTCTCCCGCATAATCTGCATCACAAAACTCTACTAGCTACTTCACAGAACTCATTAGATTTTGGATACCATAAATCAAGATCACATGTGCCTTTAATGTATCTAATGATTCTCTTAACGGCCGAAAGATGTGACTTTTTTGGGTGAGCTTAGAATCTAGAACATACACCCACACTTTGAACAATGTCTGTCCTAGAGGAAGTAAGATACATAAGAGATCCTATCATTCCTCTATACCTTGTTTCATCAACATCTTTTCCATTTTCATCATTGTTAAGTTTAGTGTTTGGATGCATGGGAGTACCCATAGGTTTGGAGTTTTCTAAACCAAATTTCTTAATAAATTCTTTGGCATATTTTTCTTGGTGAATAAAAATACCACTAGGAGTTTGTTTGATTTGAAAACCAAGAAAGAAAGTCAATTCTCCCATCAAACTCATTTCAAACTTACTAGTCATTAGTTTTCCAAACTCTTCACACAAGGATTCATTAGTCGATCCAAACACAATGTCATCCACAAAACTTGAACAAGTAAGATATCATCATTAGTTTCTTTTATAAATAAAGTAGTATCCGTAGTACCCTTTTGAAATTTGTTTTTCAACAAGAAAGCACTAAGCCTTTCATACCAAGCTCTTGGAGCTTGCCTAAGGTCATAAAGAGCCTTAGAGAGTTTAAAAACATGATTTGAAAAATCTTTATTTTCAAAATCGGGGGTTGAGCTACAAATACTTCTCTATCAATAAATCCATTTAAAAAGGCATATTTAACATCCATTTGGAACATTTTAAAACCCTTGTGGGCAGCATAGGCAAGAAGCAACCGAATTGCTTCCATTCTTGCTACCGGAGCAAATGACTCATCAAAGTCAATGCCTTCCTCTTGATCGTAATCTTAGGCCATTAATCTAGCCTTGTTACGCACAACACTACCATCATCACGCAATTTATTTTTGAAAATCCACTTAGTACCGGTTACCTTTTTATCATTAGTGTACGGTACAAGTGTTTAAATCTCGTTTTTCTCAAATTGGGACAGTTCATCTTTCATGGCTTTTACCCATGAGGGGCCTTTTAGAGCTTGCTTCACATTGCGAGGTTCCAATTGGGACAAGAAGGCAACATTGCTTGTATCCGCTTGCTTCTTGCTTGAGGATCTTGTGGTTATGCCTTGTGAAGGATCACCAATGATGAATTTATGAAGGTAATCTTTCAAAAACTTTCATTCACGTGGCTTTTGAGAAGAGGTTTTGCCTTGACAAGTTTCAGATGAGCTCTCTATTCTGGATTCTCTGGCTTGGTCAGGAGATAAAATGGAAATGTCTCTTCCGTTCTAAGGAAAAGTTTCTAGACTGACAGTTTCAATAGCTGGGATAGATTTGGAGTTTGTTTGATCTTGAGGGCTTGCTTCAGTTTCACTTCATGCATCATCATCTAGACTAGCACTGGTTTCAACAGCTGGGACAGATTTGGAGTTTGTTTGATTTTCTTGAGGGCTTGCTTCAGCTTCACTTACTGCATCATCATCTAAGATAGAACTGGGTATAGAGTTAGCATCACAAAAAGATACATGTATGGACTCTTCAATAGTTCTATGTTCTTAAGGTAAACTCTATATGCTTTGCTAGTGGTTGAGTATCCTACAAACATTCCTTCATATGATTTTGGATCAAATTTACCAAGATTTTCTTTGTTGTTAATTACAAAATATTTGTATCCAAAAACATGAAAGTACTTGACATTAGGGGAGTTCCTTTCCAAAGCTCATATGGGATTTTCTTCAAGCCTTTTCTAATGATGGTTCTATTTAGGATATAACAAGCTGTATTTACAGCTTCGGCCCACAAAAATTTTGGAACATCATTTTCACAAAGCATTGCCCTAGTCATTTCTTGAAGGCTTCTATTCCTTCTTTCAACAACCCCATTTCGTTGAGGTGTTCTAGGGCATGAAAAATTATGTGCTATTCCAAAATCATCACAAAAGCTTTCAAAATCTTTATTTTTACATCTTTTTTCATGGTCACTTCTTATGTGAGCAATTTTTAAATCATTTTCATTTTGAATCTTTTTATAAAGAGAATAAAAGACATAAAAAGCATCATTTTTATGAGCCAAGAAAAGAACCCAACCATATACTTGAATAGTCATCAACCACTACCAAACCATAGTGTTTACCTCCCAAACTTTGAGTTCTAGTGGGACCAAACAGATCAATATGCATCATCTTTAATGGCCTTTTAGTAGAAATTCTATCTTTGGGTTTAAAAGAAGATTTTACTTGTTTGCCTAATTGACAAGCTTTGCAAGTAATATCTTTATCAAATTTGACATTTGAAATTCCTCTAACCAAATTTTTCTTAACAAGCTTAGAAATTTGGTACATGCTTGCATGTCCCAATTTCTTATGCCAAAGCCATTTTTCAGATTCAATATATGTAAAATATGTTACTTTTTTATCTTTTAAATCCTCTAGAGTAAGTCCATACACATTGTTGCATGTTTTTGCTTCAAACAAAACATCACTGGATTTTTCCCAAACAATTAAGCAATCTAATTTTCTAAATATAACCAAATATCCAAGATCACATAATTGGCTAATACTTAGAAGATTATGTTTCAATCCATCAACAAGTAAAACATCATTTATGAAAGAAGAGAAGTTCTTACCTACTTTACCTATGGCCACAATTTTTTCTTTTCCATTGTCACCGAAAGTAACAAAGCCTCCATCATACTCATTAAGCTTGATGAAGAATGTTGACTTTCCAGTCATATGACTAGAGCATCCACTATCCATATACCACATGTTATCTTTTCTCTTGGATGCTAGGAAAACCTACAAAAATGCTTAAGTGACCTTAGGTATCCAAATCTTTTTGGATCCTTTTATGTCAAACCATCTTCTTTGTTCCAAGCCATTATACTTACCAACAATCTTATAAATTTTATCACCAATCATTCTTTTACTTATGAAGCATTGAATGGAAAAGTGACCATCCCGATTGCATAATCTACAAAACCTTTTAGGTTGCTATTTTTTCAGATTGGTTGAGTTTTGAAATCTCATGTCATCCGAAGTGGAAGCCACATTAGCAAAAGAAGATTTTTCAAAAATAGTTTTTGAATTTTTATGAAAACCCAAACCAGCTTTGTCATAGAGAGGATTTTGACTAGTCAAAAGTTGATTCAAATTTTCAGAACTTTGAGCAAAGTTAGCTAGATCTTCTTTTAGGCTTTTTAACTCTTTATGCAACCTTTCATTTTTCTCAAAACAATTTAGATGTGCAATCACAGAATGATGGTATTCACAACTCTTAATTTCAGCCTTTAACCGCTTGTTTTCTTCAACAAGATCAACAGCAGTTTCGGCTTCCCTTAATTTATCTTTGAGAAAACCATTTTCTGTTTTTAGAATGGTAACTTGAGATTCAAGTTCATAGTTTTCATTTAAGAAGCATCTAATTTTTTCATTGAGATGATCTATCATAAGATGAAGATCTTCAGTAGTAGGTTCAATGAGACGTACTTCATCAGTTTGATTGGCCATGAGACAAGTTCGAGATTTGCTGTCTAATTCTTCTTCATCCTCAGAGTCGTTCTCCAAGTCTTCCCAAGATGCCATGAGACCCATCTTCTTTTCCCTTTTTGGCTTGTCTTCATTTTTCAGTTTTGGACAGTCAAACTTATAATGTCCAACTTCTCTGCAGTTGTCGCAAATGACCTTGCTTAAATCCCTCATAGGTTTCCTTGAACTGCCTCCTTTGTTTCGTTCCTTTTGCTTCATCATTCTCCTGAATTTCTTAGCAAACAAAACAAAATCATCGTTAGATAAATCATCACTGGATTCTTCATCTAGAGATTCAGTGACTGATTTGAGAGCAACTCCTTTCTTTTTTGTATCTTTTTTCAAATAGGTATTTTCAAAAGCAAGTAAGTTTCCTCTCAAATCATCATCTACTCTCAGCTATTACAATAGCTTTGGTTTCCCACTCTTTAGTGAGACATCCCAATATTTTCCTCACAAGCACAGATTCTAAATGTTTGATTCCCATAGCATCCAAGCCAGTGATGATAACATTGAATCTTTCAAACATTTCATCAATTGTTTCTCCTTCCTTCATTGAGAACATTTCGTATTCTCTGTTTAGCATGTCAATTCTGGATCTTTTGACTTGGGTTGTGCCTTTATGAGTAACTTGAAGCTTGTCCCAGATTTTCTTTGCTGTTGTGCATCTTAATACCTGTCGGTATTCCTCAAAGCTGACAGCACAATTTAACAGGTTGACAGACTTGGTGTTGAGCTCTATTTTCTTCCTGTCATCGTCATTCCAATCAGCCTCAGCTTTGGGAACACTCACACCATCAGCTCTTGTTGTGGTTGGAAATTGTAGTCCTTCCAGGATTATCTTCCAAAGTCTGTAATCTACAGACTGAACAAAAATCTTCATTCTCTCCTTTCAATAGCTGTAGTTCTTTCACTACAAGAAAATGAAACATTTGTAACAAAAAATTTGTATCAAATTTAAAATTGTTACAAATTATAGATTTTTTGTAAGAATAAGAAATTTTATTACAAAATATTTCAATATTTTGTAACAACTTGATTTCTTTTGTTACAAATTATGTTGGCTTTCGTATCGAATTGTTGTTTTGTTATAAAATGTTATAATGTTTTGTAACAAAAGATTATATTGTTACAAAAATTTAAAATATTTTGTAACAAAATATCTATTTGTTTCAAAAGCTCTAAATATTTCGTAACAAAAAATTAATTTGTCACAAAATACAATATTTTTGTAACAAGTTATTTATTTGTCACAAAATTCAAAGATTTTTTGTAACTAATAAAAAATTTTGTTTTAACATACTTATTTTTTTTAAAGATAATTTTATTAGATTAAACTTAATTTTTAATACCATTTTATATCCTAATTATATTGTCAATTGTCTGCAAAATGAAACCCTAATTTGCTAAATACTTCCTAAGACTCTAACCTTATTTTCCCCATTCCCTTCAGCCGCCACACTCCTTTCAACTTTCTCTTCCTTCCAAAATCACACACAAACCTAGCACATAGCAGCAGAAAAAAGAAAAAAAAAAGAAAAAAATCAGCAGAAAGAAAGAAAGAAAGAAAACGTTGAGGGAGAGAGAGGGAGAAACTGAGTTAGAGAAGAGAAGAGAGGAGAGGGGGACGGCCAGCACTGGTGGGCCGAGCTGCTCGCCACCATCGTTGCTAGCACCGACGCGGAGGAGGGAGCCAGAGGAGAAGAAGCACAACATTGCGGATGAAGCTCGCTGCCGCTGCACCACGCCTCGCGAACCACTGCTGCGTCGCGTCTGTCGTCGTCTTCGCGGGTTCCGGTCGCCATCGTCGTCTCTTCCATGAAGCCCGTCGTCGCCGTCCTTTTCGCTATGAAGCCAGCGCCGCCATCGTCATCATCACAGGCTGCTGCTGCGCGTGACGCCGCCGCCGCCGCCTCTGAGTCCGTCGCCGTCAAGCAGAGCCACGGGCAGAGACAGGATCCCTAGGTGAGAGAGAGAACCTGGGAGAGCCGCGACCAGTCACCGGCATCGTCTTTGTCTGAACCACCGCCAGATCCGCCGCTGCCGAAGCTTCTGGCTGCGCCTCTGCCGTCAGTGGAGCTTGCCGTTACTGAGATCATTGTTGCTGCTGCTCCAAGAGAAAAGTTGTTGCTACTAGGAATTAAAAACAAACGAAGGGTTTGTTGCGTTTAATTACCGAGTTTCGGTTAATTGAGGTAGGAAATTTTATTTTGAAATTAACTGTTTTAATTTATGAATGCTATGGAATTCTAGGGTTTTATCTTTTAGAACTTCTGATTAGGGATATTGTTTTTGATTATCAGAACTTGTGAATATTAGGGCTGTTGATTATTGTTCTGTGTAGTTTTTTTTTCTGATTTGTTACTTTTTTTACTTGTTCTGATTAGTAATTTAACATTATTGGAACTTCAAATTATTACTTGTTTTGGTTTTTAATTTGTTCTTAATTTAGTTGATGCTAGATTGATGCCCAACAAAATTCATTCATAATAATAATTATTTACATGTTCATACCATTGATTGAGTTGTTACTCTTGAGTTGTTACCCATAATTGAGTTCATACCACCATGAACTATTGATGAATTCTAATAGACAGCACAAAATAAAAACTGTTAGTAATGGAGGATCAGTTCATAATCTGAGTCATTGGATTGACAAAAATCTTTTCAGTAATGCAGTAGACAATAATTCATTCAATCTTACTGCTGTTTGTGATTATTCATGGTAAATGTGTTGCTGTCCTTTTATTCTTTGTGCTTTTGTGGCTTAATTGTGATTAGATTGTGACTGTCTTGATCAAATTGTTGAGGATTGTTGCCTCCAGATTTAGTTGCCCCAATTGAATATCTATAGTTTTTGTTTTCATGATTTGTTGGTTTGTTTGTGATTATTTAAAATTTGGAATGCTTTGGCTGGGTTGATATTGTTGCTGATTTTGAACCTGGACTTTAGCTTTGTTGCATTTTCATTTGAATTTCTGGATATCGTTGCTCTACGGCTTCAATTTTTATTTCACACGGCCTTCCACTAAACCAAGCTTTCAACATAGATTTTGGATCTTTACCGAAAACCTTTCTAGGAATATGAGATTTCACACTTAGTTGCTTCCTTCTCTTGAATTTACTGCTAAGAGATTAACTTGCTATCATTTCAAAATATTGTCAAGCATGGGTTTGGAAGGTGAGCTTTTATTCATGAGATTTATCACAAAGAAAAAGTTATCATATTGTTAAGAGCTATTATTCAACTTATGTACACTTTTATTAGATGGTTCTTATTCATGAGCTTTTATTTAATTCTCTAATTATCTATGACATATGATCTATTAATTATTCAATAATTAGTTTCCTGGTTTGAGTATTTAAGTATTAGATTTTGATATCATTATGAATAAAATTTATATGTTTTGTTTTTGAATATCACTTGTGGCAATGGCTTCTCAGTTTTCCGAGACAAAAGAAAATGTTACATGATCATCACTCATTTGAACATCATTCAGTGTTGTGTAAATATCATATTAACAACAATTTGATACTAACTATCTTTTTATTATCACATTTAATTATCTTATAATAGAAGGTATTTCACTGTTACCCTCTTTTTGTTCCTTCTACAGCTATTCTTTGAACTACTTGATAGTCTGCTAGAATACTACTCCTATGTGTTGCTTTACTGGTAGTCCTGACTTCACTGGCTTCACTAACTTCTATAAGGTAATAAATAAAGGCAAAAAGCAAATATGTTCCTAAACGTCTTGATTATTGTTCCATTGTTTTATACTTTTATGATATTTAATAAATTTCTTAAACTAAAATGCGTGTTTAGATCTGAGTCATGATTATTGTATCAACATGTCCTATTTTATTGTACTTCTCTCTAAAGGTTATTCATGGTAAGAATTTTAGAGTTTGTATTCATTGTTGAATAATACGAGTATAGGTTTTTGTTTTTTTCTGTGCATTTTTAAAGGAAAAATAAATCTTGCTTCTTAAGCTAGTGTTTTTTGTTTGGTGGTCTTTTCAGGTGTGTGGCACTTATTAGAACTTCTCCATGAGAAATGAGAAATGAGATATATGAACATGATGGAGTTTGTAATTTGTAGTTTACATTTTGGAGATTTATAATTCCTTATTTTTCTTGTCCTATGTATCTATCTAGTTGATTAGGATTTTTCAATATGTCTTGTTAGTTTGTACTTTAAAGTTTATATGTTGAAGATTTATAAAACAATATTAGTTAATGAAAGATATTTGAACTATCTATGTTATTATATATTATATAAATGTTGACTTGTTGAGTAAATTAGTTAATATATTAATTAATTAAAAAAATAATATAATTTGATAAATTATGTGTGTAATTTGTATTAAAAAAATTATTACAAAATAGTGTTTTGTAACTAAAGAAAAAAATGTTACAAAATCAAATTACATTTTGTAACAAAATTTTATGATAGGAAAAATAGATTGTCACAAAAAATACCTTGAAGATAAAAATTTGTTACCACTTTTGTAACGATTTCTAGTTTTTTGTATCAGAAAAATTTGTTACAAAATACCACTTTGAATTGTAACAGTTCTGTTTTTTGTTACAAAAACTTTTTGTAACGGGACATACTACAACGGCCCCTTTTTTTGTTACAAATATTGGTTTTTCTTGTAGTGTTTCCATTAAAGAACGGATGTCTGTTGCTTGATTGCCCTTCTGTCAGAGTATAGGCCACCATATTAGTACCACTGTTGTTCTCCATTAGGATCTTTTCTCCAAGCTGCAAAGTTTGATCTCTTTGAGATCAAGCTCTGATACCAATTGATGGTAATCAATGGCTAAGAGAAGGGGGGGTTAAATCTTAGCTTCCTTTTTCGCAGAGTATTACTTTTACTTTTTTAACAAACTTCAGGAGTTATTTTCATTGTTGTCTCGTAACAAGTTGAGAGACGTTTTTGTTTTGTCTCGTAACAAGTTGAGAGACATTTTTTATTTCGTCTCTTGAGAACCAGAAACAGAAAAGAAGCAAAGAAGAGAGAATCACACCAAGATATATCCTGGTTCAGCTGCTAAGTGCAATGCAGCCTACATCCAGTCTCCATCACAACAGTGACAGAATTTCACTATCTTTAATAGATTACAAACACAAATTCTTTCTCTAGGATCTACCCAATCCTAATTAGGACAAATCCAGATTCTAACCCCAATCTGAATTTGACTTGGACTCAAACCAAGCTTTCAACAGCAAAGTACTAACCCAACTTGCAAGAAAATCTCCACAGGATCATGAAATACAACATAAAGATATACAAAGAAACTCTGAGACATCTATGCCTTTTTCTCTAATATTGCTCACTGCCTTTTACCTTTCACTGACTTTTTCTTACAAACCTCACCATGTTTGCCTTTTACCATGAGACTCAGACAGACAATACTAAGAAAAAAAAACAAAATGAATATCATTCAAGGAGAAGAACTCAGGAAGCTCGGGTAGCTATGAGAACTTTGTGCTTTTTCACTTACTCTCCTTGATCTCAACCCTTGGCCGTTCACCTTTAATATAGAATGGGAAGCTTCCAAGGTTGAAACCGGTTCAACAACCCAGCAGCTTCTTCTCCAACTTTAGAGCAGCAGCAGTTCAAACCCAAACCTGCTTGCATGTACCTCTCTCATTCTTTTTCATGCATCTTCTTCAATCTTGGCCATTGATCTTGACTTTAGCCCCAAGATTTAACTTTGAGCGTTGATGAGTATCTGACCCAAGATAGCTTCAAGCTTTCCATTTTTGCTTCTTCCCTACCTGAGACTCAGAGGCTATCTTCTTCTTGGTGGAACAAAAATGGAAATAAACTTTTTACCAAGGTAGATTTGCTTCCTGACCGAGGCCGTTCCTTTCCTTTTCTTTGCAACAAAATCTTGAAGCCTTTCTTCAAATCTTTTCTTCTGTAGAAAATATCTTTCTTAGTCTTTCTTCATAGTCTTTTCTCTGAGACTTCATTTTTCTTTTATCTTCTTTTTTATGATAGATGTGACCGAAGCAGAGGAGAGAGAAGAGAGAAGGAAGAAAGCTTTCGGTGGAAGCATTTAATAGAATTAAACTAAATTGAATTCCCACTTCTATTACCCAAGACATAAAGTAACGTGTAAAACTTTTTGGTTACCAAGGAATAAAGTTAATTAAGTTGAGATTTGGGTTCCAGTAACCAAGACATGGAGCAACCGAAGCATGCTTTGAAGTCCTTGGGCCATTTCCTTCTTTTCTTTTGATTTGTCAAAATTAATTCATGGGCTATTGATTTGGGCTTGTCTCAATCTCAATATTCAGCCACTTGATTAATTTAATTTTGCACAAGGCTAAATTAATTCATTGATCAAAGTGGGCTTGTTTAGCTTTTTGGCCCATTATAAAAACTGATTTTCTTGCACACTAATAAAAATATTACACAAACCATTGGAAGTAATTAAATAAAAAACTTAATGATTTTTTTAATAATGTTTGTTTATCATATTAATTTTGACATAAGTTTTCCAAACTCAACATAGTTGATGTAATATTTTTAATTGGATTAGATTTTAAAGTTTATATTAGAATATAATTATATTTTTTTTACATTTATGTATAGTTTATTTATTATGTTATTATAAAACAATTATTCGGTTTAATCATGATTGAATTTGTTGAACCATTGAACCAATACAATAATTATTCCTTGCTTCTATCAGTTATATGTCATTCTTTGAGTAAATGTTCATGTAGGTAGCGTTTGGTTGATATCGACATGGACATAGTAACACATGTCTCTTGTTTGATTTGGTGAGACACATATTTTTTATGGACATAGAAAGATACGGAGACATTAAATTTGTTTACATTTAAATAGTTGAGACACTGTGATACGCTAATTTTTTACTCTTTTACCTTTATTTAATTTTTAAATTTTTAAAATTTGTCCTTTCATCTTCTTGAACCTTTCTTTTTCTTCTTCCTCTCAAATTTAGCCACCAACTCTTCCTTTCTCATCAGTCACTATCCTCCTCCCTCTGCCTTCCTCTACCCGCACAAATGGAAACTCAACTGTCATCTCTTCCTCTCCTTTTAACGTCGCAGTCCGATTTGTCGTGCACTGTCGCGTTCCTCCGCCTATTCATGGACGCACATTCCTCCGCACTCTATCTCAACGCTGCTGTCGATGCTGCCTTACTGCGCTCTTTCTCTTCTAGATCCATTCTATCTCTTTTCCATGTCTTTCATATCCAAGTTCCTCCTTCCAAATCTTCTATGTCTCTCCCTTTTTTTCTTGATTTATCTCTTCTGATTCCACCTCCACCTCTCTTCTTCAAAGTAGTTGTTTCCGTCATTCTCTTTTTTGCTGCCATCTCTTTCTAGTTCTCTCTGCTTCTTCTTCTCTTCCTTGCAATCATCTTTTTCTTCCTCTGAGTTCTAGCAGTTTTATGTTTTCTTTAAAAAAAAAAGTATACATTTAATTTTTTATTTATTTAAATTTTGTTTAATATTTGATAAACTTTGGATTCTGGTCAACGATTATGAACTATAGAAGAAGATGAAGAAGAACACAGGAGAAAGCGTATTGCACAATAGAATTAGAATTATAAATTGGGAAGGGACTAAATTGGGTCTAAATTGAAATAAATTAAATCTATGTCACATAGTTATTGAAATTGTCCAACATGTAATAAAAGATGGTCACATCAGCACTCCGACAATAGACTTAGTATAACAGACTTAGTATAAAAAATAACAAAGAAATCATTATATATAGTGCCTAAAATTTTATCTAAGAAATCACTATAAAAAAATTTAAATGTTAAAGACTATTTCAAAAAAACCATTATCAGAATTTATTCCTCTCTGTTTATGTCTCATCCTGTATAGTTTTTCTTTCTCATCCACGCATCCTAAAAATTGCTATGCGAGAATGTATGTCGTATTTGCTTAGTTTTGTGCTTAGCTAATTAGGGACAGCTTTAAACTTTTATTTTCTCATTAAAAATAGTTTTGGAGTAGCAATGAAATTGCCACAAATTATGTTTCAGATTTGTTACAAATTAAGCGATGTATTTGTGATCATATTAACAAATAATTTGCAACGAATTGGTGATACTCTTTAGATAGCTAATTGGTCCTTCTTTTTTTTTTTTGGAAGTGTTCTGAAACAATTCTAGAGTAGAAGATTAAGTCTATGTAAAATAATACTACATTTCTTCGGTTAATATCATGTTTATACATACATATTGACTGCATTGATGCCTATCAATCTATCATGCACTCATGCGTTATTCTTCTGGTGTGCATCAGGATCTCATTGGCAAAATTCAAGAGCTTTGCAATAAGAGCTGGACGGCGAATTTGGCCATAATTCAACGGACCGGTAATGTTGCTCCTGACTACATGGCAAAAATACATACTAACTAACTATTTTGTTTATACTAACTCTTCTTCTTAGATTTTTATTTTGTTTCTGTTGTGTTTTATTTATAGTCACCCAAAAAAAAATACATACTAACTATGTAATTTAACTTATTTTTTACTCCAATACATTCTTTATTAGAAGTAAATATGATGTAGACCATTACATAAAAAAATTACTCCTTAGGACAATAAAATTTTGCACATAAACTATTTAAGTCATTATAAGATTAGCAATTGAGCTATCTCAAAGATAATATTGTGGAACCTGGGACCTTAAGCAGAAAGTAATCAATTATATAAAATTTCAAAGAGATATATAGGGTTAGTTATATTCAATACCATAACACATTGATTATACAATAATACAGTTGAGCATATTATTTATCCAATCAGATTCCGCAATGTGCAGAGATTTATGTTAAGCCAACAAAATATAAATCATGCGACACCATTTCCACAACCATAACTTGAATTGAATGCACCATTTACATATATAATAAGTATTGAGCATACATATAAATTATGATAAAAGTGGTCGGAAATCCTGGAAGTTGTAGGAATTGAACATATATCTTTTTTATCAGAATATATAATAATCCTGCTTAAGACTAATTAAACCAGTTATTATTGTTATTACTATTATTAACATTATTTCAGGCCAATTAAATAATGTTGCATGATGGATTACTTTGACTTGAAGGGAATGGCCCTGATCACAATTTGATGGTACAAAGCTGCAAGTGCTGCCCCAATGAAGGGGCCTACCCAGAAGATCCACTGCACCAAAATATCATCATGATTAATAATGTGAGGAATTGTTCTTTTTCTTTTTAAAAAAAAAATAACAACAATAAATTTCTATTTGCCACTTGTACTATATAAAAAGTTTTAACATATGGTCCAAATATCCAATGAAAGTGAAAAAATTATACTCCTTCAAAGCGGATTTTTTAAATTTCTAATAATTAATAGAATTTGAAAATTAATAAAAAAAAAAAAAAAGTTAAGGAGGTAGAAGACTCACATGGTCATCCCAAGCTTGGTCCTTGTTGTAAACAAGGGCTGCACCAAGACTTCTAGCTGGATTGATGCCAGTTCCAGTGACAGGAATTGTAGCCAAATGCACCAAAAATACAGCAAAACCAATAGGCAAT
Source organism: Arachis ipaensis (assembly GCF_000816755.2). Lineage (NCBI taxonomy): Eukaryota > Viridiplantae > Streptophyta > Magnoliopsida > Fabales > Fabaceae > Arachis > Arachis ipaensis. Next base: position 92,122,984 of record NC_029786.2, read on the forward strand.
GGTGCCAAAATCTGACCAATTATTTCAAATTGCATGCAATTAATCCAAAATAAAATAAATAGAAGTAATGAAACTAACTATTCTAAAAATTTAAGTTAATAAAAAAATATACATAAATAGTTGTATATCTATTATGTACTTCACGTACAAATTTCTTTTTGAATTTGTATAATTTTTTTTTTATTTTTTATGGTATTCTCCAATCCGTTAGAACAATAACTAATTTATTATAAATCTAAATACTGCTAGCCAATAAGTAATTATATATACAGGTGAGATTTAAATACTGACCTTCACTTAAACTGTATTATTAATGAATTTAATTATAAAGAGTATATACTTACGGGAACATGGGAGTCTCTGGCATTTCTTTTGGCATCAGTGGCAGAGAAAACAGTGTAAACAAGAACAAAAGTGCCAACAATCTCAGCACCAAGGCCACCACCTTTGGAGTAGGTTCTGCTAACAGAGTTGGCAGCGCCACCAAGCCTTTCAAATTGGTGTGGCTGGAACCCCTTTACAACCAGAGCACCACAAATCGCCCCCAAACACTGAAAGATTATGTAGAACACTGCTCTTGTTAGTGACAGCTTTCGCGCCAAGAACAGACCAAATGTCACTGCTGGGTTTATGTGACCTCCTGCATCACCAACCAATTATATATATACACCTCATGCTTTAATAAACATTCTCATCCATTATTAGAGAACTAGTTTTATGTTTGTGAAAAAGTTTATTTTATATGTTTGAAATAGTTTCAACTTAATATAAAGATAAAATTTCACTCCTCTCCTTAGTGAGATGTTAAAATGACACTTCCATTTCTTCTATTTTATAAATGTACATTCTCCTTCCTTCTAACTTTTAAAAAATTTCCTCTATAATCCATTTTAATTTTTTTGTGTTAACTAATGTTAAATTATTTTTTTTAAAAATTTAATAATTATATTTTTTCTATAATAGTAAAATATAAAAATAGTTGTTAACAAAAATTATTGAAGGGTAGGTATCTTAGAAAAAAATAATTTAATTATTAATTTTTTAAAAGTATTTTGGTAAAAATATAATTTAATCAATAAAAAAATTATTAAAGGGTATTTTGGTAAATAAAATTTTTGCTAATGAGTATTTTTTTCAAAAAATAACTTATTTTTTCTTAAAAAATGATAAAGTTAATATTAGTTAACACAAAAAATTTAAATAAATTAAAGAGGAGGTTTTTAAAATTTAGAAATGAGAAAAATGTACATTTATAAAATAGAGGAAAAAAATATTATTTTAATATCTCGCAGGAGAGGGGAGTGAAATTTTCTCTAATATAAATTAAGAATTTGATATACAACATATAAAGAAGATTTAATTCAGAACTTCGTATACCAAATAAAAAGGTATAAAAATAAAAATCGGAACTTCGTGCCTGGTCAAAATTTTTTTATTGAATGATTTGACATGATTTTTCAAATTCTAAAATCATATAATTGATTAATTTAATTTTAGTACTTCAATACAGTACTTCCAAATCAATCCAATTTCAAAATTAATTTTTGATATTTTGTACCGTATATAATATGTTGTATATGAAATTTACACTTCTGAACTTTATTACTTTTTAAATGGTTTGAAAAAGCAAATCAGAATCTAAAAACATAATAGCAAAAATGATGATTTAAAATGTTTAAAAAATGTCCAAAACACATTTTCCTTACTTATTTGTCAGAAGTAACATAAAATTTGCAAAATATGAAGTACATTTAGGCACATATATATAACATTATTTNNNNAATTAATTAAACCTATAATAATATATTTATATATACCTGAGATTCCAGCAGTACAATAGACAAGAGCAAAGATCATGCCACCAAAAGCCCAAGCAATCCCTTGAACACCAACAGTGTTACACTTGCTACTGGATTTAGCCACACCCATAACCGTCAACACTGTGATGTAGAGAAACAAAAACGTGGCCACAAACTCAGCTATGCATGCCCTGTAGAAGGACCAAGATGACAATTCACCAGCCTCAAACAATGGTGCTGATGGTGGTTCCTTATAGTCCTTCCCATCTTGTTCTGCTTGTGCTGCTGTTCCTATTGCTTGTCTCTCTCTATACCTATTTGCTCCAACTCTCACATCTTCATCTTTTCCCTCCATTATTATCGAATTATTTTAGTTACTCTTAATATGACTAGTTGGGGTGCCCTTAATTTTGATAATTAAGGGGTTTTGTGAAATGTGATCATGTGTTATGGGGAGTGGGGTGTGGGTATTTGTAGTGTGAGTTTGGGGACAAAGGTTGAGGACTTTGTAGGTGGAATATTTCGGTTGTGGTGGATTGTGATTTGTGAGTAGATTCAAAGATTATGACAAAGAAATTATTGTATAATTTAAAAGCAATCATGATACCTATACACTCAAAATTAGTCACTGCATATAGATAGCATTATGTATTTGATATTTTAAATTATTTTTATTATTCTGACAATTGATTATTTAGTTAAAAAAATGTATAAATCATCAGTATGTATAATGTATACAAATATATGATATATG
>NC_029786.2:92125694-92127931 GCF_000816755.2 Arachis ipaensis
AATTATAAAATTAGTTTTGCTAGAAATAAGAGTAAAGCTAATTTTAGCTAATTAGTTGAAAAGCAGATTCGTTAATTAAAAAAATTCTAATATCTTAATTTTTTTAATTTCAAAATAACAAATAAAAAAAGTTGACTTAATTTATATTGTAGTTGGCTTTCAAAAAATTTTTTTATAAAAAAAAATAAATTATGCACAAACTCAATGAAATAATTAAATGGTGAATTATCATCCATTTATACTTAAGTCATACCTATCTATTTATGCGATCATAACACCAATTATTTACCATACTAACAGATATCATAATCAATATTAAATATGTTCTTAATTAGTCACCAAAAAAAAATATGTTCTTAATTTCTAATTAATACTAGAAAGAAATTATTTTGCGACACTTCACCGGCCAACCACGTTTAGGCCTTGAAAAAATTCGCTTTTCTTTGCCGTCACAGTTGGAAAGTGCACTTTTCAGTCTCATTGTACTCATTCCTTTCGGAAAATTATTAGAGTGGAGTGTGCAATAATCCGAAGAAAGTAGTATATGTTAAGATAAAGTATGTGGATGATCACGATTGGTTTATCTTCTCTATATTGAAGGAACTTTTTTTTAAGATAATTAAAATAAATGAAGGTTGAAATCAAAACCTTCTCATGTGTATAAATAGTAGAAGCAAGGTTTGAAATAAAACAAGTAAGTAATAAGAAATCAATTCTCTCTTTATGTTGCAATCAAATACTCTTTTCTTTATATTTCTACTACAATTCTTTCTCTTCTTTTATTTTATAAGTATTTTAAATATTCTTTTCTATTACTCTTTACATATAATATTAATATCAATATTAATCATCTTTATTATATTGAGATAGTAATTGTAGTACTAGAGTCTTCTATTTATACTTATTTACTTTATTTTATAATTACATCTTCCTTATTTGTTTAGTTGTTTCACAACACGTTATCAGCACGAGACTCTGATCAAATTTTTAGGAAGACTCAAGTAACAAATTTTTATTATGTCGAAGCTCTCTCATCTTGAATTCAATGCTCTTGATATATCTGGAAACAATTATTTATCATGGATATTAGATGCTGAAATCCATCTTGATTCAATGGATCTTGGAGATACCATTAAGGCTGAAAATAATGCATCCCAGAAGGATAAAGCCAAAGCCATGATTTTTCTTCGTCGTCATCTTGACGAAAGATTGAAAAATGAATATCTCACATTAAAAGATCCTACAGATCTTTGGAAAGACCTTGAAGAAAGGTATAATCATCAGAAAACGGTGATACTTCCTCAAGCCCGATATGAATAGACGCACTTGCGTCTACAAGATTTTAAATCTATAAATGAATATAATTCTGCAATGTTTCGAATCACCTCACGAATGAAATTATGTGGGGAAAAGATAACTGATCATGATATGTTGGAGAAAACTTTCTCAACCTTCCATGCCTCGAATGTGCTCCTGCAACAGCAGTATCGAGAAAAATGGTTTAAAAAATATCTTGCCTTCTTGTTGCTGAACGCAACAATGAGTTGTTATTGAAAAATCATGAAGCGCGCCCAGCTGGCGCTGTCCCATTTCCTGAAGTAAATGCGGCAAATTATCCTAGAAGAGGTAAATGGCAAGGTTTTAATAACAAGAAAAATTATGGAAGAAAAAAGAATTATATTCAAAAAGAGTATCTCACCAGAAGTGGGATAAAGAAAGAAATATCGGGCAGAGTAAATCAACAGAGGATAAGTGTTTCCGTTGTGGTGGAAAGGGCCATTGGTCACGTACCTGTCGTACCCCAAGGCACCTGGTCGATCTTTATCAGGCATCTTTGAAAAAGGATGACAAAGGAAAGGAAACAAATTTTGTTTCAAATGATACTGAAAATTCCACCACTCATTATGATGTATCTGATTTCTTTGAGGACCCTGAAGGAAATATTGGCCATTTGATCAATGATGNGAAAAAGGATAAGGAAACAAATTTTGTTTCAAATGATACTGAAAATTCCACCACTCATTATGATGTATCTGATTTCTTTGAGGACCCTGAGGACCCTGAAGGTCATTTGATCAATGATGGAATAGTTTAATATATGGGATTGTGAAGTATCTATGTAAATAAATAATGTAAAGAACTTATTATTAAGTTTTATTTTTTATGTATTTAAGTTTCAAATGTGATGTATATAAATAATGAAATATTAATGTTTATAAATTTTGAAATCATTAAAT
>NC_029786.2:92129662-92134343 GCF_000816755.2 Arachis ipaensis
AAATGATACTGAAAATTCCACCACTCATTATGATGTATCTGATTTCTTTGAGGACCCTGAAGGAAATATTGGCCATTTGATCAATGATGGAATAGTTTAATATGTGAGATTGTAAAGTATCTATGTAAATAAATAATGTAAAGAATTTATTGTTAAGTTTTATTTTCTATGCATTTAAGTTTCAAATGTGATGTATATAAATAATGAAATATTAATGTTTATGAATTTTGAAATTATTAAATGTGTCAAATTTTAAAATAAAATTTTAGTATATGATATTATGTGCAGTATTTCTTAGAAAAATAATTCCGATCAAGTATTCAATTTAACTATGCATACTACTCATGTTATTATTATTTGTCTTTGAAGAAAATGGCAAGGATATATAATGAAGATGTATGCCTTGCGAATAGTGCAAGTTCGCACACAATTCTCAAAAGTAATATATATTTTACCCATATTGTGCCAAAAGAGGAATATGTTAATACTATCATTGGCTCAGGCAATGTGATAGAAGGCTCCGGAAGAGCTATAATTTTGTTTCCTAGAGGAACAAAATTTATAATAAATAATGCACTATTATCTACTAAGTCCCTGAGGAACTTGTTGAGTTTCAAAGATATTCGCCGAAATGGATATCATGTTGAGACAATGAATGAGGGAAATCATGAGTATTTATGTATCACAACTCATGATTCAAATAAGAAAGTTATATTAAAAAAATTACCCTCACTTTCATCTGGGTTGTATTATACTAAGATTAGTGCAATTGAATCACATGCCATTGTAAACCAGAAGTTTACTAGCCAAATGAATTCATAACTTGGCATGATAGATTGGGTCATCCGAGAACAACCATAATGAGGAGAATTATTGAAAACTCTCATGGACATTCACTAAAGAACCAGAAGATTCTTAAAATTAGTGAATTTTGTTGTGCTGCATGTTCTCAAGGGAAGTTAATTTTAAGGCCATCACCAGTAAACTAATGGAATAAGTGTTGAACATCCAGTAGCTTATGTTCACACACAAAATGGGTTAGCAGAATCACTTATTAAGCGCCTCCAATTAATTGCTAGACCCTTGCTTATGCGAACAAATCTCCCAACCTCGGTTTGGGGCATGCTATTTTACATGCCGCAGCACTTATTCGTTTGAGGCCAACGAGTTACCATCAGTTCTCTCCTATGCAATTAGCTTTTGGCCAGCAGCCAAATGTTTCCCATTTAAGAATATTTAAGTGTGCGATATATGTTCCCATTGCACCACCTAATCGCACCAAAATGGGACTCCAAAGAAAATTGGGGATATATGTTGGATATGATTCTCCCTCTATAGTGAGGTATCTTGAGATACAAATTGGAGATGTATTTAAAGTCCGGTTTACGGATTGTCATTTTGATGAATCAAAATTTCCAACATTAGGGGGAGAGAATAAGCTTCCTGAAAAGGAACTTAATTGGAATGCATCATCGTTGATACATTTAGATCATCGATCAGGGCAATGTGAACTAGAAGTTCAAAAGATTATACATTTGCAAAGAATAGCAAATGAATTGCCTGATGCATTTTCCGATACAAAGAGTATAACCAAATCTTATATACCAGCGAAAAATGCTCCAATTCGAATTGATGTCCCAGTAGGACAAATAGCCACTGAAGCAAATACACGCCAGAAGCGTGGTAAGCCTGTCGGTTCCAAAGATAAAAATCCTCGAAAGAGAAAAGAGGTAAATAATATTCCTGTTGAAAAAGACATAGTAGAGACACCTGCAGTTGTCCAAAATTCTGATATAGTGTTAACGCCAGAAGACGTTCAGGTACCTGAAAATTGTGAAAATGATGAGATCTCAATAAATTATGTCTTTACAGGAGAGAAATGGGACCGAAATAAGACAATTGTCAATGAAATATTTGAATATAATGTGGTATTAAATATCATGCATGAGAGTAAGGATCTTGAGCCAAGATCAGTTGAAGAATATCGACAAAGGAATGATTGGCCAAAATGGAAAGAAGCCATGAAGGCTGAATTAGACTCACTTGCAAAACGTGAAGTCTTTGGACCTATAGTCCGTACACCAGAAGATGTAAAACCTGTTGGATATAGGTGGGTATTTGTGAGAAAACGAAATGAGAAAAATGAAGTTGTGCGCTATAAAGCCCGACTTGTGGCACAAGGTTTCTCACAAAGGCCCGGTATAGATTATGAAGAAACGTATTCCCCTGTAGTGGATGCGATAACATTGCGTTATTTGGTCAGTTTGTCTGCATATCATAAACTGCATATGTATTTAATGGATGTGGTAACAGCCTACTTATACGGCTCATTAGATCGGCATATCTATATGAAAGTCCCTGAAGGACTAAAGATATCTAAACCATCCAATGAATATTCGCAAGGGTTATACTCAGTCAAATTGCAAAGATCTTTATATGGTCTAAAGCAATCTGGACGAATGTGGTATAATCGTCTTACTGAGTATCTGGCCAAAAACGGATTCAAGAATGATGATATCTGCCCCTGTGTTTTCATAAAGAAAACTGCATCTGGATTTATTATTATTGTTGTGTACGTTGATAATTTAAATATCATTGGGACTCCTGAAGAGATTCCAACAATTATAAAAACTCTAAAAGAAGAGTTTGAGATGAAAGATCTTGGAAAGACTAAATTTTGTCTCGGCCTGCAGATCGAGCATATAAAAAGTGGGATCTTTATTCATCAAACAACATACACAGAAAAGATCTTGAAGAGATTTTATATGGATAAGTTACATCCCTTGAGTACCCCAATGATCGTAAGATCTTTGGATGTGGAGAAGGATCAATTCCGTCCTAAGGAAGAAAATGAAGATATCCTTGGTCCTGAAGTACCATATCTTAGTGCCATTGGAGTGCTAATGTATCTTGCTAATAATACGTATACACGACCCGATATATCATTTGCTGTGAACTTACTAGCAAGGTATAGTTCCTCTCCAACCAGAAGACATTGGAGCGGAATCAAGCAAATCTTTCAATATCTTCATGGGACGATTGATATGGGATTGTTTTATCCCTATGGATCCAAGTCACAACTAGTTGGCTATGCAGTTGCTGGCTACTTGTCTGATCCACATAAAGGGAGATCTCAAACAGGATACCTATTTACATATGGTGGAACAGCTATATCATGGAGATCCACGAAACAGACGATTGCTGCAACATCCTCTAATCATGCCGAAATACTAGCGATTCATGAAGCAAGTCGCGAGTGTTTTTGGCTCCGGAGTTTAATCCAATATATTCTGTCATCATGTGGACTGATTGATCATAAGATAGCTCCAACTGTCCTGTTTGAGGATAATACAGCATGCATTGCTCAACTTAAAGGCGGATATATCAAAGGTGATAGAACAAAGCATATTTCTCCCAAATTCTTCTTCACTCATGATCTTCAAAATCAAGGGACAATTGATGTCCAACAGATCCGCTCAAGTGACAATATGGCAGATTTATTCACAAAGTCACTCCCAAAATCCTCCTTTGAAAGATTGGTACATGAGATTGGAATGCGCCGATTTCGAAACATTAAATGATGTCAGCAAGAGGGGGAGACTGTACTCTTTTTTCCTTTGTCAGATTTTTTTTCCATTGGGTTTTTCTTGACAAGGTTTTTAATGAGGCAGTCCCCATCACAAAGGATATTGTACTCTTTTTCCTTCACTAAGGTTTTTCCCACAGGGTTTTCCTTTAGTAAGGTTTTAATGAGGCAATAATCCTAAATAGTCATCCAAGGGGGAGTGTTAAGATAAGTATGTGGATGACCACGTTGGTTTATCTTCTCCATATTGAAGAAACCTCTCTCCAAGACAATTAAAATAAATGAAGGTTGGAATCAAAACCTTCTCATGTGTATAAATAGTAGAAGCAACGTTTGAAATAAAACAAGCAAGTAATAAGAAATCAATTCTCTCTTTATATTTTCATTACAATTCTTTCTCTTCTTTTATTTTATAAGTATTTTAAATACTCTTTTCTATTACTCTTTACATATAATATTAATATCAATATTAATCATCTTTATTATATTGAGATAGTAATTATAGTACTAAAGTCTTCTATTTATATTTATTTATTTTATTTTATAATTACATCTTCCTTATTTATTTAGTTGTTTCACAACAGTATATTTATTTAATTATTTTTCGTAAGATTTTTCATAAATTTCTTACTACACACACTAAAAGTGTTAGCAAAAACATGACGGATATCAGGATCTAACTAGGGACGTGCATAGTCGGACTAAGCCAAATTTTGTTTGACTACCCAATCCAACTTTAATATTTTATAGGATCTATTTTATAAATTTAAATCTAATTCTAAACTAATCTAAAATATAAATAATATATATAATTTTGTAAATTTTATAAATAAATTAATAAAATATAACTTTTAAAGATTAAATTTAAAAATATTATATACTCAAATGCTTGTACAACTGTGTTTATTTAAAATTTCTAATGAAAATTCGGGAGTCAAAGATGCATTATATACAATTAAAATTGTGTACTATTAGATGGTGTTATCAGAAAATTTGAAAGGGTTTGTTTTTTTGGTTGGTGAACTTAGAAGGACTACTACTGTAGCCGTTATTTTTGAGGTATGACCGTCACTGCTATCATCATAATCCATAATC
>NC_029786.2:92135810-92145289 GCF_000816755.2 Arachis ipaensis
TTGGTTATCTTTTTAATTTTTGTTTCTAGTGATCTTTTGATCACTAATAATTCGACTATAATGAAAAGTCGAGGAAGTGGATTGTTTTACTTTTTTGCTATTGATCAAAATCTACAAAAGAGGGTAGGTAATCGAACCGAATAAATGGTAATGAGGTTAAATAAAATTCGGCTTCATAGTGGACATCAACTATTTCTGCGTGGTAAGCCGGGTTTGATGTATAACTCGTTCTGTTCAGGGAATGAGCTTTCTTTCGCTTGAGACGGATGAGGTAATACGTCGACTTCCGGAAAAACGGTGGTGGAGGACACCTGTAAAGGCACTCCGACGCTCAAATTAGTAATAGAAGATGAGTATAATGTTACTTAGAATGAGTAGCGTATCTTTTACATAGTTAGGGTTTAATATTTATTGAATATTACTTCTTTAAAGAGGTTGAGATATTTGTTGATCTTTCCGTCATTATTTGAGTTTGTTTCTGAGTGAATTTGTTATCAGCGATATTCTCTTTAGCTGAAGATAAGTCAGGTTTATTATTGGATTTGAATTTTGATTTATAGGCATAGTTAAATCGAATTATAACTATGGAATCGATTTCTAATTTTATTATAGAATGTGTTTTAATTATATAATATGAATTCGAATCAAACTGGATTACCTAAAAGAGTAAAAATACACCTAATTAAATAAAAATAACAAACACAAATCTAACAAAATAAATTTCGAGTCCATACTGAATTTTGAGTCGGATCTTACACCCTCCTAGTTTGAACACTAGATTAGGACCTAGGTGGACTATAGAGAGTACTAGCTACTGTTTACTACTACTTAAACTAAAAAGTTGGTGGATTATCAACACTCGATTGGTTTAACAATGGATAAATTAACTTATTATCTTTTATATTTCTCAAACTGAAAGTAGTTGATCGAATTCTTAACATCTTTAAATAAAATTATACATTAACTAGTATTAATATTGACACGTGGATTTTATAAAATTATATCTTTAACAAGAAAACTATAGCTACTATATATTATATTCTTATATTTATTAACTATATATTTGATCAATAAACATAATCAATATAAATATAAACATAAAATAAAATAAAAGAAGAATAATTAGTATCTACTTAATTCTTATGAAGCCGTGGCCTATGTTTTCATATTTCATAACACAGTTTAATTTTCTATCGTTTTCGATGTATTGAGGTTGCTAGCAGAGAAAGGAGTTGAGGAATTGAACTCTAATAACAAGGAAGCTGGTGGTGATGACAATGATGGTGGTGTTGATACAGGAAAATGCTGGTTTGTTGGATGTTGTGAATTTGTGACTTATTACAGAAAAAAAAAAAAAAACATTTTTTTTGCTACAATAAATAGAAGTGTATTAGTAATTATGACAAATAAAATTAATCTAATTTGTTTTCTAAATATTACATAAATCTCTTTCTAGCTAAGGGATGTCCTTGAGAGTAGTTTTGTGTAACTTTACCCCACCGTTCCTTTATTCTTGACTTTGAATGCAAGTTTACTCGATGGAAATGCTGAAACTCCAAGAGTGTACGTGTTTGTGGCCCTATAATGTAGTTACACGCGATGCACGAGTATGATGTCATTTGTTAATATACAAGCTTTGTTGGTTTGGTGAGACACTACAAAGTGGCCTCCATCGTTTTAACTTTTAAGGTTCGTAACTTGGTATGAATATATATGATCTTTTGATGAATCTATATATGAAGCAAAATGAAGAAAAGAGAAAAGAGAGGAATGAATGATTTGTTTAGCCAACATATGCTCTAAAAATAGTTATGTAGTTATGTTATAAATAGCAAAGAGAAGAGAGGAAGGAATGAAGGAAAGAGAAGGAGAATACTCTTATAAATGATTTTTTGCAAGTGTATTTTACAAAGATAGAATATTTATTAGGAAGGAATGAATGTTTTGAAAATAAATTAAATTATACATGTATTTATATTTAAATATATTGATAACTGGAAATTAGATTTCAAATTTTTATAATATACTTTAATTTTATTAAAATTGACCAAACCCCAATTTACCCAGAATTCTTAATTTTACTTTTGTCCCAAATTAAACCCTAATTCCCAAATCAAACCCCAAAACCCTAACCCCTTCTAACCTAACCCTAACCACAGCCAATGTTCCCTTGACCATACCCAGCATCAGTTAAAAAAAAAAAGAAAGAAAGAAGAAAGAAAGGGAAGAGGGGGGAACGGAGACGCAGGAAAGGGGAAAGGGGAAGGAGAGGAAGGCAGCGCGGTGGGTGTCACTGCCACCGCCGCCGCCGCTATTGGCAAGAGAGAGAGAGAAAGAGAGATCCGCGAGAAGAGGAGGAAGAAGACGCACTGCCACACCCAACCACGTTCAGCCCGCCGTCACGCCGCCACCGCACAGCGTCGCCGCCATGCCTTCATTGCCACCAAACGCTGTCAAGCACGAAGGGAGCCAGACACCGCGAGGAAGAAGCTGCTCGTCGTGTCGGTCACCGTCGCTGGGCTGTGAATCGCCGCAGAGAACCGCGCGAGAGCTAGTGGAGGAGGGAGCCTCTACTGCGTCCCCGCCGTGCTTCCATCAGCGCCGAACCGCCATGCCGTCGCTGCTGCTGGGTTGACACCGCCACTACTGCCCAAGCCGTCATCATCGCATAACACACACACATAGAAGAGGAAGAAAGGATCTCTGCCGCTGCCAGGGTCGTTGGTGAGTTCTGTGCTACCATTAGGATCACTGTTCTGCCACCATTGAAGCTCGTCAGAGAAGGAGCTATTGTCAGAAGAAGATACTGCTGTCCTTGCTCTATACTGTTCTGTTCTGCCCCTGCTTCTGGTTTCGCAATTGCCAAAGTCTCTGCCGCCATGGGTATTGCCGTTGGGGTTGTTGGGAACCAACGATGGAGCTGCCCGGAAACCCTATTGTAAGCTATCTCTATTTTCAATTCCATTAAATTCATTTCCATTTCCGATTCCATTGAATTTGAACTCTCTATTTTGTTGCAACCTTGGTTACTGCTATGAGAATTATTGATGTCACTGTTACTGGAGTATCATTGGAATTGACGTCGCTATTACCCCGGTTAATGCTGCCCCTAGGATGTATGCCCTGGTCTTTGGTCTGTGTTCTTCTGAGTACCAAAGCTGCTGCTCCATTCCCGTATTTCTTTTGGGTAAGATTGGTTTTGTTCTACAACCAATATTCTGGTTATTGTTCCTTTGATGATTTGTTCTATTCTGCCCTTGCATTTGCTTCAGTTCCTATTAAATTTTCTTCCAAAGTTGCTGTTGCTGTTCCCGTGGGGGGTTATTGTTATCACTGTCGCCATGAATTGAAAGAAAAGGAAATTATCACGATTAGTTACGTGGACTCAGCTAACTGAGGTAGGGGTTTTCTTAAAATTTATTTTATAATTCAGAGTTGTGATAAATAGATATTGATGTAAAAAGATATATTTCTGTGATTATATTTGTCTTGTGGATATGATGGTTAGTTGGACTGGATTATTGGATGCTTGATTGCGTGAGTGGTGTATGGTTGTTGATAAAAACCGGTTTGAAATGTTATTTGCTTGATTAGTATGAAAAGTGGATTTTTCTTGGTTTTGGAGTTTACTTAGTAATATAAATGAATCGATTTTGGGGGCTGGTCTGATTTTATAAATGAACTACTATTTGAGCTGATTTGATTTTAAGAAGAGTTTTACTGTTGGAATTGGTTTGATTTAAAAATAATTTGGTATTGGAACTGGCTCAACTCTGAAAAATGTTTGAGATTTGGAAATGGTTGAAAAATATTTGAGAAATGTTTGGATGGGACCCGAAAAGGGTGGCAGTGTCCGAGTTTTAGAGGAGATGCTGCCGAAATTTTATAAAATTGGAAGTTCCACTTTAAGTATTATCTGAAAAGATTTGGTTTAAAACATTACATGTCCTAAGGTTGATTTATTTATCAAAGAAAGAAATATGTTTTGAATTGGGATTGTTAGTGAACGGAATGGAAAGAAGGATGATTGAGAATTTTCTCTGAAATATGGTTTTTGAATGAATTTGGAAATGAGATTTGGATTGATGAATGATTATGATGTTGAGAATGTTGAGAATGTTGAGATATGATCTTTGAATTATTTATATGGCTTATGAATTTGAAATATCTGAGATACGAGGTTCCCTGGATTAGATAATCACTGAGCTTGAAAACAGTTTTCTTATTGAATATCTTCTTATGACAACTTTGAAACTCTGTGGTGAGACCGTGTGGTTAGGTTCTCACCTCCTACAGCTTTACCTTTTCAGGAACCGGATGAAGAAGCATTAAGAAGAATTATATTGCGTTTGGTTTATATGTTGTTCTGTTAATTAGATTATTTTCTTCCCTCGTCTTTTTTTATAAGAGGGATAGGAGTTGTATGTTTTATATGTATATTATATTATGAGATATTATGTAAGGAGTCTTGTATATGAATCTATGCCTGCTTGTATTTTTATTAAGATAAAGTATTTATTTCCGGTTTGAAAAAAGAAATCAGCGATACAGTATTGAGTCACAGGCTCCTATTTTAATAGTTAGTATGTAAAGTAGTCGTAATACCTCTTGCTATCAGAGTAGCGCAGCCGGAAACGTGACTTTTGATAGTGAGGGTGTTACATTATGGTATCAGAGCGGTCTTTCCTGTAGAGCCTAAGGAATGGACCGATTATGCTTCAATTGCATACTCTGAGCGTCTGTCATGTAGTAGGTCTTGTTCGGATAACGAGAATTAGAGCTTTATGCACATGACAGTCTATTGATTAATGCCATAGGCCTTGCATTGCATAATTTCTAGTATTATGTTTGGCCGGCTTAACACTAGTGAATTATGTATATGGAAGTACCAATGGGTTATCATAGACATTATGCGAGTTATAGAAAATGCGAATCGCGGGTTTTGGGAACGTCAGGAGTTAATTATTGAGGCTATTCGGTTAGGAATCTTGAACTCTGCGAATATCATGTATCTTGTTCTTGTGGTATGCTCTAAGGTTTTTCTTTGCGATTCTTTTCTTGGAAAGTGATCGGATTATTTTCCAATCCTGTCCTCCTGTTCACATGCGCTCTTGTTTGATCCTAACTACATATGTCTGCTTAAAATTCTTGGTGTATTTACCTTCTTTATTTAGGCACTTCCTTTTGAGTCATGTATTCTTTGATATACATTTGAATCTGTTTTGATGCAGTATACCTTCTTAAGTTTTTATTTCGAGTCCTTTGTTAACAAATTGTGATTTAACAGTTTTTACGAATATCTTTATTTGATTATGTATTTAAGTATTCTTCAAAAGAAAGATTTTTGCCTCTTTTTAGTTGATTTTCATTTGACAAAGTTATTTTAAAATTAGCATGCGCTATTTTAAATGAAGTTTTGAAAAACTTCCTTATTTAGCGGAAATCTCTCTGTTTGCAATGCATCACTTATTTCTCTTTATGAATTTTATACCCTTTGATTCAAGCTTGAATTTGTTTCAGTATAAGGAATGATCTCAAAATTTTTAAAAAATATTGTCATTGACCTGAGCTATCTTTATTTCTGGACTTTGTATTCTATTTCAGTTGGAACTTGTTTCGATCAATATATTATCTTTTCTTTTATTCTTTCTATCAAAATTTTCTGAATTAGATTCTTTCTTAAGATGATTTGACTCTTTAGTTTCATATTTTACATTTTATGTGTATTCTAATCTAACCATATTCATTAGCTATCTTACAGATTCTTGCTATCACGGCTTCTAATTTTGTGTTTCTATACATGGAAAACATAATTTCTCGATAAGCTTCGAACTCGTTTTGCTACACCATACCTTATGATATTCTTTTGAGATTCTGTTTGGATCTTTCTGAAGAAGTTGATTGATGCGTCCTTTGTCTGATTTTATTCACAATCAATTTTTAAATTTTTTTTATGAGAATCGTTTTTACTTTTACATGCACTTCTTTTCATGAACTTCAAAATTTCTTTATATGGTTTAAACCTACATATTTGCAATATACGTTTACTCTTTTACTGATTTATAAAAGATTTCACTTTTGATTCTTTACTTAAATGTAACTTGATTCTTACCAACTTTGTTGCCGTTTTTATGCGTATCTTGTTAGTTATGTAC
Organism: Arachis ipaensis; assembly: GCF_000816755.2. Lineage (NCBI taxonomy): Eukaryota > Viridiplantae > Streptophyta > Magnoliopsida > Fabales > Fabaceae > Arachis > Arachis ipaensis. The sequence goes on from NC_029786.2 coordinate 92,141,966, forward strand.
TTAAATATCTTTCAAGACTCTTGAAGAAAGATTTTTGTTCTTGTTCCAAATAACCATTCATTTTACAACCCTCACATAACTTATTTCAACTTGAATATGTTTTGTTGTAACATAACCATTTATATTCTTCAAAGAAAAAAAATGATTAATTCATATCTTTTCTTTTTCAAAGGTAAAATAATTCCTCCTTATGTTTTTTCGTTTCTCTGTGGACATGTTATTTGGTTATGTTCTTAAATATTCTCTTGAATTCGGTAAATGACGCCATTGACTTTGATCATTTTCCTCTTGTAAATCTTATACTTTGATTCAGCTTGACTTTAATTCTGACAAATGCAAAATTTTTCTCTCATTGTTTCCATTGTAGTTCTTTAAACTCTCAATGCGTCCGCCTCTTGTTCGTAAACTACCGTTTGAATTTTTTAGAATGTCTATCCTTGTCATTATACTTCTCATCGTGAACTTTGTACTCTTTGATACCACATTGAAACTAATTGGGTATGACACCGAGACATAGACCTTTGAAAATATTAAGTGCTCCTTTTAATTAGGCAGTTTTGGCTTTAATTATTTCTCTTCTGTAAAATCTCATACTTTCTCAGCTCGGTTTGAATTTTTTTTAAACTAATACACTAGTTTTCTTGTTAATGATCCTATTGAATTTCGTTGAATTCAAGAGTTACCCTTTTAACTGTCAATTGATTCCTTTTCGGCAATCTTCATTACTTGTTTATGCTGTTTACTTGCAATTTCATCCATTCTTTTAAATCATTTGAATACTGTCCTCGTCGTTTGTTATTCCTTTCTAAAATCTTATGTCCTAAGTAAATTCAAGGTTTGTTTTAATGTCACGTATGATCTTAGATACGGTAAATAATACGTTAGTTCTTAGAACACAGTTAATGAACGTGGAAGGTGAAGCTTGTAAGTAAGTTACATTCTGGTAAGTGACATCAAAGGGAGTCGTGAAACCTTGTTTTACGAGAAAGAGTTTTGTTAATGTGGGACTTATGACCAGTTGTAAGGTTTACAAAGTGTTTAACAAAGTTGAGAACCTTCAGATGAGTTGCTCAACAAAGTACGGTTAAGAATGGTGGAGATAAGTTATGTTGAAGTTTGAATAGTTGAATCTCTGAAGTTGAGATAAGATCAGTAAACGGGCGTTAAGCACATCATTTTAACCCCAGCTTGTTTTATAGCCTTTTTCCGCCTTGCTTTACCATCACACGTTTGAAACATATTATTTTGTGCATCAAGCCTATCTTGTAACCTTGTTTCACATCATACTTATACCCCTTCTGCCTTTATGCCATATGAAAATTCTGGTATTTGAAACTATATATATATATATATATATATACTGAGAACTTTTTGCCTTTACCCCTTCTAACCTAACCCTAACCACAGCCAATGTTCCCCTTGACCATACCCAGCATCAGTTAAAAAAAAAAAGAAAGAAAGAAGAAAGAAAGGGAAGAGAGGGGAAGGGAGACGCAGGAAAGGGGAAAGTGGAAGGAGAGGAAGGCGGCGTGGTGGGTGTCACTGCCACCGCCGGCGCTGCTGTTGGCGAGAGAGAGAGAGAGAGAGAGAGAGATCCGCGAGAAGAGGAGGAAGAAGACGCACCACCACACCCAACCACATTCAGCCCGCCGTCGCACCGCCACCGCACAGCATCGCCGCCATGCCTTCATTACCACCAAACGCTGTCAAGCACGAAGGGAGCCAGACACCGCGAGGAAGAAGCTGCTCGTCGTGTCGGTCACCGTTGCTGGGGATGTGAATCGCCGCTGAGAACCGCGCGAGAGCCAGTGGAGGACGGAGCCTCTGCTGCGTCCCTGCCGTGCTTCCATCAGCGCCGAACCGCCATGCCGTCGCTGCTGCTGGGTTGACACCGCCGCTACTGCCCAAGCCATCATCATCGCATAACACACACACATAGAAGAGGAAGAAAGGATCTCTGCCACTGCCAGGGTTGTTGGTGAGTTCTGTGCCACCATTAGGATCACTGTTCTGCCACCATTGAAGCTCGTCAGAGAAGGATCTATTGTCAGTAGAAGATACTGCTGTCCTTGCTCTATACTATTCTGTTCTTCCCCTGCTTCTGGTTTCGCAATTGCCAAAGTCTCTGCCGCCATGGGTATTGCCGTTCGGTTGTTGGGAACCAACGATGGAGCTGTCCGGATGTAAACCCCGGTTAAATTAGTAGATAATTAGTTAATAAATTAGTTTTTAATAAGGAGGATTAGAAATGCAAATATTATATTAAATTAGGATAGAGCTCATCGAAACGAGAATTTTGACACCAATTTCGAAGAAAACGGTCTAAAATTGGACCGAACGGGCCGAACCGGTTGAACCGGACCCGAACCGGGCTGTCGGTCCAACCGGACCCACACTTTTAATGAGCCCGAAAGCCCTTTTTCTCCATTTCACCAGCTGCAGCGTGAAAATGCCCAGGGAGAAGAAAAACACTCCCGAACCCTTACGGTAACCTTCCAACCCCCGTAACTCCTCCGTTCGAGCTCCGATCGCCGCACCGTTTGCGGCCACGCGTTCACCGCGTCGAGCTCTACATTTCTACCGGAACAATTTCAAAAAGAAAGCAGGTTTGGACCCGAAAAGGGTGGCAAGTCCGAGTTTTAGAGGAGATGCTGCTGAAATTTTATAAAAAATTAGAGATTTTGTTTATATGATTATTTAAAAAGATTTAGATTTAAAGGTTATATGGTTTGATTTTGAGTTATTAAGAAAATGAGCATGTTTTAAGTTTAGTTCATTTGGAAAAGAATGAATTATGCTTTGAATTGGAACTATTGATGGACGGAATGAGAGGTGTGATAATGAAGGATAATGATTGAATATGATTGACGTATAATGATGAATGAGATGTGATTGAGAATGATGTGGATGTTGATGAATTTTAATTGAATTATTTATATGGCTTATGAATTTGAATAACCTGAGATACGAGATTCCCTGGATTAAGTGCCGTGGCTTGCCACCACGTGTACCAGGTTGAAAACTCGATACTCTGTTGACCCTACGACGTAAGTGTGACCGGGCACTATATAAATTCCCGGAAATGTTACCCCCATTGAGCAATATTGATTATTTGGGAAAAATCTATGCATAGACTCTTGGGGATGCACGTCGGGGGGACAGTCTAAGGACAATTCAGACTTGTCGGGTTGGCTGGATAACCGATAGATGAGCCTCATCAGCCATAGGACAGGCATGCATCATATGCATATTACTTGAATTTCTTGCTTGTGCTCTAATTGGGTGTGCCTAAATGTACTTGCCATGTTAAATGTATATTTGTTA
>NC_029786.2:92145314-92146880 GCF_000816755.2 Arachis ipaensis
GTTCGTTCCTATAGAGCCTGAAAGACGGACTGATTGTGCTTCTGTGCATTCTCTGTATATGTGTTTATGTGCTATTAGGATATTTGATTGATATATATGGCATAAACGTTTGTGAGCATGCATTTGGAACTTAACGCATTAGACCTGCGATATTGAGACTGATCAACTTAATATCACTTGTTTGGTGTGTATAGGGACCAGATGTCGACTCGCGGACGCGGTCGCGGGCGAGGTAGAGGTAGGACAGGCACCGTTACTCCTGCTCCCATAGGGACTGATCCAGTAGACTTTATGGCTGCCTTGAAAAATATGGCTGCAGCTATGCAGGCAACAGCTGAGGCACTGGGTAATCAGATAAATCAGGGTAATCATGGGAACAATAATGATGAGGACGGTCCTATGACACTTGCTACATTTCTGAAAGTTCGCCCTCCAACTTTTAGGGGAACCTCAAATCCAACTGATGCAGATAATTGGATTCAGGCTATGGAAAGGGCGTTACAGGCACAACAGGTTCCTGAAGAGCAATGGGTTGAATTTGGAACTTATCAGTTGCAAGGTGAAGCTCAGTATTGGTGGCAGGGAACACGACGTATCCTGCAGCCTGATGGTGCTGCGATTCCTTGGGAGATTTTTCGGACAGAGTTCTATAAGAAATACTGTCCTAATTCAGCTAGAAATGCCAAGGAACTTGAATTAATGCAGTTAAAGCAGGGACAGATGACTGTTGCTGAGTATACTAGCAAATTTGAGGAGTTATGTCGCTTTTCTCGTATCTGTCAAGGTGCGCCTGAAGATTTTGCTGAATGGAAGTGTATTAAATATGAGGGAGGTCTTCGGAGCGATATTCTGAGCTTTGTTGCCCCAATGGAGATCAGGGTATTTTCTGAATTGGTGAATAAGAGTAGGGTGGCTGAAGATTGTGTGAGGAAGGCGGCAGCAGAGAAAGGGAGTTTGAGGGTGCCTTTTCAGAGGCCTTCAGGGAGGAACTTTGCTCCGAGAGGTAGGAATTTCAAGCGTGGAGGCTTTGTTCCGCAGCAGACTCAGGGTCAGGGTAATTATAGAAGGCCGAATATTACTGCTAATCAAGGAAAAAGGTTTGGGAAGCAGCCACAGCAGGATCTGAATTGTCAGAAGTGTGGAAAATATCATCCTGGAGTTCCGTGTAGATTAGGACTTGGAGTGTGCTATTCCTGTGGACAGCCCGGGCATATAGCCAGTAACTACCCTGAGAAGAAGAAGTATGAGACTGGTAGGGTGCAGCAACCGGGGAGAGTATACACCACTTCTACCATTGGTGCTGAGGGATCTGAGACACTTATTAGAGGTAATTGTGAAATGGCTGGTAAAATCTTAAATGCTTTATTTGATTCAGGAGCGTCTCATTCATTTATTGCATTTGAAAAGGCCAATGAATTAGGATTGAGAATGGTGGTTTTAGGTTATGATTTGAAAGTATATAATGCTACTCATGAAGCTATGGTGACTACGATAGGATGTCCCCAAATTCCCTTTCGAGTACAACAGCGTAAATTTGTGCATGATTTGATTTGTTTGCCTATGACT
>NC_029786.2:92149464-92150475 GCF_000816755.2 Arachis ipaensis
GGGTGTGTTTTGATGCAGCACCAGAATGTTGTAGCATACGCCTCACGGCAATTAAGGCCGCATGAAATGAACTATCCGACACATGATTTGGAAATTGCTGCTGTTGTGTTTGCTTTAAAGATTTGGAGGCACTATCTCTATGGTGTTAAGTTTCATGTTTTCTCAAACCATAAGAGTTTGAAGTATCTTTTTGAGCAGAAAAAATTGAATATGCGTCAGAGGAGATGGATGGAACTTCTGAAAGATTATGATTTTGAATTGAATTATCATCCAGGAAAAGCGAACGTTGTGGCAGACGCTTTGAGTCGGAAGTCTTTATATGCAGCTTGGATGATGCTACGGGAGGAAGAGTTACTGAAGGCATTCCAAGGTTTGAATTTGGGAATTAGAGAAGAATCTGGAATTTTGTGTTTGAGTCAGTTACAGATTTCAAGTGATTTTAAATCAGAACTTCTGAGGGCTCATCGAGACAGTGAAGCGTTACGTAAGGTATTACCAGCAGTCGAACAGGAGAAACAGTGGAGAGTGTCAGAAGGTCAGGATGGTTTATGGAGATTCAAGAACCGGATTATTGTGCCAGATATTGGAGACATGCGACAGAGAATCTTAAAGGAAGCTCATAAGAGCGGGTATCCGTATCTGGACAAGTTTGTTATTGTCTTCATTGATGATATTCTCGTTTATTCTAAGTCTGAAGAGGAACATGCTGATCACTTGCGAACTGTGCTGCAAATTCTGAGAGACAGGAAGTTATATGCTAAGTTATCTAAATGTGAGTTCTGGAAGAGTGAAGTGAAATTTCTCGGCCACGTGGTGAGTAAGCAGGGGATAGCTGTGGATCCTGCTAAGGTGGAAGCAGTGATGAATTGGGAGCGACCAACTTCAGTGACAGAGATCACGAGTTTCTTAGGTTTGGCGGGGTATTATCGCAGATTCATTAAGGGATTTTCACAGCTCGCCTTACCTTTAACTAAGTTGACTAGGAAGGATACACCTTTTATCTGGACTCCG
>NC_029786.2:92150485-92164395 GCF_000816755.2 Arachis ipaensis
AAAATGTATCAAGATCTGAAAGCGATGTTCTGGTGGCCAGGTATGAAGAATGATGTGGCATTGCATGTATCTAAATGTTTAATGTGTTAGAAAGTTAAGATTGAGCATCAGAGACCATCAGGGACCCTTCAGCCTTTGGAGATTCCACAATGGAAATGGGAGAGTATCGCAATGGATTTTGTAATAGGTTTGCCTAGAACCCGATCTGGTTGTGACGCTATTTGGGTGGTTGTGGATCGACTAACAAAATCATCTCACTTTCTTCCTATCCGAATAAGTTGCACAATGGAGGAATTGGCTCGAATGTATATTAAAGAGATTGTCAGGTTGCATGGCGTGCCTTCTACCATTATATCTGATAGGGATCCTCGCTTCACATCAAGGTTCTGGGGAGCTTTTCAGCGTGCATTCGGGACTCAGTTAAGTTTGAGTACTGCATATCACCCTCAGACAGATGGTCAGTCAGAGAGAACTATTCAGACCTTGGAAGATATGCTAAGAGCTTGTGTTTTGGACCAACCGGCGAGCTGGGACCGGTATATGCCATAGTGAGGATACGATAATTCTATTTTATTTTCATTAAATTTGAGCTTTGAGTATTAAATTGGGTATATATGTATTATGAATGTGTATTAGGTTGAAAATAAATAATTGGAGCTTGAAATTGTGAATATTGGAACTTGGAGGAAGCGGATTAGTTGAGTTTTGAGGGGTTGTCTTGGTTTTGAATAAATAGCTTTGGTCGTTACGTGGAAATCGGCTAAGGTATGGTTTAGGTTTCTTGCATTTAATATATAATGTTCTGTGAAAACTTAGGCTAGATGACCATAGGATAAGTTGGAATGCAGGTGTATGCTTAATGTTTAGTAATTTGTTGATGAATATATTTGGTTGAAATTTATTGGATAATTAGTTATTAATCTTGGATGGTGAATGTTATTGTTGATGAACATGGTTGGTTTAGTGCTAATGATTTGGTGAATTATTGATTTGAGATAATATGTGTTAGAAGCCTAGGGTTAGTGAACTATGATCCTTAGTTGAATTTTGGTTGTTGGATTTGAATATTGTATGAATATAATTTTTAATCTGAAGTAGATTTATTGTGGTGACTGTTATGATGATGAGGAAGGGTATGATGAATTGAAAAGAAAGCAGGTTTGGACCCGAAAAGGGTGGCAAAGTACAGTTTTCTTAGCATGCAAGTTAACTCGTTCCTTGAGCGTTGCGCTTTTATCTTGCGATTTTTATTTCCCCTATCCTTCAAGGCTCCTAGCATATTATAACTCTTCTGCTATTATATGTACCTATTTTATTTTAGAGGTCGTAATACCACATCACCTCTGTTTTACGACTTAAGCGTAAAGCTTTGTGTGGTAGGGTGTTACACCGAAAACCCTATATTAAGCTATCTCTATTTTCAATTCTATTAAATTCATTTCCATTTCCAATTGAATTTGAACTCTGTATTTTGTTGCAACCTTGGTTACTGCTATGAGAATTATTGATGTCGCTGTTACTGGAGTATCATTGGAATTAACGTCGCTATTACCCCGGTTAATGCTGCCCCTAGGATGTATGCCCTGGTCTTTGGTCTGTGTTCTTCTGAGTACCAGATCTGCTGCTCCATTCCCGTATTTCTTTTGGGTAAGATTGGTTTTGTTCTACAACCAAAATTCTAATTATTGCTCCTTTGATGATCTGTTCTATTTTGCCCTTGCATTTGCTTCAGTTCCTATTAAATTTTCTTCCAAAGTTGCTGTTGCTGTTCCCGTGGGGTGTTATTGTTATCACTGTCGCCATGAATTGAAAGAAAAGGAAATTATCACGATTAGTTACGTGGACTCAGCTAACTGAGGTTGGGGTTTTCTTAAAATTTATTTTATAATTCAGAGTTGTGATAAATAGATATTGATGTAAAAAGATATATTTCTGTGATTATATTTGTCTTGTGGATGTGATGGTTAGTTGGACTGGATTATTGGATGCTTGATTGCGTGAGTGGTGTATGGTTGTTGATAAAAACCGGTTTGAAATGTTATTTGCTTGATTAGTATGAAAAGTGGATTTTTCTTGGTTTTGGAGTTTACTTAGTAATATAAATGAATCGATTTTGGGGGCTGGTCTGATTTTATAAATAAACTACTATTTGAGCTGATTTGATTTTAAGAAGAGTTTTACTGTTGGAATTGGTTTGATTTAAAAATAATTTGGTATTGGAATTGGATCAACTCTGGAAAATGTTTGAGATTTGGAAATGGTTGAAAAAGATTTGAGAAATGTTTGGATGGGACCCGAAAAGGGTGGCAGTGTCCAAGTTTTAGAGGAGATGCTGCCGAAATTTTATAAAATTGGAAGTTTCACTTTAAGTATTATCTGAAAAGATTTGGTTTAAAACATTACATGTCCTAAGGTTGATTTATTTATCAAAGAAAGAAATATGTTTTGAATTGGGGTTGTTAGTGAACAGAATGGAAAGAAGGATGATTGAGAATTTTCTCTGAAATATGATTTTTGAATGAATTTGGAAATGAGATTTGGATTGATGAATGATTATGATGTTGAGAATGTTGAGAATGTTGAGATATGATCTTTGAATTATTTATATGGCTTATGAATTTGAAATATCTGAGATACGAGGTTTCCTGGATTAAGTGCCGTGGTTTGCCACCACGTGTACCAGGTTGAAAACTCGATACTCTGTTGACCCTACGACGTAAGTGTGACCGGGAACTATATAAATTCCCGGGAATGTTTACCCCCATTGAGCAATATTGATTATTTGAGAAAAGCTATGCATAGACTCTTGGGGATGCACGTCGGGGGACAGTCTAAGGACAATTCAAACTTGTCGGGTTGGCTGGATAACCGACAGATGAGCCTCATCAGCCATAGGACAGGCATGCATCATATACATTTGTATGCTTTGTTTGGGCTTGAACTTGTTTTGGTTTGCCTAATTGCTAAACTGTCCTTAATTGCTACTTGAACTATTTGCTGTAACTGCTACCTACTTGTGCTTTCCTTGTCTGTCTTGCCTGTGTTTGTCCTGGTATACTATATTTGAGAATGAACTTTGATGCTGAATTAATGATTGTGTTGTTTGATTGCGTGGTTGGTTTCTGATTGAGATTTTTCTTATAAAAAAGGAAAGGTTTCGGATTTCTAAAAGATTAAACATTGTTAATTTTGAAAAGGTTTTGAACGATTTCCTATTGGTTTTTAAAAGATTCATAAGGCATTAATAATCACTGAGCTTGAAAACAGTTTTCTTATTGAATATCTTCTTATGACAACTTTGAAACTCCGTGGTGAGACCGTGTGGTTAGGTTCTCACCCTCCTACAGCTTTACCTTTTCAGGAACCGGATGAAGAAGCATTAAGAAGAATTATATTGCTTTTGGTTTATATGTTGTTCTGTTAATTAGATTATTTTCTTCCCTCGTCTTTTTTTATAAGAGGGATAGGAGTTGTATGTTTTATATGTATATTATATTATGAGATATTATGTAAGGAATCTTGTATATGAATCTATGCCTGCTTGTATTTTTATTAAGATAAAGTATTTATTTCCGGTTTGAAAAAAGAAATCAGCGATACAGTATCGAGTCACAGGCTCCTATTTTAATAGTTAGTATGTAAAGTAGTCGTAATACCTCTTGCTATCAGAGTAGCGCAGCCGGAAACGTGACTTTTGATAGTGAGGGTGTTACAATATTTATAATTATATTTATAACATGTTATGCATTTTTATATTATTCATGTATTAATATTGTTGAGATTTATTATGTCATTGTTAGTTATTTAAAATTTAATGTTGAGACTTGTTATATATATTTAATTTTTTTTATACAAAATTGTAAATCCAATCCAAACCTCTTAAAATTAGATTGAATTAGATCAATTTTTTAAAAAAAAATCATTCAATTAATATTTTTTGAATCAAATAAAATTTTGACTCAAAACCGATCCAAACCGTATGGCGAACCCCTAATTGTAATGTTGAGGCTGTAGGCTTACTATAGAAAATAGATCATAAAGCACTTTTCTATTGCAGCGTAAATTTTTGCATTAATTTATATTAGATATTAGATTTTGCTTGCTTTCTTAATTTAGAGTCTCACACTACATAAAAAATAATTTTTAACGATAAATTTTTAATAACAATAATATAATGACCATTAATAACAATTATATATTTATCATTATTATTATATATTTAATAACAATTATCATTATTATCGCCAATGAGTTATAGTTCAAATGGCATAGTCTCCCCATACTCAATTAAGAGGTTGTAGGTTCGAGTCTCCTATCTTTAATAAAAAAAAAAATTATCATTATTGTCACTAAACATTAAAAAAAAAGTTTTTAATGACAAATTTTTAATAATCATAGTACTATTGTCATTTTTTTTTATTAAAATAATTTTTTTGACAAGTATACATAAATTTTTTTTTTCTTTCTTTTTTTCTTCATCTTATCCCAACCACACTTCACTCTCATATTTTACACTACCGCTCACCGTTGAGTACCACCGTTCACTATCACTCGCGTCTCCGCCAATCTCACATGCACAAAAACTATTCAAATGACAATCTCGTTTTGATCTCTCAAACACACTAGAACCTCTCAACCTCCACTCTCACTCGATCTCTTTCATTGTCGAGCTGTAACTGCCGCACCTCCATCGCCATCACTCTCGCGCGTGCATACAATCTCCAGAGGCAGATCTCGATTTCGATCTTGGTCTCAATCTCATTTTCACAGCCAACTCTCAGTCACCACTCTCACTTGGTCTCTTTCACTACCAAATCTCCAGATCTATCACATTCACCTCCACCACTTGCACTGCCATTGGTCTATCGCTCGAAAACATACGCGATCATTGCCTTCCATTGTTGCTCCATTGTAGGTATGTTTTTTCTCTTCTTTTTATTTTCTGTTTTTGTGTGTGTATTATTGTGGCTTCTATTTTCTCTTTATTTAGCTTTTTGTTTTTCATCTTCGATTATTTAATATTCGTTATCGATTCTGCTGCTGTTTATGTGACCGCTTCCACCATGGTTGCCGTTCACATTGCCATCATTGTCGCCTTTGTCACCACCATGTTAGACTGACCCTGCAGTCACTATCATCAGATTTATTGTTGGTATGATTATTTCATTTTTACATATTAATTTGTAACTTTAGCATTTTGTTAGGGTTTAGTTTAAATTAGTGGTTAAATTTGTTTAATGAAGTGTGTGATTAGAGTTTGTTGTATTTTAATATTATGGATGTAAAAATTAAATAATGTTAGAGTAGATTAAATAAGGTGAGATTAAGAGTGCTTGAGTTGTTGGAAGATTTTAGTGGAGTTTAGTGAATGAGTTTCTTTCAATTGGATTAAACTTATGTCGATTATTTTTGGCATATCTCTTGTTAGTTTGGTGAAATTATAATTAGGTTATAATTAATTAGACTAATAAATTTTTACTTATTTTTTTAAATTAGTTTCAGCTTGTGAATTTGATACATTATCCATTTTATTAGGATGATGATATTCTCTTTGATATTAGTTGGAGTTTGCTTTCTTTGTTGTGAATACAGTAATATTTCAGTTTGGTTTTCTATCTCTGAATATAATGAATATTTAAATTTTAAGTCAGACTTACATTTCCTAGGATAGAGTTTTAGGACAGAAGTGGGAGAAGGTCGCATGGCGGCGCCTTCTCGAAACCCTTGTTTGCTGGAAAATTGTGGAGTTATAAGGGGTTGCGCACTAGAACGGTTAGGTTTTGATGTTTTGTTGAATGCATGTATGTTATAATTTATGCCTCCAGCTGTTTCCTATGTGAAAACTATTATAAATTGTTTAAATTGTTTAAAACATATTTGATTTGTCAGAAAATGATAATTGTATTCGGCGAAAGAGTCTAATTACAAGGTACACTCTGTCAATTTTTCTAAAAAATTGAATAATTTGTGTTGTTCGTTGAATTCTTAGGTGTGTGTTTTGATACGATTCCAAGTCATCATCTATGGATGTATAAGGGGAATAACGGTGGCCGGGGGTTTAAAACCAGAATTCTTTGAGGGGGTTGACGCGTTTGTCGCGCATGTCTTCAGTATGGAACCATTTGGATCTGAAGGGGTATCTAGGTATCCGTGTCAAAAGTGTTGGCTGACTAAGTGGTTAGGACCTGCGGACATAACGCTTCACCTTTACTGTAATGGGTTTAAGGATCAGTATTAGATTTGGACGGAACAAGTTGAAGTGGATGAGTAGGAAATTAACCATACTGCCTCTAATTTGAATAGGTTTAGTTGTCAATCAAGGAAGGTTTGGGTGGTGAGAGACCTAAACATGGATGGAATGAGATGGGAGGCTAACCAAAAGAGATACAACGAGATGGTGTGTTATACAACAGGTGTTATGGAATTGGAAGAGGCTGAAGAAGAGCCTAACTCGGAGGCGAAGACATTTTATCATCTGTTAGAATCTGCTGTGAAACCTTTGTACAAGGGATGCATTCATTCAGAGTTGTCTGCATGTGTTAGGATGATGAGTATTAAGTTTGAGTCAAATCATACCGAAGAATCCTTTAATAAGTGGGTCATCCTTTACAATGAACTAGTACTTGCCAGTGCATTAGCATCCTTCGAAACCACTACGAAGCAAAGAAGCTAGTTTCAAAGTTGGGTCTAAATACGGTAAAAATTGATTATTATTTGAATGGTTGTATGCTTTACTATAAGACGGATGCAGACCTAACTGAGTGCAGATTTTGTAGATCACCGAGGTTCCAAGTCGAGAGAGAACAGATTGATAAATGCGGTTAAAGAGAATTCCAATGAAGCGGATGCACTACTTGCCCTTAATCCCTAGGCTGAAACGGTTGTATGCATCGATGAGTTCGGCCCCTCACATGACTTGGTATAATAACAACAAGAGAGATGATGGAATCATGATGCATCCATCACACAGAGAAGCTTAGAAGTAGTTTGATCGGGTCTATTTTACATTTGCGAGCGATCCCAGAAATGTTAGACTAACTTTATGCTCTGACGGGTTCGCACTGAATTCCAATTTCGGTAACATGTACTCTTGTTGGCCTGTAGTCATAACACCTTATAACCTGAGTCCTGAAATGTGCATGAAGAATTCAAACATGTTCCTAACTTGCCTTATACTTAGTTCCAGCAATCCAAAGGCCAAAATAGATGTCTTCTTACAGCCCTTGGTGGATGAGTTAAAGTAGTTATAGATCTATAGTATAGAAACGTCTGATATTTCGACGAAGAGAAACTTTCAACTGCAGGCTGCACTGATATGGACCATTAACGACTTTCCTACATACAACATGTTGTCAGGTTGGTCCACTTAGGGCAGAATGGAATGCCCCGTTTGTATGGAGGATATGAAAATATTTTGGTTGCCGAATGGTGGTAAGAATTTGTAGTTTGATTGCCATCGAAGATTCCTCAATTTTGATCATCCTTTTTGGCGCAACAGGGACTCATTCAAAAAGAATATAACTGAACATGAAGAGGCACTTGTGAGGTTGGGTGGTAGACAAGTTTGGCAATATGTACATAGAATCCCAAGGATCGTCAATAACGGGGCAGGTCTGAGACCTCCGAGATATCGCTGGGAGCATTGTTTGACTAAACAAATTATATTTTAGGAGTTGCTTTATTGAAAAGACAACTTAATTCAACATTGTCTTGATATGATGCACATTGAAAAGAACGTGTTTAATAGTATCATGCACACAGTAATAGACGATGAGCGAACAAGGATAATGATAAGGTTAAGTTAGACATGATTGACATTTACAGGCGGCCAGATATGAACATAAAGAGACTTGATAACGGGCAGTGGGCTAAACCAAAGGCAGTGTTCACTCTAATGAAGGAGCAGAGACAAAATATTTGTAAGTGGATCAGAGGGTTAAGATTTCTTTATAGTTATGCCTCTAACTTAGGCAGGTGTGCAAACATGTTACAGGGTAGACTTGCTGGGTTAAAGAGTCATGATTGTCACGTCTTCATGGAGTCTTTGCTTCCTGTCGCGTTTAGAGAACTTCCAACCAACATCTGAAAATCCCTCACAGAAATAAGTGAGTTCTTTAGAGAGTTATGTGCTATAAAACTTAGCAAACACAACCTCACTGTAAGCTAGAGAGGATATTCCCATCATAGTTTATAAGCTAGAGAGGATATTCCCTCCATCCTTTTTTGACGTTATGGAACAATTAGCAGTCCACCTATCGTATGAAGCAATACTATGTGGGTCGGTTCAATTTAGGTGGATGTACCCATTTGAGAGGATGGTTTATTTAAGCGCATCGTAAAGAACAAAGCTCAGATTAAGGGAAACATCTGCAAAGCAATTCTAGCTAAGGAAACATCTGCATTTTGCTCATTTTATTTCCAGTCTCATGTTGAGTCACGTAGAACAAGGGTTGCAAGGAACGATGAAAGGGGAGAATCCTCGTCAAGTAGAACAATATACCCAATCTTTTTACCAGAAGGAGTTGCAATGGGTGCGAGCAGTGACCACTGGTTAGAGTCGAAAGAAATTGATGCTGCACATTTGCATGTGTTGCTTAATTGTGACCAAATTTTATCCTACCTCATGTGAATTTTTTTAAGTCTTGGTAAATACTACAATCAGTAAGATACTAACTTCTTAATCTGACTAAAACTTTTTTATCCTATGCTGAATCATATATGTTATTCCAAAAGGCAAATCCTGATACCTCATTGAACAATTTTTCACATTGGTTCACAGAATACATCAACGTGTAGCTAACTGATACAACAGATTCAGAACTAGTTGTACTTAGTTGGGGCCCATTGAATAAGGGCACTAGCTACCCAATGTACACTGTTAATGGATATCTGTTTCCTACCTTACAGTGGTTAATTAGAAAGAAAATAGATAACACCAGAGTTTGGGTTCATGTGGATTCAGGCGGGGTCACTCTGATTAGTTTGGTGTGTTGCACAACATAATTAAATTAGAGTATTTCTTTACAAGGTATGCATATTTAAATGTGAATAGTATAATCCAAGTTTGCAACAAGGAACACAAAAGTACAAGGATTACAATATCACTAAAATTAATGTAACCAGAAAATATAGGCATGACGATCCTTTTATTCTACCTCAAAATCCATGACCCGTATATTATTTGCCTTATTCAGTTCATGCAAGTCTAGTAGGGTGGTTGTGGTCAAGACTAAGCCAAGAGGCCGCATCGAGTCTGATGATAGGATAGAGGGTCAAGAACCTTGTCAGATTGACGACCCAACTCCTACAAAAATGGTGGTTGATACCGGTGAGCCGATCACCCTTAGGTCTGCTATTATGGGTGATGACATCATTGACATTGGAATAGATGCCAACACACTTCCACCAGATGATGACGATTTTTTTAAAAAAAAAATGGGGTCGATGGTGACAAAAAAGAGGAAGACGAGTTCAATGAACATTAGGAAACTACGTCGGTAGACGAGGATGGTGAATCAAAGGAAGAAGATGATGAATCTGAATAGAATTAATGTAAATATAGTTTTGTGATATGTATTTTTTTAAGAAATTTTGCGGAGAATGTAATATAGTTAGCTTTATTTTAGATATTTCATTCAATTCCAAGTCATTCTGTATCTTTAAGTTAAATTTTTTATATTTCAAATCAGGTTTAACGCAGTATTTCAATTATTAGGGGTATATTATAGATGGACAAAAAGAGATTATTTTTGAAAATAAAACACTACCGTCGGAACTACAGTCAGAATATTCCAATGGTAATAGCCCAACCATTTCTTTTTAAATTTAAAAATTACTTTCGTCAGAATTACCGTCAGATTAATTCGATGATAAGTTAGCAGGTGACATATGTCTTGGCGCAAACGTTACCGTTTAAAAAAATTTCGCCGGTAACGCTCATCGGATTTCATTTTCACAGTGACTATATTCCATCATAGAATCCGACGGTAATCACCGTCGAATGAAAAAATTTCGACGGTAACCATTTACCGGCGAGGTTTATACTGTCTGATTTATTTCAACGGTAAATCCGACGGTAATTTACTTATCGTCAAATTTTAATTTCTTTTCTGACGGTAAATACAACGATACTCAGTGTTTTTCTTGTAGTGCTCAAGAAAAGAAAATATTTTTCTCTATCTCTCATATGGAATGCCAAAGAATCCAGGAAGCATTGTTGAAGGTCATCGTTGCCACCTCATCCTATCTTATTCTTTAAAAGATTTTTTAATTGAATTTGTCCTTTAAAGATTTTAAGTTAGTCATTTTAGTCTTTTCGTTTTTTCTGTTGCTAACAACGTCAAAATTTGTTGATGTAACACGTTAAGTGACACCATAACATACACCTAATAGTCATAATTGACGATTAATACGATAAGTTTATAAAATCAGATCAAATCAACCCTAAATCTTTGATAATAAATTTGAGTAATATTTTGGGACTAATCTTATTATTTACTCAATATTAATATTCATATTCATTTCTTGCACTTCCCCTTTAGTAGTGGTGGCAAGAAAAAACTGATTCCGATGAACGTGGAAGAGGCTGCACTCGATTTGCTGAGCCATGTGACTCAGCCTCGGATCTCATTTTTGCTTGCTTTATTGTTCTTCATTGCCTGCTGGGTTTCTTCTTTCTCCAATTTGCTTCTCCTTGCACTTACTATTTGGACAACTATCCAAGTAACGACCCTTTCTCTCTCTTTCCTTTTCTTTTTGGCTACTTAATTAATTATTTTATTTATTAATTAACTAATTAATAATTTTTCTATTTCGAGTATCAGAGTTTCAACGCAAACTCCTTGAGGAGGACTTGAATAAAAAATGGCGTCGCGTCATGTTCATCTCCTCGGTATACTATTTTCCAATTCCTTTCGCATTCTCAATTTATCTCCACACACTTCACTGGAATTCAACTTGTTGTGTGCATATTGGAACACTGGGAATGGTTGAATAAGCTGTTGACTCAAATTTGGACCAACTATTTTAATCCAAAGCTTTCAAGAAGGATATCCGCTATAGTTGAGGTGCATTTAACTTTCCTTGTCTGCGCCGGGATTCTATATATTTAATTTGCTAAACTAGATCACTTAGGTGCTACTTTATTTAGATTTTGTAAGCTAAATTCGTTTAGAATTATGCTACACATACAAGTGTTTTTAGTTTATAAGTCTTACAAGTTGGATAAAATCTAACAAAAATTACATTTACTTATTGGAGTGTGATAACACGCGTATCACTCAACCACCATTTCTAAAGTGCGCTCTCATTCACCATTATAGAAGACGCTTCTTCTTCACGTTCCTTCTTCTCCTCTTCCTTCTTCTTCTCCTTCTTTTTTGCGTTTTTCCTCCTTTTTTTTCGCGTGTTTCATCTTCATCGTTTTTTTTATTACTGTTGTTATTGCTGTATTTTTTTTTCCTCCTCTTTCTATTAATTTTGCAATATTATGTATTTTTTCTTCTTTGTTTGATTTTTTCTCCCAAGAAAAATTATAAGAAAACGAAATAAGAAAATGAGGAAGAAGAAGCAATAGAAGATGAGGAAGACGAAGAGGAAGAGTTTTGAATTATGCAAAACTTATCAGAATAAAAATATACCAAAAAATTCTTAAAATACACCCAAATATTTTCGTGTTACACCCAAATTTCTGCATATAATGAAAAATATTTTCTCTAATACTGTATTTTTTTCTTCTTTTTTTTCCTTATTTCTTTCTTTCTTTTAGTTAAATGAATGTAAGTTCATCCTCTTTCAAGTAATTTTGCAGCATTATGTATTTTTTTTCTTCTTCTTTATTTGATTTTTTGTTTTTTATTCTTGTTAACAGAGTAAAATAAGAAGAAACTTGAGAAGGTAAAATAAAAAGAAAAAGATAAATAAAAAAAAAGAAAGAAGAAGATGGTGATGATGATGATAAAAAAAAGAAGTAGTAGTAGAAGATAAGGAGGAGGAAAAGTAATAGTTTTGAGTTATGCAGAATTTATCAAAATAAAAATACATCTAAAAATTCTTAAAAGACACCTAAATATCTTTGTATTACACCCAAATATTTTCGTGCTATACTCAAATTTACTGCAGAAAAATGTTTCCTCTAATGTTATATTTTTTCTTCTGAATTCAACCACACTTTAGCCACTTAATTGGATTCAAAATAATAATCAATTTCGTTCTGATTCAATTAACAATTTGAACCTGATTTATTTATTATTTTTAACAACGAGATAACTGATGATGGAGGAGAAAGAGAAAAAGAAAAGAGAAAAAGAAATTCGAATGAAAAAAGAAAGAGAAAGAGGAGGAGGAGAAAAAAGTGGTGTTGATGACAACGATAATGAGAGAAAAAAATTACGAAGAAGAAGTGGCAAGAAGAAAGAAGAAGAAGAAAAAGATCAGAAGAAGAAGAAGAGGCATGGAGAAAGAAGAAGAAGAGGCACGGAAAAAAACGTGAAAGCGTGTGAATATAAATGGCTTATATGAAAACGCTTGTATGTGAAAAATAACTCATTGGTTTAATATGATTGGATATAAGTCTGAGGTTAATTAAGTTTGTTTTTTCTTGTGTCCTTATCTTTAACATGGGTTTTGATTGGAACTACCCGAATTATGATTAATAGTCTTCATCTCAAGGGTGACGTATGTCAAATAGCATTATCTATATTTCTCTAAGATTCTAAGGCACTAAGCTATATAAAATGAAACAATTTATATGAAAACAAATTAAATAAGCAAGTTTGATTTTTTAAGCAAGTAATAACACTTGTCACTGTGAGAACTATAAAATATACTTTGCCCATATTTAAAGAAAATTCCTTTCTAAACGTTTATGCCTTATGTTTGGAGCCACCAATTGTTTGTTAAATCATTTTTCTTTACTAATCTAATCATTCACATTTTTATGCAACTCATGATTACGCCAATTCTAGATGAAAAAGTCCTTCTGTATTCATTTTTATCAAAATCTGAGGTGAGAATTGGAATTGCATTTGCCCAGTATTTCTTTTTGGTTAGTGAGTCTTATTTTTGAAAAAAGTTCATGTTTATCATTTTTGGCATAATTTGTTTCGTTTTTCATCTCGGACTCAGTATTTGGAATGTGTTATGAGAATTTATGTCTCCTTTGTTAACCTTCTCTTTTACTTTCCTCCAATGAAGTATGATATTTCATTCCAATTGTACTTTTACTTTTATACAGTAGTAAAAACTTTCAATTGACACCCTGATTAAAGCCATGAAGGCATTATATATGTTACAATGATTTCGGCAAACAAACTTTCTAGGAATTGCTTTAAGGGAAGTCCATCTTTAAGGTAGCAAAATGGCTACTTGGAAGAAAAATTGAATGACAAGGACTTGCAGACATTTGTCGAGGTAGAAGCAGAGGAATTGACAAGGAGGATAACTGTGAGCTGAGGTTCAACACCAACATGGGATGCAACGCTTAATATAGTTCCGAGAATTTCCCTACTCAATCAAATTTTATATTTTAACATGTTATGTTCTATTTATAAATCTGTTACATCTATCATTAAATTAGGCAAAAAAAAATTATTTATTTTGTAGTCCAACTTCTTTTGTTTTTATCCTTTTGTAATATTTTTATACTAATTTATCACGTGATTACAAATGTAAGTTCAAATTATTTAATACATGAAAAATTAAATCCGTCAAAATTTTTTTAATAACTAATGATAAGATAGGATGACAATAATTTAAATTTTAATATGTTATTTTCCTCTAATTATAAATCTGTGGCATCTATCTATAAATTAGGATAAAGTGTAATTTCCTTCTTATGGTCTAATTTCTTTTTTGTTTTTATCCTTTTGAAAACTTTTGTATTTTATTTAGGATTAAAAGTATAAGTAGTT
>NC_029786.2:92164957-92184875 GCF_000816755.2 Arachis ipaensis
GTAACAATCATTATTATCCAATTATTTATCTAATTAAATTTATTTTTCAATTCCTATATATATTGAAAATATAAATTCTAATTATACAATTGAGTAATTGTTATGGGAAGTCAAGAAGGTAGTAACATAGACACATAGTAGTATTAACTTAATATCATCAACTTGCTTTGCAAATTGAACTGCATGAAAACTTGTCTTTCCAAACGAACTAAGCCATGTTCATTAGGGATATAAATAAAAGAGAGTTTTTAATTACTACTTACTAAAACGTAAAAACACACATACAAATGATAGAAGTAATCAATGATTAGTTAGCAGTGAATAGTGATGACCATAGACATTCCCATTCCAAGACAGGGGGCAAAACCGTAACTACAGTGAAGCTAAGATAGATCAGAAGAAAATTCAACTTAATTTTCAAAATTCAATTTAATTTGATTTGGTGAGTGTTTTTCTAACTAACCACACACAGTGACTATGACAAGGTCGTAGCTATTAGAGGCTGCATGGTTTGCTTCAAAAAAACACACACTAATCACTCTCACAAACACTCATACCATTTTAGCAACTAACTTTTGCTTCCAATCAGCCATGACTCGCTGTAGTGCTCCGCCCTCATCATCGCCGCCGAGGCCAACACCTATTCCGGCCAAATTCTGGCGTGCATGTGCTGGAATCTCTGCACAGGCACCAGTAGTGAACTCTAGGGTTTACTACTTTCCACAGGGACACATCGACCAAGCTGCTTCGCAACCGCGAAACCTTTCACCTCTAGTTTACTCCAGGCCGGTCATCCCTTGCCGTGTCGCCGCCGTCAACTTTTTCGCGGACCCTAAGACCGACGAGGTCTTCCTCAAGATTCTTCTCCTTCCTGTCACCGATGGATCCGCTCAGGATTTTCTTCCACCTGCCGTGGCCGCCGAAGGCAGCGGCAACGGCAATGGTGACGATGAAAAGGTTGAGTCGTACGCCAAGATTCTCACGCGGTCCGATGCGAATAATGGCGGAGGGTTTTCGGTGCCGAGATCCTGTGCGGACTTGATCTTCCCGCCGTTGAACTTTGAAGAGGACCCGCCGGTGAGACGCTTCGCATAACCGACCTCCACGGCGCCGTTTGGGAGTTTCGCCACATCTACCGCGGGACGCCGAGACGGCACCTCTTCACTTCTGGCTGGAGCAAGTTCGTTAACAGCAAGAAGATTATCTCTGGCGATACTGTGGTCTTCATGAAGGACTCCGATGGCAGGATGTTTGTCGGAATCCGCCGCAATATGTCGTCAGACGACGGTATCTCAGACGGCGGATTGGATTGGTTAGCAACGATAGTTGGGATGGACGAGGGGGAAAAGGAAAAAGAAGAGAAAAATGAAGAGGTGATAATGGAAGGGTTTGCAAGAAACGGGAAGGGGAGGGTGAGTTCGGCTTCAGTGGCGGAGGCGATGGAGCTGGCGGCCCAGAACAAGCCGTTCGAAGTTGTTTACTATCCAAGCGTGGGTTGGGGGGAGTTTGTGGTAAAGGCAGAGGATGTAGACGTGAAGATGAATGGTATTTTCTGCAGTGTTGGGATGAGAGTGAAGATGGCCAGAGAGAACTACGATTCTTCACGGATGACTTGGTTTCAGGGAACAGTTTCTGGTGTTACTGTTCCCGGTGAAGCTCAACCATGGAGCGGTTCTCCTTGGCGCATGCTTCAGGTATAACATTTGCCCGCTTTGTGAATTTTGATTTGTGTGCTTATATAGTGATATGGAGACTAAATCCTCATTCGTACACGATTATTCATTTTGTTCAAATTTAAAATTATCTATAATGGTCTCTTAGATTTAAGTTCGGATACCAAAATAGTCTATTGATTTTGGGATAATATAGAGTGCTAGCACCCTCATGGTCCAAAATAAATTATTCTTCTTGGTTTCTACGTCCACTATTCTTCATTTTTTATTTGTTTAAACGTCAAGAATAAACCACATCATTTAGTCATCATCCAGCGTAGCATGAAGGGTGAAATCTCAGCATTTCGTTTACCTAATTATGAACGAAAAGAATCAAGGAATCATACTGGTGTCCATACTTAAATTTAGAGGACTAGTATAGCTAATTTTAAATTTGGGGATCAAAATGGATAATCGCGTAAATTTTAAAAACGGTTGTGATATGGACTTTGAATGAGAATTGGCAAGAAAGGAAAAAGAAAAAGAATGGAATGAAAGAAATAAGATAGAAACTCAAGTGCAGTTGATTTCATGTCAAGTGCAGTTGATTTCATGTGAAGTTGATAACTAAGAACCGTTAAATGATACCAATTTTTTATCTATTACTTTCAACTATCAACTTTAACTGCACTTGAGTTTTCACCAAAAAATAAATAAAGAAAAATTTAAAGAAAGAATCTCTTGGTTTCTTGTGGTGTGTTCTTGATTTCTCCATCTTAACGTGACGGTTGCTTAATAGTAATTATATAATAATAATAATAAATAATAATAACAAAAAAAATGGAAAGAAAGAACTATTTTCTTGGTCTGTTATAGTGTGCCAGCAATTTGTTTGTGTATTGTTATAGTTTGTTACTTGAGTATATACTATATAGCATAATGGATGAATTTTTACTGAGATCGTTTTGGTGGCTAACTAGAAAAAAAAACGAGAGAGTTTCTTGGCCTTTTGTGAAGGGAAAAGAAAAAGAAAAAGAAAGGAGAGTTGTTTCTGTTATGTGAGTGAGTGAGTCATATATATTTAATAGATTTTGATTGAGAATTATTTAATGATAAATAGATCTATTTAGTGTTATTTCTTTTGAGATGATAAAATAATATATCTAAAGAATGAAAATTCGGTCCTAATATTTTTTCTTGAAGCTGATGTTAGCTTTTTTATTTTTTCCTTCTCTGATAATATTATAGATTACATGGGATGAATCTGAAATCTTGAAGAATGTAAGTCCCGTTAGTCCATGGCAGGTGGAGTTTCTTTCTGACACACCTTCACTTCCTCAAGTATTTCCCCCGACAAAAAAATTCAGAATTGCAGACGGTTCTTCTAAAATTTTCAGTCATGAAGTGGAAGAATCTTCCTTTTCCATGACAAGACTTGCTATTCCTGATTTAGCAATGGGAGTGCTGAATCAAACATTGTTGATGAGTAATTATGGCACCCCTTTTCCTGCTAGCATTCAGGGAGTCAGGCATCCTCTACTTTCTGCACCTACTTGTCCCATTTTTCCGATTAATCCTCCTCTGTCTATTGCTAACTCCTTTAAGAATAACATTAGACCAAGGTTAAATGCTATGTTGCCAGAGCCTAATATTAACACTCATAAACCTGAAAGCTTATCTCCACATAACAAGTCTAGTTTGACTCCTAACAGCAACTCAACCAAATCTGGGACTGCTTCTTTTCAACTATTTGGTTGTACTATTCAAACAGATCAAGAAATTGATGACCAATTGATGACCATAGCACCGCTAAAAATGACGCAGGAAAAGACAACGTATAATAGAGGCATTGACAAACCAATTACATAGAATTTGACTTGCACTGTTAACATTATTCTGAATTCAAATTGATCACTAGTTCTTCTACTCAAACTAATCACTGTTAGTGTATGCATATAGTTTATTAGTTCTTAAAAGAATAAATGATTAGTAAAATATAGAAGTGATGATTCTATTTTTTATCATTGTATTCTTTTTTTTAACAAAATAATATTCGGTAAAATTTTATGTTTATTTGTGTTGTTTATTAAATAAAACATATTTGTATTTCTACAATTTATATAAATGAACTTGTACTAATATACAAAAAATTAGTAAAAATGAATATAAACAACATAAACTTAGATATTTAATTTATTTAATGCTTTTATTTTGACTACTGAATTAAAAGGCAAGCAGTTCACATTTCGTTTTTAATTTTAAATATTAATCTTTTATGAGCATGCGCAGCATTAGTAGAGCGTGAATACACGTTTCCACGTTTCTCTCTTCGTCTTCTTTCTTCTTCTATTTCTTCGCGTTCCTCCTTCTCTTTCTTCGTATTTCTCTTTCTTCTTCTTCTTTGTGTTCTTTCTTCTTAGTTTTATTTCTCTTAAAGGAGTAAATTAAAAAGAATTTTAAGAAAATGAAATAAGAAGGAGAAGATGAAGAAAAAAAGATGAAAAAGAAGAAGACGAAGCGGAAAATGAGGAGGAGAAATTCAAGTGAAATGAAACCAAACAAATCTAAATTAAACCAAAAAATGAATCGAAATTTATTAAAGAATAAAAAAATTGGTCAATACTTAAAAGAAGCATCAACTAAACCTCATTTAATTCACAAATAAATCAAAATTAGTTCAGATTTGAACAAAAACTAACTAAACAACCACACATGAACAAGTTCAGTAAATTCAAACAAAACAAAACCAAATGAATCTAAATTAAAATAAGAAATGAATCGAATTTTTTTAAGGAATAAAAAAGTACTTAACAACAACATCAAGTGAACCTTAGTTAATTCACAAATGAATCGAAATTAGTTCAGATTTGAACAAAACTAACTAAACAACCACATATAAACAAATTCAGCAAATTCAAGCGAAATGAAACCAAATGAACCAAAATTTTTTAAGGAATAAAAAATTTGGTCAATACTTAACAGCAGTATCAAGTGAATCTCAGTTAATTCACAAATGAATCGAAATTAGTTCATTTGAACAAAAACTAACTAAACCACCACATATGAACAAGTTCAGCAAATTCAAGGAAACAAAACCAAATGAGCTAAAATTAATTAAGAAATGAACCGAAATTTCTTAAAGAATAAAAAATTTAGTCAATACTTAACAGCAACATCAAGTGAACTTTAGTTAATTCACAAATGAATCAAAATTAGTTTATATTTGAACAAGTAGTAAAAACATTCAATCATCAACAAAAGCACATCGAATTCATTTTTGAATCCAAATGAACCTCAAATAAACTAAAAAATGAATCGAAATTATTTAATAATGGCATTAGAAAAAATCAGAACTAATAAAGATATTAACAAAATATTGGTGTTGTTCGTGATTACAATAACAAAAAAAAATATAACGAAAAAAAAAATAAAAAAAAGAAGAATTTACGTGCGCAAATTATAAAAAAAAGAAACAATAACAATAAATGTACATGTATAAATTTAAAATACATGGTTTGATTTGGTTATGGTTATGGCTTAAATGTAAACATTTATTTTAAAGTAGTGCTTACTGCTCAATCTCAAATAATAACTACTTGGATAATGTAAGAGATTTTTAAGGGAGAATAATGAACAATAAAGAGTCCATTGCTAAAGGAATTCTCTTTTCTTTTTTTTTTTCTCCCAAAATATTTGAATCTCGTATATTAAAAGAAGATATAAGATAAATTTAGATTATTATCTCTTCTTCTCTTTAACTTGATTTAAAATGGATAGAGATTGTTGCCTCCAAATAATGTGGGTGGTCAGCTTATGAATGAATGAATATCATTGCAACTTAGCTAGAAGACAAGTTTCAATATATACACTTTCTGTCTGAGGATAATTTTGTCTCTAAGAGAGTACATAATATTATCTAGTCCATTCTTCTTTCTTTCTTCAATGATCGTAACATCCCATGCTAAAAATAAGAGGTATTACTATTTGGGGATGCTACGGTAAAGTTGTCAATTTCATCTTTTTATAAAGATGTTTTTTGTTTTGTGGTTGTGATTGTTTTAAAAAAGTGTTACTAAAAGTGTTGCTTAAAAAGAAAGTGTTACCCTTAATCTTAACTTGGCTCTGATACCAATTTTTCATTTTCGACTTTTCTTTTAATTTCTTTTTCGAAATTTCTATTAACTCTTCATATTTTGATTCGAATAAGTTTATAATTTGTATAGATTCAATTGGTGGTGCTTTATTTAAAGGATTTTGATAAAAATAATTTGCAGCTTCATAATCTAAAGTATTGACCATTTCTACTATTTCTCTTGTATTTGTTATATGATCATTTATTACTAATCCTTAATGTATATTTATAATTCTGATTTCATATTTATAGTTTTTTAATTCTGATCTAATTTCTATCATAATTATAATATTCTTTTTTGCATGGATTATTGTATATAAAATCTTTTATCTGTTTGTCTTTTTCTTTAATATAATTTTTCAAATCCTCAAAAACTTCTTTTATTTCTACACTTTCTCTTGTTTCTAAATATCTTTCTAATTTTTCAATTTTATTCTCCATTTTTTCTTTTAGCAGCTTTAATTCTTTTAGATCATAATATGATTTTCCAGGCATTTATAAATTTTTTAAATTTAATTCCAACTTGTTTATATTTATTCTTATTTCTATCCTTTTTATTATAAGATCATCAATTTCGATCTGGAGATTATTTAATTCTCTTTTATACTCCTCTATTTTATTTTTTAATTTTCTCGCTCTTTTCCTTTTTATTTTATTTTCTGGTTTTTCAATCTTTTTATGCTTATAATTCCTAAAAATAGTTTTGTTTAGCATTATTTATTTTAGAATTTCTGCAAACTCTATTATCGATTCATCACTATTTTCTAGAGATTCTATTAATTTTTCTAGCTCTTCAACTTCTCTTTTCAACTTGTCATAGATTATTTTTAGAGCTTCAAATGCTCTTTGATTTATTTCAGAAAACTGCAAATAATTCAAACGATTTTCTCTTTCAAAGAGCTCTTGTTTCTTATCTTGATAAGTTACATATATTTCTTCCTTATTTATTGTCATAATTTAGTATTTAGGGTTTCATTTAATTTTTCGACCTTTTTTGTTAATTCTTTTATTTCAGAGTTTTCTTCTTTAATCTTTAACTTAGATAAACTTATAGGACTATTAATTTTAGATTCTCTTATTTGAAAATTCGATGAAACCGATCTTCCTGATGGTTCTTTTAATAATAGAACTGGGTTTTCAATAGCTTTATATTTTAGTATTTCTGTTTTTACAATTTTCTGAAATAATTCATCGACATAAATTCTTTTTCTATTTTTAAATATTATACTACGATGGCTATTTGTTAAAGCATAATTTATTGCATATGTAATTGAAAATGGTTCATCATCTTGTTTCATTAAACTTTTTCTATGAAATTTATAAGCTAAACTTATAGATCTACCAAGATTCTCAGTTGATAGAGGTATAGCATATCCAAGATGGGCATTAAATTTAACATTTACATTTGCCAAGTTTCCATGAACAATCCCAATTATTTGATCTATTGGGTCATCAGTAATTCTTTTGTCACAGATTGCTAAACTTATTGGTGAATTAATTCCCTTCATATATGTAGATTTGACTAAGACTTGTATGGTACTAATATGAATCCATCCAATTTTAGATCTTTTTGTTGATCCTTAATTTTCTCAATTTGTTTACTCAATTCTTCATCATTTATTAACGCTATTTCAAGTTCTCCATTGGCAGATTTTATTTTTATAGGGGCTTCAAGTTGAATTTTTCCATAGTATATTATATTTTTTCTATTAAAAACTTCTTTTAAAAGACTTTGTTTATTAAAGTTTTCATTTGATTTGAGATTTAGTTCTGTTTTTAAAACAGCCTATTTTTTATTATCTAATAAAGCGGTTAATCTATAATAATCAGATTCTTCTGTTAATTCTAAGCTTTCTAAATAATTCATAACTAAGAGACTAGGATAAAGATGTACCTTTCTGGAGAAAAACTTCCTTTATTTAGTATATTTTACATAAGGTGTTTTTATCTCCAGAGGAGAGATTGTAGATACTAACTCCAGAGGGGAGTTTAGAACTATTTTTTCCTAAGGGAATTCTTTGTCAGACTACAGAATCGCCTTGGCAGCTTCCTCCTTGCTCTCCTAGCATATGAGTACTCTTAGCCTTCTGCTTTTTGTTTTCTGATGCCTTCTACAATTGCCTAAGCAATCTATTTATAATGGTTGGGTCTGATGGACAATTCCCATCCTTACCCTTCTTATGACGTCATTGCTTATGTCATTGTCTTGCACCAACTACATTATTGGTGCTTTATGACCTAAGCGCTTACGTCATTATGCAATGATGTTGAGGGATGCTTCAGATGCACTATCCTCTTCTTTTATCATGTGGATTTCAGATGCATTGTCCTCTTCTTTTATCATGTGGGTTGATTCCGTTTTATTATTGCTTTCTTCAGATATTTCTAAGGCACATAGCTGGCACTTGTGGTCTTCTCTGTCTTTTATCAAATAGCAGAGATTCCTCTTTATCCCTTCAGGGAGCTTTTCTAAAAGTCCAGATAAATTGTAGAATGCTGATTCAAATTTCACCAAGAGTCTCATCTCTCTTTCTTCAATTTCATTTCTTTTACTGGACACAAGCAGAGTATTTCTACTTTTATAATTAATCTTTGTGTGAGATTCCTTCGTTATTTTTTGAGTTCTTTCAAAGACCCTTGCTAATGTGCTAGCTTGTCTTCCTTCATGACCGTAAATTGTTAAATCTTGAATTCGATCAATTGGTTGAAAATTTCCTGAGAAGACGGACATGAATATTACTTGGTGTGCTGGAACCAAGCATTCTTCTTCTTCATTAAAAATAGGTTGACTGTTTGTAAATTTTAGGGATACATCCCTTGGATTTACATTGTCAATCATATTTTTAAATCTCTTTACTGCATCAACGAATCCTGCAGGAAACTCACTAATAATTTTTAGATCATTAAAAATTAAAATTGTATCAATTAATCCATACTGAAAAAACTGATAAGTGTCAGATGGGGAAGCATCTGAAAAAATAACCAGCTTTGTTAGCTGTTCTTTGGCAATAGGATAATATCCCAAAATTGCCCTTTTTTCTTCAGTCCAATTCAGGACTATATTAAGGGTTTCTCTGAGATTTGATCTACAGACCATTTTCTTTTCCTTGATTTCAGTCCTTGTAGGAATGTTTCTTATTATTTCTATTCTCTGAGCTTGAATTGGAGCTTTATCTGCTCTTTTTAGGGTTTGTTCTGGATGAAGAGCTTCATATTCCCTAAAAGATTCCTTTGCCTCTTCCAGTGTTAAAAATCCTCCTTTATGAATTATCCTTGATTGATGTGTGAATGGTGCTGCTTTTTCCCAAGCATCATATACTCCTTTCATGGGGCCATTATAAATTACATAATATTTTCTTAGCTTTTAGACATCCTGACCAGGTTATGTCTGAAGCATCTGTTTCTACTATTAAGTAGTCGTTTTCTTATAGAATATAAATTTCTGGAAGCTTTTGACATAATTCTTTGATTCTTTGAATTTGCATACTATCTTTTTCTTCCCATTTCCATTCTTTTTTAGTACTTATTTTTGGAAATAAGTTTTTAGTGTATTCTGTTATATTCTTTAAAAATCTTTGGTCAGAAATATAATTTATACACCCTAAAAATCTTTGTAATTGTTTTCTATCTTCTATTTTATTAGGAAATAGATTTACCTTTTCTAAAACATTTGGTTGAAGTTTTAGCTTTTCTTGAGTGGATAGAATTAATCCAAGAAACTCTATTTCTTGTCTGTCTATTCTTGCTTTCTTTTTGCTAAGAACTAATCCTTTTTCTTTACATCTTTCTAAAACTATTAATAATTTTTGAAGATGATCTTCTTTATCCTGTTTTGTAAAAATTAATATATCATCAATGTAAACTAAAACAAATTCATTTAACTCTTTTAGATTTTCTTCCGTAAATCTTTGATAAATACATGGGGCTTATTTTAATCCGAAGGGTAAAACATTCCATTCATAGAGCAACACACTTGTTGATTCTTTTGTCGGGCAAGTAAAAGCAGTTAATTTCTTTGTTTCTTCGTCTAAACGAAGTTGCCAATATCCAGATTTTGCATCAAGAGATGAAAACCAAGTTGCTCCTTTAATTTTTTCTAAAATAGAATCTTTTCTTGGAAGTTTATGAGCATCACCAACAGTTGCTTCATTCATCTTCTTATAATTAATTACCATTCTTCGTTTTCCCCTTTTAATTTTATTATTGTTTTCGACATAAAAGGCTGGAGTCGCATGACGACTTTTACTTAATCTTATAATTCCTTTTTCCAAAAGATCTTTACATTCTAATGAGAACTCTTCTCTATCTCTTGCGGAATAAGGAATTTTATTTGGAACATTTATCTCTTTTATAGAATCTTTTAATTTAATACTTACTAATTCGTTATTTGTATTTTTAACATCTAAAGGATTTTCAGCAAAAGAATCGTGTGGAGCTTTTAAAATTATATATGTTAATTCTTGAATGAATGGATGATATAGTTTTAAGAAGTTATTTCCTATAATAAAATCCATTCCAGAATCTAACATATATATGGATGGAACAATGAACCTATAATTTTGAATAAATATTTCAGTCATTTCTGCTTTTTGGTTAATTTTATGTATTGATTTGTCAGCTATTCTAACTCTTAATGGTTTCTTTAATTTTTTCCAATCAAGTTTTATATTTGTACTAGCAAAACATTGTGTTGCTCCAGTGTCTATGAAAGCATTTATAAACTTTTCTGTTATTTTTATAGTAATAAATGTAGCATTATTACTCAGTCTCTGAGTCTGTTTTTGAGACATATTCAAAAATATAATCTAAGTTATCATCTGATTCTTCTAATGGTTCCATGAAACAAGACTTAGCAATTTCTAATTGTTTGGTAAGGTCCTTTTTATCCTTCTTTTTTGGACATTCATTTGCATAGTGTCCTTCTTCTTGGCAATACCAACACTTACAATTTTCTTTTTCATTTGGGCAATAGTCATTTTTTTGTCTTTTGTTTTTATTGTTATTTCTTTTTCTAAAATACCTCTTTTTTCTCCGGTTTGGATAGTATTTTCTTTTTCTAAATTGATATTTTCTTTTTCTTTGAAAATTTTTATTAAAACCATATTTTTGAGGTATTTCTTCATTATTCTGACAGCAAATTCTAATTATATTTTCAAATCTTTTTTGAGTCGCTTCTTGCATACAACATTCTTTTATTTCCTCTCTTATTGCAGAGGTTGCTCCGCCAAAATTATTTTCAATTGTTCCCCTATTTATTTCTCTTATAAATCTTCCCATTATAAATTCATTAGCAGGGTATGAAAGTTTTGTTATATACATACTAAGATAATGGTCTTTATCTTCTTCTTTTAATTTATAATAATACATTCTATATTCACATATATAAGATTCCACATTACATAAATCATATATCTGAATATTAGCTAAATGGTTTTTTGCTTCTTGATATTTTTTATTATAGACTTCTTGTCTATGATCTATAATATTTTTTCCAAAAAATTCTTTATACAGAATCATCATTATATGTAATATCTTATCATAAACTGTTATTTTTGTTGCTAATTCTTCTATTATTTGATTTTCTATTGATGTCATATAATCTCTTACAGTTCCTTTAGTATGAAACCCTATATAATTCCAGATATCTCCTCCAGATAATTCACTAAGTTTTGGATTAGTAAAGGCTTCTAATAAGAAGGAATTCAACCAGTTTTCGAAAATTTCTTTTTCATTCTTTTTACAGTCTAAATCGAGCATTCTTTCTCCTT
Organism: Arachis ipaensis; assembly: GCF_000816755.2. Lineage (NCBI taxonomy): Eukaryota > Viridiplantae > Streptophyta > Magnoliopsida > Fabales > Fabaceae > Arachis > Arachis ipaensis. The sequence continues at coordinate 92,176,510 of NC_029786.2, forward strand.
CCAATTCTTGGATTTTAGGAACGTATTTTGATGGTATTTTTGTATACTTTGAATTTTTATTCATAAATCCCTTTTTAAAAGCATAGTTTTCAAAACCCGTTTCCATTTAAATTGAGATTGATTATCCTTAGATGTTCCAGCTTCATTTTTTACTTGTATTGGAATTGCTGGTTCTTCATCACTTGAATAATCTAGAATGTGTTCTTCATTTTCTATATTTTCAGAATTTACTGGTTCTTCTTCTATTTGAAATTCTTGTTCCATAATATTATTTTCTTGGGCCATTTTTAATTGTTTAAAAAGCATCGTAACTTTTTCTAATTTTTCTTCAATATTCATAATTTCAATGGTGGTTTTACTTTTAGTTTTGTTATGTTGGCTATATTTTGAATTTTTTTTTCTTTGGGATTTTCTTTCTAAAAATATTTATTTAATATCTGTTTAATTTCGTTTATATTAGGTTTCTCTTTTTTCTTATTTCTTTGAAATTTTATGGATACTAATATTTCTTCAAGCATATCTACTATATAATTTAATTGTGGGTTAAAAGTATGATAGAGATGTGGGGAATCATTTCCATGGTAGCATTTTTTAGAAATTCCTTGTGAAATATAAGTTTTTTCAGGTTTTTGAAGTCCTTCAATAAAACTTATAATAAAATAAAGATTTTGAGAAAAATCATTTTGTATTGATTTTAAGAATTCGGTGTCATTACAATTAACATTAGTTAAAATCATTAGTTTTTGATCTATTAATTTTGATAATTTAATTATTTCTTCTCTTAAATCTTCTAATTTACTTTTTTCCATTAGGTGACGCTTTTCTTCATAAAATGCTATGGTTTTAAGTGTTATGTAGTTAAAAGTGTGGCTTTAGAATATATTATTTATGTTTTGCCACGTAGACGTCTTTAAAAAAAGTTGTTTTTGAGATCTTTATTTAAGTGGTGCCTTTACTATTTTGATATTTCACTCCTTATACAACCGTATACTTTTTTTTAAAAAAAAAGAAAAAGAAAAATTCCATTGAATAATTTTATTGATGTACTGAAAAAAAAAAAAAAACTTAATCACGGGAAGACAAAGCATGTCGTTCAACTAAATGAGTAATAAGTTTCAATTATTTATATGCAAGTAAATGAAATATAGTATATACTAATACTATTAATTTTGTTTACATTAATATAAGTACAAAAAACTTCTCTTTCCAAATCAGACCATGTTATAAATGAAGCAATAATGTCTCGCATCTATGTTATAAATGTTGGTGAAGTAAAGAAAGAGGTGGGCTTGGAGGTGGTTCGGATCTGGCTTTAGAATGTTACATTCTTCTGCTCGTGGAGCTTAGCGATGGACACTGCTTGCAAATAGGCATTGGGCTTGGCTAATAGTAACTCATACTTGAGTGTATTGTTAAGCCCAGCTATAAAGACAGAGACGATTCAGTTTTCGCTGAATCCACATACATGGAGAATGGATCCTTTCAATTGTTCAAAAAATTAAAGGAGTAAAGTGTGATTTATAATCTTTCAATGCACTTTTTCTTATGTTTTTTCTTGATCCCACTTATAACAATTAATGGTGAGAGATCACACTTTACTCTTTCAATTGTTAAAAAAATTGAGTGGATCCATTTCCCATACATGGTTAGTCAACTTTTTAAACTCGATTTGGTACTCCTCCACCGTACGAGATATAAGACTCGAGAAAATTATGAAAAGAATAATTAGATAATTAATCATTGAATTAAAATAGTTAAAATGTACTTAGATGGATCAAAAATTAAAACTTAGAAATTTGAAAATTTAAAGATGGTAATTGAATTTAGTCGTTTTTTTAAGTGGGAACTGGGAACATATAAGGTATTTCAAAAAAAAAAAGTGTAAAAATACATATTGATAAATTAACCGATTGTACCGGCTTAAGTCTGTCCGCTATTGTGAGTGAGATTATTAATTATGAGTGAAGAGAGTTAAGAAATTGGAATTTATAATTTCGAGAGATGAAAATCATTACAATGTGAATTATACGCTAATTTTAAAAGTTTCGGCATAAAATTAGGTCAACGGGCTTAAAGGAGTGAACCGGGCCCAAGTGAAATGCACACTGATATAGAGAAGAGAGAAGAACACAAACCCTAATTTCACAAACTTCAATCCTCCATAACTTTTGATCCAAAGCTGCGATTAACAAGCTGTTTGTGGCCACGCATTCGTATCAGAATTCTCTTTGATTCTATCTGAATAAAGTGGTAAGAAACTCTGTATTTTTTGCTCAATTTTCTATTTTGTCTAGTTTTGCGTTTTTGTTTGGATTTTGAAAAAATATTGTGATTTTAGTTGTTTAGGGGTACTCTAGTAAGAGCTATTGGTGGGTTCCATCACCAATCCCAGTGGGAAAGGTAAGATAACTATAAACTCTTGTAGTTTGTTGAAATTGTGAGCCCTAATATTGATTTTTAGTAATTGTATGATATTAGATTGAAATTGGTGTTGATTTGGCTAATTGGAGTATTTGGATGTGAGCTTGGTGGCTGAGACTTGGTATTTTGAACTTGGAAGAAATCAACCAAGGGACAGTTTAAGTTTTATTTAAATACCATGTAATGTGACATGAAGTCCTAGGCTAGATGCCCATAGGAATAGGATTGAATTGTATGATTTGATAGAATTAAAATGTCATAATGATGAAGTATTGGATTTGATTTTGATTTGGTGATTGGTTTTTATGAGTTGTGAGAATGCGATATGAATTATTGATTGAAATTATGAACTGTTGAATTGTTGAAATATTGATTTGAATTGAATTAATGAATGTTGGGTCAGAGGCTGTGAATTTAGACCGGAGGCCGTGAAAGGTAAGTTGGTAAGTTGGTGAATGTATTGAATGTTGATTCATGAGCTTGAAATGATAACTATGGAATCGAGTATGTGGAATGTGGTAATGATTTGTTAGAATAGCGAAATTGAGTTAAGATGTTGAAATTAGAATTTAGAGTTGTAATAGGTAATTTAAGTAGGCTTGAACTTGGTTGATATAAAATGACTGAATTAGGATGATTGAGGACATTATATTGAGTAGAAATTGATATGGCTTGTGAATCTTTGGAAAAATTCGTAAATTTTATTTTTGGGCAAAAACTGATTTTTGGTCAATTTTGGCAGGCTGAAACTCGGTCCTCGGAGTTGAAAATTTAACGAAAATAGATTTTTATGAAAGTTTATTTATTGATCTTTCTAACGGTTCAAGAATGGTTGAAAAATGATTTTTAACGAAAAAGTTATGCGCATTTAAAGTTTTGATAAAAAATTGCATTTCTGCAGCATATCAGCATATCGGCTCTTTTGTTATTCGTTTTTTTTACGGTACTCAGCGTTTTTCTTATAGTGGGGTTCCGGCATTGCCGTCTCACCAATAGAGCTAACAGAGTCTTGGCTAGGCCGTCCAAGTATACTACGGCTCAGCGACCTTCATGAAAACTAAGGTTAGGCTGGTATGTAAAATGACTGTAATTTTGTTAATAACTTAGTTATATTCTTTTGCATATTATTACTAGGTATCATAATCATATTATTCCAATACAACATGTGTAGTTGAAGTCGTTGGATTGTTAGGCGACATTGACGGAGACGTTCAAGTACACACACGCTAAAGGAGAACAAAGAGAAATTTGCTTATCAGGGGTCTCAAGACTATTATGTGAATAAACATAAATCTGATTATCTTCTACCAAAAAAATATTAGAGATTAATTGTATATCTGTCGTACTAATCACAATAACTTGTGTTAATTACACAGAAGTCCTACACACATAAACTAGAGGCCGCGACTCAACAGTCTCAGCAAAGTGGGGAGGACGCTACCAATGGCTCTGTAGCTTCAGTTGTTGATCCCGATGCGGTTTGGCGTGAGACCGCCTCAGCGCTGTATAAGAACTACATATACAGGACGGGTTGTTCTTCACCAGCAGCCTCTGCACCTCCACGTTGAGGCCGTCGTCAGGCTCCACTACCAGTCGAGCCCGAGGAAGGCGTGGATTTGACGCTACAGGTACAGGAGCTCCAACGGAGCCTTCTGTAACACCATACCACACTTAATCTTATGCTTAAGTCATAAGACTGAGGTGGTGAGATATTACGACCTCTAAAAGTGAAATATTATATAAAATATAGTTGAAAGGAAGTTTTATCTAAGAGCCTTTGAAAAAAGTTAAAACAAAAGTGTTAAACCGAAAAACGCAACACTCACGTAAATATTAGCGTAACCGAAGCAAGATAAGAGTAAACTAAGGCACACTCACGTAAACGAAAAACTTGCGCATGAAAAAAACTAAAGATCATACGTATAAATAAACAGAAAGTAGGAATAGAGGGTCAAGGAAACAAAATAACAAGCTCCTAACTCAGCCTGCGAAGCTAAGGCTGGTCGGAGAATATTTTCATATATACATACATATCCCAAAGCCCAAAATACATAAATAAAACCCTAACTCTCCATTAGCCTCTAAGAGGAACAAAATAACAAGTTAATTGGAGAGAGTTAAGTATATGTATATACATAAGCTATATATCAAAATAAACCCAGGAACTACTCCGCTTTAGAAGTCCAGACGCCTAGCGAGGTGCCTTTCGACCTGCATCTGAAAAACAACAACACAGTATGGGGGGAGAACCAGAGGTTTTCAGCATAGTAAAGGTGCCATGCACATAATATATAAGGTCCTGGGAATGCCAGAGGCAATCTTAGAACGCCGACCCTCAGGTATAAAGCTTAAGGAATAAAGGAACAAAAAAAACAGAAGCCATAAATGGGTGGTCATCTAAAGGTCCTCAAACCTAACTAAATTTAATCTATACTCTAAACCTTTCTATCTTTCCTCCGTTCCTCCATCTCCGATGAGTTTGAACAGACAGATAAGCAAACAATGCAAACACAGGTAAATTACAAGTAATACAATTAACAAGTATAACAAATAGCAAATTATAATCACGTAGGCAGTCCCAAATAATTCATGAGCAAGCAATTCAAACAATATGCACATGATGCATGCTTGTCCTATGGCTGTTGATATCAGCTGTCGGTTACGTAGCCATCCCGACATGTCTTCAAGCTCAAAAATACACCATGGGAAGAATCCACAAGCTGACATGGAAAAGAGAACACCCCAAACTCAATAACATCCATGGGAAGAGTGCCAAGCTGACATGGGGAGAAGAGACAACACCACAAGCTGACATGGGAAAAACAATATCCCAAGTTCAATGTTATCCACCGGAAAAATTTCCAACTGACATGGGGAAGACAGTACCCCAAGCTCAAAAATACTCAACCTTTAGTTTCCATATACATCTTCGGCATACTCGCAACATTACCGCACTTCCTCAATAAATCATAATCACTCACTCATTAATCATATCTCAATTAATTAACATCATCCACTGTCTCATACATCATTCTCATCATCTTATCAATTTGAGTACCAACTCCTCTAATAATTAATTATCTTGCTTCAATTCTAAGTTACCTTTCCTTCCTAACTTCATCTCCAAGTTACCACCATTTCCTAACTTTATTCTATTACTAGGCTTACTAACCAAGTTTAGAACTAACATTATGAAAATAGAGGTTTGGAAGGCCAAATTGATTTTGAAAGCACAAAATAATGAGTTGTTGAAAATAGGGGTATGCGTACGCATGCGTGGGTTTTTGGTTAAAATTTTGGCTAAGTTAAAAAGCTGCAAAATTTATTTTAATAAAACCTCAAACTTTCGACATGCATAACTTTTTCGTTTCAAAATATTTTTTATCCGTCCTTCAAACGGCGTAAACTTCACGGACCCAATTTTCACATAAAACAAGTTTGAAACCATTTGGGGGTTCGGAAGCCAAGTTATGGCTCGCCAAAGTTCGACCAAAAACCAATTTTATACCAAGTTCAAAACCTCAATTTTCTTAAAATAAACAACTTCAATCCAACTTACCACACTCCTAAATCCTCAGCACAACACACATTCCTCAACACCACAACAACCACCATACTTTACCATATCACAATCAACAATACCATATATTCACTTTCCAAATATATCAACAAAATCATAATTCACCTATCCTAAACTCATATATTCATATCCTCAAGCCATTAACCATCAATTCACAATTTGACATTATCATTAGTAATAGTAATCCAATCAATTACACAACACGTATCACAATTTACCACAAAGATACTAAGCACCAAACATTCCTTTACATTCCAACCTATCATATAGTTCTATAGCCTAAGTTTTCACATGACATTATATATTATATATGTGAAACCTAAACCATACCTTGACCGATTTCCCATTAAACCCGGAACACCCCACTTTGTATTGCACCACAAGCTTCTCAATCTTAGCTCCTCACCAACAAAACCTAGCCACCAAGGTTAGTCTCCCAGCTTCCAATTTCTCAAATTGACTCCAATCCACAACCAATTTCAATCTGACCCACAGTCTCAATGAGCTAAACCCAACGATACTCGTGAGTTAATTCGAACCTAATTGACCACTGAATTTTGTAGAGCTCGACGCTGTGGTCGTGTGGCCGCAAACGGTGCAACAATCGGAGTTCGGAGCGAGAAGTTATGGAAAATGAGATCAAGACAAAGGGTTTGAGGTTTGTCTTCCCAAACCACCGTTCATTCTTCTCTCATTCTGTTGGAGCATGATGAATGAGGTTAAGTGGCTGAAGTTTGGTATTTATATATGGGCCTTGAGCTCAATATGGGTCCGGTTCATCCGATTTGGCCCGTTCGGCCAAATCTTGGGCCAAATCCTTTAAAATTAGTGTCAAAATTATTATTTTAATTAGTTCTACCTCACTAAATCACAAAATTCTATTTTCTAATTTATTTGATTAATAATTAATTTTTTAATTAATTATTCATTAATTGCTCGGGGTTTACACCTTCAGCAGCAGGCTCAGGAGCTTAACGATTATCAGAAGAGGTATCAGAAGTTCCTCACCTACGTGACGTCTACGAATGAGCTCAAGCTGGAGTGGAGGGAGTCGCTGGACTGGATGCAGCGTATGGAGGCTCAAATGGAGGTGTACCAAGGGCATCGACCTTGCTGGTGGCAGTGATCCTGTTGGTGGAATACGAACATCACCGCCTTCTGCGCCACCGACTCAGGGCCACGGGATCAATGATGGCGACGATGACTACTTGGATGGATCTGTAGTTATTAGTGTTTTGTTTTATTGGTTCATTGTATTTATTTGATGTACTTGACTTTTAATTTATTTGAACATTGTAATATTTATGAATTGACCACTAATTATGTGAAAAAATTTAAATTTAAAATTAAAATTGACCATTTATTTTAAATTAAAAAAAATTGACATTACCCTCGGAATTACCGTAGGAATAATTCGACAATAATAGTGTACGAAACAATATTTTTTGGCGCCAACGATACTGTCAAAAAAATCCGCCAGTACCGTCGGACGAAAAAATTCCAATAGTAAATATTTACTAGCAAAATTTATACCATCTGATTGTTTGCGACGATAATTAACTTATCGTTAGATTTTATTCATTTTTCTGATGGTATGCAACGTTTTTTTTATAATGATTAAAAATATAATATTCTTTGAATTTGTTGCTTGTAAAATTCGACAATATATCTACTCGAGTTTTTATATTTAAATTGTTTAAAGAACGCGACTTGATGAGTATCGTGTTATGCTTAACCTAAATTTAAATTCATTAAATATTTGTACTGAAAGTTTGAATGATTTTTCTTATATCAAGAAAAATTTTCGTAACGACCCATATTCAAATTTGTCTATGAATCATAGATATTTTACTGAGTTGTCGTATTTGTGTGTCTGATATATTTTGGATATGACATTCATCAACATTCGTCTGACACACATGTCTTTTGTATCTAACAGTGTCTTAAGAAAAAATAAAAAATTTTTCTTCAGATATATTTAGACACACCTAAATATTATCATGTGTCAACGTGTCCAGTCTTATTTTTAACATGTATTTTTAAAATGAGTTTAGAAATACTATATACGATTATTTATTAAAATAAAAATATTTTAAATTTCTGGGGAGTACTAGATAAACAATGATTATTTTGAACAATATGAACAACCACCAATCAAATAAAAACACACTACACTTCCAAATTACCCACCTAAATCTTAATATTAAAATAACCATCCGTACACATAGTAAAATGAACATCCGATATATCTATTGTTCACATTGTTTAGTATTTTCGTTGTCTATCTATACTTTTCCTTTAAATATTTTATATAATTAAAAAAATATTAATAAAATAGAAGAAAGTAATATATATTTAAATATCA
>NC_029786.2:92184967-92192648 GCF_000816755.2 Arachis ipaensis
TCAATAAATACAATTTATCTAAAATAAGCAAAAAAATGATAGTGACAAAATAAAAAAGGATTATAGGAATATTTTTCAATGAATATTCATTATTTTATCGAATTTTCAATTAGGTCTCTATACTTTTTTTCTTTTCAATTGGGTCTCTAAGTATATACAAGTAATTTCACAATTCATTAACATTTTTTTGACGTTTAATATTAACAGGGACTAAATTGAAAAAAAAATATTTAGGGATCCAATTAAAAAGAAAAAAATTATAAAAACCTAATTAAAAATTCAGTGAAAATATAGAGACCTGCAGAATAATTAAACCTATTTTTTATATATACAATATCCTATCTTTTAAGAATTTAAAAGACATATATCCATATCAGTGTGTCCTGTGTCATGTGCAATATCTATGCTATCTGTGTATTATAGTTAAATTTCAATTACCAAAATTTTGTCACCAAAATTTTGTCTTCTCTTACTATATTCTGATCTCATTATGTGTAAGCTATTCCTGTTCAACTAAAAAAGAAAAAATGAATATTTTTTTTGGATGTTTATGATTTGAGTCATGAGTAGGTTTTGTCACTGTGAATTAATTGAATTTCTCAATTAGAGTAGCAATTAGGCTATAATTTTACAATTATCATAGAATGCTTAAATCTTAAATGAACTCCTATAATTACTTCAGAAATGTGTCTCCAGGTGAAATTTTTTACTTTTTTATTATCTTGATATTTGATTATGATAGTTCACTTACCTCTCACATGTTGATAGTGTTAATATAATCTAAAGTTGTAAAATGTATTGTTTGAGTTAAAATAGTAAAGTTTGCAGAAATAATTCAAAACGACAAGGATCAACTTAAAGAGATTGTAATAATAAAGGTGGGGAAAGCAAATTGCTTTGGTTAGAATTATGAGAGAGTCATGTGCTTTGAGATATATTTAGTAATGATAGTTTTCATCATGTCCAATTACATTCTTTACTTGAGTCATTACCTGCTTGATTATTGTCCTCAACTATAGAATCTCTTCATGCTCTAGTTCAATACATCTTGTCCCATATCAACAATGCTCATGGTAGCTTGTAAACGCATCTCTAAGCCATGGAAGGATGCAATTTCTTATGTCAGAACTCAAAACCTTTTATTTTCCTCTCACCTCATTTGATAACTCTGAACGATAAAATTGAAGACAATAACATTTGCAAAGAGAATGGTTTCATCTGTTGTAAAATTAGAAAAGTTAGTGAATATACATATATTCAAAATTTTCAACATATATGTAAATTTAATATTTATTTTATTTATTTAAAAAAATTCTATAATTACTAGCTTTTTATTAATGATGGTCAAATCTTTATCTTAAGCAAGTTTTTTAGCTGTGTTTTTTGGTAAGTGATAGTCTAAACTCATGGAGAATTTTGTATTGAAGAATTTTGTTTTCTGCAGAGGCTTTGAATTAAATTCTCTCTCCCATTTTCCCTTAATCCCTCTCAAAGTGCATATTGATCCAAACTTATGGAGATCAGTGCTTCAAATAAACATAACTTTTCTTCTTTGTAAAACACTAAAGGATGATAAACATAATAGGGAGGATGAAGTTAGTGTTATAAAGAGCCGCTGCAAAAAAATTTTTCATAAGGATGTTGAATGTATATAATGTTTCATGTACATTATATTATATTTAGGTATTTTGGTGCGTACCACATGGGCATGCAACACTAGTAGAATTCAAAATCTCGACCAGAGATGTATGCAGCCATTAATATTACATGAGTTAACCGTCACTACAACATTTTTAGGTTGAGGCAACATTTAAAAAGTGTTGCCTAAAGGCTGACAAAAGGTTGCTTTTGATCTATAGCAACACTTTTGGACTTAAGGCAACATTTTTGGGCGGCGTTGCATATGCAGCCGTTGCCTTAGATCAAGGCAACACTTTTTTGTTTCAAAAGCAACGCTTTTGAGAGCAACACTTGGTAAGTGTTGCCTTTGGTTGAAAAAAAATAACACTTCAAAGGTGTATTTTAGATAACATTTTTGCAGTGTTGTCTCTTCTCTCGTATTTTGGTCACCACTAAAAAGTGTTGTCTATTTGCAATAAAATGTAACTCTTTTACGTGTTGCTTATAAGTTGGAATTTGCAATCCTTTGAAGTGTTGCCTATTAGTTTTGAATATGCAACCCTTTAAAGTATTGCCTTTTCTTTTGGATATACAACCTATACAAGTGTTGCTTTTTCTTTTGGATATGCAATCATACAAGTGTTGTCTAATATTCAAAATATGCAACTAATAAAAGGGTTGCCTTTTTGATAAAAATAAAAATATAAAAAAATAAAATTTACAATAAATTTTTTTATTCATACATGTGTAATTATTTTAATTAATAAATAAATTTGTGCACAATAGAAAAAAATTATAAAAGAGACAAAATAACTAATAATAAAATTCTAATTAAAATAGATATTAAAAAGTTCAATTAGTATTTTAAATACATGTTCATCAATAATTCTCAACAAAATAATAAAATTCTTGTCTAACAATAATTGTCATAACAAAATAGTAATTAATATTTATCAAAAAGATGTCAATCTACTTGCATATTTTATATCCATGCTTGATTTGTCCCATATGCTAAATCTGCAAATAATACACAACAAAAAATAAGTAACTTATCATTAAAACTGAAAAATTATAATAAAAATTTCTTTATGATATTAAATACTATAGATATAAAAGCAATAAATAGGTCTAAAAAATTCCTTCTAATGTGCCCAAGCTATAGGACGAAAGGATTCCGTCGACTCATTTCAACTATAATAATGTGAGAAACTATAGAGTTTAGATCTTATCATGTTAAATTATTTTTCTTTCAATTTTTTCATTATATATTTAATTCTTCTCACTTGAATACATGATGATATTATATAATAAAGTTTCATCATTTAAAAAAAAAAAAAAACTGTACAAACAAAAACGTGTATTTGCATTAACATTATGATGAGTTGCAAGCTGAATCTTAATTTCATGTACATACAAAAAGATTTTATCACATAGGTGAAGCTAGCTACCTACAAATTAAATTGTGGTCTCAAGGCATCTCTCAAAGACACCATATACATGCATTGGCTTTAAATCTGAGGATATGTGTTTGCGAGCTGATATATTGGAAGACAAAGGAGAATAGAAAGAAAATGAACCAAAACTTGCAAACATTTTCCAAAGAAATAAACCCCACGCACTATGGTTTCCCTTTCCCAAGTAACGAGCTATGTAATTCAATGTCATTGTGGTTCCTTGAAGGAGCTGAAGGTGGGAATGGCACCGCTTTTGGCAAGAATCCAAAGAGACTTTGAGGCAATAATGCTTGAGGCTTTGCTTTACTATTAGGCTTCATTTTGAAAACTTGAGTTTGTCTAAAACCATAAGAGATCTATTAAAAGGGTGCTCTTATTAACCAACACTCCCCCAGTGGTTTTCATAGGTGATTCATAAATCTCGAGTAATCATAGTAGAAGATCCCACTTTTTTGTGAAACAAAGTGAGAATGGATTGCTGAGATCAAAGAGCCACTGAATAATTTCATACTTATTACAAACTATAAGCCTATAGCTCATACTTTTCATCCATATTTACAATTCATAGGAAGATCACATTGTTAATGAGCTAACAACATGACAAAAATGGAGAAGAATATCTATATTGGGAAACCAAAATTTCCTTGTTCCCACAGGATTAGATCCAAAGCAGGGTATCTAAGTCTAACCATTGAACAACATTTTTCACCATTAGTAAGATTTATTCATGAGAAAAGAAAGGTAAGCCAGTAACTCTAATGAAAATTGTTATTGCTGTTACTAATCAACCATGTTTATCAACGTCAAAGATAAATTAGCTACAGCATCCCAATTTGCCAGTCAAAGAAAGATTCTTTACTACAATATCCTGATTTTCAGCCATTTAACTTACTTGAAAATAGATCATTCTTCATCAAATCTGGGAAAAGAAATGCAGCTACCAGTCTAGTTCCAAAGACAACTATATATGCTGTAACTGCAATTATGAAAAACACAGGCCATTAATCAGATATGAATAAAAGAAATTAAATTTTGAAAGCATGTATAAATAATTATAGACTCTACAATTTCAGAAACGAATTTGATCAAACCTGTAGCAGTCTTAACATTCAAAAACAGGGCAGCTACCAGAAATGCGAAGGCAATTTGTAAGTTTACATAGATAAAATAAAACACAAATTGGATTCCATAGTTATTCTCTCTGAAGAAATGGAATCATGAAAAGGAAAATTAAATATCGTCAGTATTAAAGAGAATTGGAAAACACCAACCAAGCAGAAGTGAGGAGAACATGTGTCTGAGGAACTGGAAAGCAGCCAGAACGCAGAGTCCGTTGTAGGACAGCAAGTGCAATTGGGAGCGGATGAGAACTTTGGAGGGTATAAGTTAGCAGAAGGAAAGGGCTATCTTAGGCTTAGAGCGAGGTCTGAGAGGTATAAAAGATTGCAACATTTCATCAATAACTTGCATTTGCATGTTCTGGGAAAATGAAAAAAAGAAAGAAAAAGGATTATTCTTTGAACTATGGCAGGACTCTAAAGGAATGAGAAGGTCAGGAATTTTAACATAGCTTTTGGCTTCCTCTTCAGCACCTTTGTTTTCCTCTGTTCATGGAGGACTCTAAGGGAGATAATTTGAGTCAAATAGATGGAAGTTAATAATAAAGCACTTTTGTTTTCCTCTGTTCATAGAGGACTTTTGGCAAACACTTGGTGGGTAACCAAATAGATTTTGAGTCATGGTCATGTGTTAATCATAATTCAGCTGAAAGTAAAGAAATCAGAACACTTAGGCAAAGATAATAACAAGGTCTCAATAATTGAAAGACTTGCCAATTATCATTAATCTTCTGATATATATAAGATGCATATTATTAATATTACCTTATTTTCAAATTTCAACGTCTTCCCTAGGTTCCTCAAGCCATTATATGATGCAATATGTAAGTGAGTAGGGAGCTTCTTAATCTTAAAAGCATAAAAGACTAGAGAAGTCCCCCTAGCGTTCCCCAATTCAAGAGTTATGGAAATGCACCAAACTGAAGCAGATGTTGTATTGATTCTTTGTAAAAGTTTGAGACTAATCAAAATATGGTCCAAGATTATAAAGCACACCAAATGATCCCCCAAAAATAAAATGCCAGACAAAAAGTTCCATAATGCATTAGCACTGGAAGTGTTATGCATGAAAAGAAACACAAAAGCTCGAGTTTGAACCACAAACACATTATTAATTAACTTAATCAATTGCCTTGATTGCCTGTGTGTAAGAAGCATTGATAATAATCATATATTTTGAAGGAAACATACCAAGAAAAAGACAATTCGAATTTTCTGTCTTTGTCTTAGAGTACCCTAGGGTAACACTAGTGAAGTAAAACAATGCTTATACTAGAAATTAGGAAGAGCATTAAAACCTAAAAATTTAAGTTAGTATGGGAGCCAACTTTTTTAATTAGTATTAATCAACTTTTAATCCTAAATTTTAAATTTTAATTTTGAATCTTAAATCTTCCAGAAATTAAGATAAATTTACAATAATAAATTAACTCTCTATACTTATTTGGTGAAAAAAGAATCTTAGTATCAATTATAAATATTCACTTTTAAGCCACTAATTCACTTCTTACATACTTATATTAGGAACTAATGAAGTCATTAACTCATGAAACAGAGATAGAGAATATAGCTAACAACACCAATTATATATATTCCCATGTTTATTCTTTCTTTGATTTTACTTTTGAACTTGTGCACTGTGCACAAACCTTAAAAATAATTAAAGCAAATTGTGCAGGTTCTCATTTGGAATATTTCTTAAGACATTGAATTCTTTTGATTTGAGCTATTTCTACGAGATGAGTTCCTAATTTGAAACTTCAACAATTTTTTGCCACGTTTAAGGATTTTCTAGGTCTGCAACTCTTTTTCATTTGTGTTCAACTCTAGAATTGAATTTTAATACTGAGATGAATCCAATGTTAAATTCCCCAAATTGAAATTTCACCAATAATAATTGAATAACAAGCCAAAAATTCACATAATTTTGTGAAGGCTTCTGCTGGTTGGCTATCTATTTCTACCACAAGAATATATTATAACAATAAAACACTGCAGTAATTTTATAAGACTAGAAATAATTAAGCAGTAACTTCTCATCAAAACCATAAATAAAATATTAGCATCGAATATTTAATTTTAGCATTATAAATAACAACCATTGTTACTTAAGATAATAAAAGATTACTAAAATTTAATGTTTGAGTCACATACTGCTGAATTGACAAAGAGCTCCTCATCTAGTGATTCAGGAAAGACCTGAAGAGGACAAATTATATCAAATTATAATTGAACAGTTTACAAGTTGGATTTTGTCACCAGATTAAATAAGAAAAAAAAAAAGCTACTCACAGCCAAAAATCGATATTCCCTCTCTCTTTCTATAAATGCTGGTTTCTAAGTCCCTTGGAAAAAATAAAAATTCATTAGTGAAATTCCTGTTACAAGGCAATACAAATTGACCTTAAAAAAGTATTTCTAACTAATAATTCAGTGCATTGTAGTTCAGAGCCAGCACCTCTGGTTTTTATTATCCTCTCTTTTTCGTTAATCATACTACTATGCATAAGTTTTACTGAATTTCAATTTAAATATAACCAGAAATCTGTAAGTAACAAGGACCTCAGTTTTGAGATTGACAATGCTGTGAGTGAAGAAGAAATTAACCACAACCGTCAAGACACGGCGGAAAAAGGAGTGTAAGTGTGCGTGTAAACAGCATCACATTTTCTCTGCCTCAAAACGACATCACGTTAGCATCCATAAACGCATTAAACGACAACACAAAGAGGAGAGAGGAGTGTAAGTGTGTGTGTGAGAGAGAGAGAGAGAGAATCGCAAAGTACCGGAGAGAAGAAAACTGAAGCCGCATATGGAGATGTAACTGTCCGGTGAGACTACGCTTCTAAATCGGACTCGCCGTTGAGCTCTTTCACCCACTGGCATCGGAGATTCAACAACGGAGTCATCAATTGAAAGAACACACACCACGAACCGCGAGTAGAGAGGTTGTTGTATAGAGGAGCGCGAAGAGAGAGGGAATGATTCAGCACGAGTAGAGAAGGAACCGTAAATAGCATCATCGATTTAGGAAAATTCAAAAGATGATGATAGGGTTGGGGTTGGGGTTATTAGGGTTCCTCATAGAATTTTGTTTCTAATTGATATGTTATAAACACAAAAATGATGAATGAATGAAAGCTAATGTATTCACTGTTCCTGATTCAATACTCCTGGAAGGTTTGGAGTATTAAAACTCTTTTTAAAGAGTTAAACAAAAGTTAAGGTAAAAGTAAGAGAAAAAACTTATTTAAAATTTTAGTGCTCCTTAATTAAGAAGAGAGAGAAGAATCATCATTTAATTATTAAGGAAAGAGAAAAGAATCAGCATTAAATTCTATTTGGGTTAAATTTTTTATTTATTTTAAAATTAATACAAATAAATTTATTTAAAATTTTTAAATTTTAAATAAATATATTCATCTTATTTTAAATAAACGTTCTCGTATTATTTTTTTAAAGGGTTAAACATGGTTTTTAAATATCTTA
>NC_029786.2:92193555-92213859 GCF_000816755.2 Arachis ipaensis
GGAGAGAAGGTTAAAATTTAAGTGAAAAATACATTTACATGTTTTAGACAACACTTATGATGAGAAGTTTATGAAAGATTTTAAAGTAACTCCCATAAAGTGTAATATGTGAATATTATAAGTGTTGCAAGTGTAATTTGTTGAAGTAACGTTTTTTACATGTTCTTGAATTGATGAAAGATAACGCTTATAACGTGTTGATTACAAAAATGTTGCCATAACATTATTTCATTGCAACAAACATTAAATGTTGCTTTTGATAAGTTTAGACAATACTTTTTAAGTGTTGTTTACTGTATATGTTGCAATAGCTTAAAAATGTTGTAGTGCGTTGCTACAATGACTAATATATTTTCACAAAACTACTACATGACCAAATGATTTTCTTAACCAAATTCCACCAAATTTTTTAAAAATAAGAATATGATTTTTCGTATCCATTTAAAAAAAAAACAGGTTTAATTATTCTATTGGTCCCCATAGTTTCGCAAAATTTTCAATTAAGTCCATATACTTTTTTTCTTTTAATTGAGTCCTTGCACCAAAATTTTTTTTAATTAGGTTCCTACACTTTTTTTTTTCTTTTATTTAGGTCCCTATACCAATTCTTTTTTTTTAGTTAGGTCCCTATAAAGTTAAGCCAATTACTATTAAGAGGGACTTAATTGAAGAAAAAAATTTAGTGCAGGGACCCAATTAAAAAGAAAAAAAGTATAAGGACCTAATTGAAAATTTCACGAAACTATAGGGACCAACACAGTAATTAAACAAAAAAAAAACACTAAAAA
The DNA here is from genome assembly GCF_000816755.2 of Arachis ipaensis. Taxonomy (NCBI): domain Eukaryota; kingdom Viridiplantae; phylum Streptophyta; class Magnoliopsida; order Fabales; family Fabaceae; genus Arachis; species Arachis ipaensis. The sequence continues at coordinate 92,194,344 of NC_029786.2, forward strand.
ATAGAACTTATTATAAGCTAGGAAAAGAAACAAAAACAAAACTAAAATACTGAATACGTACTCTATTTTTTCTCCTGTTTCTTATTCTCAAATTCTATCTCTTTTTTCATTCAAATAATCAAATGTTCCTTTTTTGTCATTTTTTTGTTCCATTGAAATTTGCTATTAATTGAGGAATTCATTCAAGCAAATAAGTTTTGAAATTAAATTATACAGAAATATAACACATAAATTATTTTAAATTATACATATTTTTAATTGAATGCCATAGAAAAATAATACTTAAAAATTATTTTGAATGATGGCGCTTTTTTAATTGAATAACACAAATAAAAAAATCAAATGAAAAAGCATATAAACATTAGTTGGATAATACAAAAATGTAGCTTGAACAACACATAAACTATTGAATTTCGTGTTTATCGTCATAAAATTATGTATTTTCTTACAATGTTTCTCTTAAAAGATTTGTGTGTTTTGTAACACCCTACCACACTTAGCTTTACGCTTAAGCCATAAAGTAGAGGTGGTGTGGTATTACGACATCTAAAATAAAATATTTACATATAAAAACAGAAAAATTATAAAAGCGCAACGCTCAATTAACGAGTTAACTTGCGTGCTAAGAAAATTATAACTATCAAGCATAAGATAACAAAAGTAAGAGTAGAGGAGTAAAGATACAAAATAAAAAGCTCCTAACTCAGCCCGCGAAGTCGAGACTGGCCGGAGAATATATACACATATACACATATTCAAAACCCAAATTTACATAAACAAAGTCCTGTCTCTCCATAAACCTCTAAGAGGATCAAAAGGAACAAGTTATGCGGAGAGAAAAACTAAGCACACACACTACAAAAAAAAAGGGTTAAAATGGCATGGAGATTAAGGCGGTTTTAAAGAACCGCCATATTATCGAGTCATTATGGCAATTTTTTCTGCTGCCGTAATTGGCTTTATATATTTTGGCGGTTCTGGTGATTATGGCGGTTTTGAACCGCCATTTTCACACGCATATAAAAAGAAAAAAATTACAATCCCTGACTCATTCAACGCCGTTCTTCCTTCTAGCTAGGGCTTCTATCCTCTCTGAACATACAACACTCTCATTTCCTCAGTGTAAAGAAGCTCTCCGACAATGCCTTCTTCCTTCTAGGGCTTCTCCTCTCTCCGCCGGTTACGATCTCTCCAGGTACCTCTCCCTCTCAAGTTAAACTGAAACCGAAACCGAAATGCTGTTTTCGTACATAAAGAAGCCAAAATCGAAACTGATGCTGTTTTATTTTTGCACAAAATTCCGGCGAGAGGCAAGGCTCTGGTGGCTACTGACATCAGCATTTCGATTCCAGAAGGCACCGATTTCTTTGTTTTTGTTTGGGTTAGGATTTGAAAATTGCTTTTGGTGCTGATTTTTGGGGGTTTTTATTTCTCTGCAGCTCTGTTAGGGATTTTTGGGTCTTCTGTTGAAGCATTGGATTGACGTTGGTGCGGGGGTGATTGACGACGATCTCAGGTCTTCTTTCGCTTACTTCTATTAACGTGTGTCTCTCTCTGAACTCAGATCTTCTATTACTTACTTCTATTAAGGTGTTTCTCTGATCTCCGATCTCAGATCTCAGATCTCAGAAAAAACTGCTCCAATCTCAATTTCTCTATTTGCCTCTTTGGTTCTTTTTTGGTTCTTTTAAGCAAAGCTATAAATGAGTAATCTCTTTAGTTATTTAGCTCTGTTGCCGTTGCTCTGTTCAATGTTTTTGCATTAGCTCTGTTCAATATTTAATTAAAGCCCTAAAATAGCAGTGAAAAGAAGCACTTAGACACATTAGTGTATGCTGTAGTCCTTGTTTCATTTCAGTCTCAGGTCATCAACATCAAACATGTAGTGCAGCTCATTATTTGATTAACATGTCCTTACACTTAGATTTGATTAACATGTTGTAGTCCTTGTTTCATTTTATTCCTTCTGCTTCTTTTAGGCTGGCTGTCTTGGACTTTCTTTTGTTTATATTTATTTTTGAACAATTTTAGTAGAATGGTTGTTGACTCTTGTTATTGGAATGGCTGTTAACTCTTGTTTTTACTCTAGTTAATATTTTTTAAATATTTGTAATAGTTGCTGGTTGAGTTTTGAAAGCAAAAAAGAGGGAGAGCGCTCTTTTCGCCATTTAGCCACCTTCACCACTCTCTGCAAAAGATTTGTGATTGTTAATCATTACTCATTCTTTTTAATCTTCTCTCTTTCCTTCTTTTTCATCCTTTAATTTCTAAATAACAGTTTATTTCTTTATTTTTTCCCCTCGCTTATTACTTTCTGTTTTTATCATTCTTCTCAACAGTACAATGTTTTAGTTTCATCATTTCACCACCAAAAAATGAAAGAAAGAAAGATAATATGTAATTTTGGAGAACATTTTTCAGAAAAAATAAAAATAATAATAATAATAGAAGAAGTGAGAGTTACTTAGAAGAAAAAGAAAAACAATGGGTTCGATTCGGACGATGGTGATGATAATCACTACTTGAGAAGGAAAAGTTCACAAAGCCATTATAATTTCTTTTAAAATACTATTTAAGTATTTGTTTGATATCTAATTTGTGCATACAAGAATTTCTAAAGCACAATTGCAAGCGCTAGTCTCCTATATTGCTTCTAAGGAAGGAGGTAAAATTCCAATACAATTGGCTGGAATGTTCCCTACTCAACAAGTTTCACAGGTACAAATACAATTATCCTCTTTTTTTTCCTTTTGATGTGAAATAATTGTAAACAGTAGAGAGGATGCTACTAATGCAGGAAATAGTGGATTAATCTCTGCTTGATTAGTAGTGTTGCTGAGTTTGTTATAGCATTCAAGCTCTCGTGTATTTGTTGACAATCCATGTTGAAAGAAGTCATTACTATAGTCTGATTGAGATAATAATAGACCAGTAGGGTTTGATTGTGATCCATATTCTTCACTTTTCAAGCCAAAAGGTTCTACAGTTTGAAGGATGTTTGACCCGTTAAGATAAGAATTATTGAAGTTGGGGTTTCCTAAGGGGAAATTAGGGTTATTCCCCATGTTAAGAAATGTGTTGCCGTTCATGATTTGCAACAGATTTTGCAACAGTTGTAGTTGGGCTAATTGAGAAGTAGCATCTCCTTGTAGAGCAATATTAGGGTTTCTCCCCCAAGTAGTAGTGTTCATATTCATCATAGAATTCCCTTTTTTTTTTTCCTTTTGATGTGAAATAATTGTAAACTGTTCATGAATACTTTTGATCTCCAAAACAAGTTAAGATTCGGTCATGGTCACTGTTGGCTATTTGAATGTACTTTTGAGTGAAATAATTGTAAACTGTTCATGAATACAGATTTTGACTTCCCGTTCTGATTTTGTTGTAAATTATAATTGATTAACAAAAAGTGAAAAAAAAGATTTATTAATGTTTGTGGTATATAGGCATAAGTAGGAAGCAGCTAATGGTAATAGGTGAGCATGAGCATGTGTTATTGCTGGTTGTTGACTAAGGGTTGTTATTGCTGTTATTGCTTTGTTTGAAAATAATTCTATACATCAGTGAATAGAAAGATCTTAAGGCTTCATTCTTTGTCGCTGCTATGGTTAACAAGCACATGGGAAAGCTAATTAACAACTAGCACTAGTAGTATTATTAGTAACATTTTATATATTTTATATAGATGAATTCAAATTCATAATTATCCACTTATTATTAATATATGCCTTTTTCTTGTATTTCTTGTGCTCATAATAATTATATTTTTGTTGTAGGGATTGGATCAGGAGAGTGAGATTCCATCACCAAAAGAGTTAGGAAGTAGGTCTTCTGGAGCAAGCAACAAGGAAGCATGACCTTGCTTGATATGTTAAGACAATTATAAGTCAGAATTAGTCAATGCTTGTTAAGGATTATTTTGATACTTTGTTTTTTGGATTATGACATTTCAATTATGACTTGGATTATGACTTTTGGATCATGTATGAATTAAAAATCATCTTATGATGTTTGATTTATGGCTATACCTTTTGGTTATTATGAGATTTTTAAGTGAGTTTCGAAAATATCACTTTAAATTAGTGGTTTCAATCTTATTTTAAAAAGCATAAAATTGTCATCATAATTAGGTACAAACGGCGGTTAGAAACCCCCGTTTTAAATGAAAACGATACCATTATACGCTGGTAGAAACGGCGGTTAAAAACTGCCATTTTAAACGAAAATGATGCCATTATATTTTGGTAAAAACGGCGGTTAGAAACTGCCATTTTAAACACACAAGATGCCATTATAACATGGTAAAAATGGCGGTTATCATGGAAAAAACGGCGGTTTCTAACCGCCATTTTAAACGGAAGAGATGCCACAACATCCTGGTAAAAACGGCGGCTGTTCAAAAACCGCCATTTTATGCGGAAATAATGGCGGTTACAAACCGCCATTTTAACCTTCAAAAACCGCCGTATTATCCACAGGTTATTATGGCGGTTTTCTGAAAACCGCCGTAATAACCAGAATGGCGCCCAGAATAACGGCGTTTCTTGGAGGCGCCAGTTTTGGTCATAATGGCGGTTATAACCGCCGTAATTACCCAAAATAACCGCCGTTTTAACCTTTTTTTTTGTAGTGACACACATACATATATAACTATACAATCTAAAAAGTAACTCGATAACCACTTCGCTTCTGGAGCTTAGACGCCTAAGGAGGTGCCTCTCGACCTGCATTTGAAAAACAACAACATAGTATGGGGTGAGAACCAGAGGTTCTTAGTATGGTAAAGGTGCCACACACATAATATATAAGGTCCTCGGAATGCCAGAGGCAATCCTAGAATGCCGACACTCAGATTATAAAGCTTAAAGTATTAAACAGAAGCCATACAAGGTAGTTTTCTAAGGGAATTTGAGCCTAACTCAACTTAATGTTAAATCTAAGTCCCATACTGCCCTTCCTCCATATCTCCATCTCCGTCAGCATTTCACAGACAAATAAACAGATAAAGACAAGCACAAGAAGGTTACAAATACTGCAGGTAACAAATATACATTTAACATGACAAGTACACTTAGACACACCCAGTTAATGCACAAACAAGTAATTCAAGTAGTATGCACATGATGCATGCCTGTCTTATGGCTGATGAGTCTCATCTGTCGGTTATCAAGCCAACCCGACAAGTCCGGTTTGCTAAACCATTGGACTGTCCCCCGACGTGCATCCCTATGAGTCTATGCATAGCTTTTACTCATATATATATCAAATCGCTCAATGGGGGTACCATATCCGGGAATTTATAAGTGCCCAGTCACCCTTACGTCGTAGGGTCAACAGAGTATCGAGTTTTCAAACTGGTACATGTGGTGGCAAGCTACGGTACTTTACCCTGGGAATCTCATATCTCAGATCATTTAATCATTCAAGCCAAGTATCATACATGATCATTCATTTGATTATCAAGCCAAGTATCATACATGATCATCCGTAACATTTCATAATCAATTCATCATTTTCAGCTTTACTTCACCTCCAAGTTATCCCCATTTCCTAGCTTCATCTGATTATCAGGTTTAATACTACTATTTATGACTAAAGGAATAAAAATAGAGGTTTAGAAACTTGAAATAGGGTTTAAAACTCAAAAATCATGTTTGCTGGAACAGGGCCACGCGTACGCGTGGCTCACACGTACGCGTGGCTCACACGTACGCGTGGAAATGTAAAAATGCGGCTCGCGCGCGCGTCCCCGTGTCACGCGTACGCGTAAATGAATACTTCATGTCACGCGTGCGCGTGTGTCATGCGTACGCGTGGTCATGCTTGCTAGCTCCTTACGCGTACGCATAGGACCAGTCGCGTACGCATCGCCAAAAATCCATGCCACGCGTACGCGTGGACGTACGTTCTTTAAAAAAATCAGATTCAGCAGCAAAGCTGCAGAATTGTAAAAAAAAAAGTTTTTAGGTATTATATTCCAACACTCATAACATCTTCGATTTAAAATATTTTTCACCCGTTCTTTGAATGACATAAACATCACGAACCCAATTTTCATTTAAAAGAAGTTGAAAATAAATTGAGGGTCCGAAAGCCAAGTTATAGCTCGCCGAAGTTCGGCCCAAAACCAAAATTTTATAAACTTTCAAAACCTCTTCCTCATTCAAAACAAATCCATGATACCACCACAACCTGCACTTGCTACACAAAATGTCCTCCTTCCTCAATACAGCAACCACATAAAAGTCATACTTCAGACCAACAATAATTACATATACATATGCCAAATCCTACAACCAAAATCATAGTTCTCAAATTACATAATGATATCCTCAAATCAATAATTACAATTTGCCAAACCATCAACTAATCCACAGTACCATACCAATCCATATTTAACAACAAGACACTAAACAACAATATACACATACATTCCAACCTATCCTATGGTCATCTAGCCTAAGTTTTCACAGAACATTATATATTAAATGCAAGAAACCTAAACTATACCTTGGCCGATTTCTTCGTAGTGATCAAGGCAGCCTATTAATACAAGCACATCCCCAAAAACCTCAACAAAACACTAGTATTTAGCTTCCTCCAAGTTCCAATATCCACAATTTCAAGCTACAATTATTTATTCACAACCTAATATACATTCATAACACATATATACCCAATTTAATACTCAAAATATAAATTCAGTAAAATTAAAATGGAATTATGGTATCCTCACCTTACCTAAGCTTCACATAAGTAAGAGTAAACATTTTTCTCAAGCTAATTGGATCCTAAAACATCAAAGAGTAAAGAAATTCAATATCTCCACTTAATTTTTCAAAAATTGGGGAAGAAGAGGATGAACGTGAATAAATGAGTTACCTATGAAATTGTTTCGGTAGAAACGTAGAGCTTGACGCGGTGGTCGCGTGGCCAGAAACGGTGTGGCGATCAGAGCTCAGACGGAGGAGTTATGGTGATTTGAATTTTGCCGTAAGGGTTTTGGAAAGCTTCTCTTCTCCTTCCTCCCTATTGTGTTTCAGTGCTGTTTATTGCTGAATTGGGGAAGATGAGAAGCCTGGGTTCATTTTAAGTGCTGGGCCGGTTGGGCCCACGTGTCCGGTTTGGACCCGGTTCAATCGGTTCGGCCCGTTCGGTCTAATTTTGGAACAATTTTTTCGAAATTAGTGTCAAAATTCTCGTTTCGATTAGCTCTATCCTAATTTAATATAATATTCACATTTCTAATCTTCTTTATTAAAATATAATTTATTGACTAACTATTTACTAATTTAACGCAGTTTACATCCTACCCACCTTACAAAGAATTTTACCCTCAAAATTCAAATTTAGTTACCTGAAAAGAGATGTAGATAGTCTTTTTGCATATCTGATTCGAGTTCCCGAGTATGTTCCTCAATACCGGCTCAACTCCAAGCTACTTTTACCAGTGATACTTCCTTCTCACGCAATCATTTAACGCTTGTGTCATCAATTCTCACCGGAATTACTGGAAGGGTTAAATCTTCTCTCACTTGAATCGGTCCTGGTTCCAGAACCTGACTTGCGTCAGGGGTATACTTCCAAAGCTGTGACACATGAAACATGTCGTGCAAGTTCGAAAGATATGGTGGTAAAGCAATTCTATAAGCTACCAGCCCAATTCTTTTCAGGATCTCAAACGGTCCAATATAATGGGGATTCAGTTTCTTAGTCTTAATAGCTCTTCCCACTCCAGTGGTTGGTGTAACCTTCAGAAAGACATGCTCACCTTCTTCAAACTCCAAAGGCTTTCACCTTTGATCAGCATAGCTCTTCTGACGGCTTTGGGCTATAAGCATTCGGCTACGAATCTTCTTTATCTGCTCAGTAGTTTCAGCTATCATCTCAGGCCCTAATAAGCCCCTTTCTCCAGTTTCATACCAACATAGCGGAGATTGATATTTCCTGCCATACAAAGCCTCATACGGAGATATTCTGATGCTCGCATGGTAGCTATTATTATAAGCAAACTCCACTAATGGCATATACCGATCCCAGCTCGCCGGCTGGTCCAAAACACAATCCCTTAGGATATCCTCCAAGGTCTGGATAGTTCTCTCTGATTGACCATCTGTCTGAGGGTGATATGCAGTACACAAACTTAACTGAGTCCCAAATGCACGCTAAAAGGCTCCCCAAAACCTTGTTGTGAAATGAGGATCTCTGTCGGATATAATGGTGGAAGGCACGCCGTGCAATCTGACAATCTCTTTGATATACATTCGAGCCAATTCTTCCATTGTGCAACTTATTCAGATGGGAAGAAAGTGAGCTGATTTTGTCAGTCGATCCACAACCAGCCAAATAGCATCACAACCAGTCTGAGTCCTAGGCAAACCTATCACAAAATCCATTGCGATACTCTCCCATTTCCATTGTGGAATCTCTAAAGGCTGAATGGTTTACGATGGTCTCTGATGCTCAATTTTAACCTTCTAACATGTTAAACATTTTGATACATGTATTGCCACATCGTTCTTCATCCCTGGCCACCAGAACATCGCTTTCAGATCTTGATACATTTTGGTACTACCTGGATGGATTGAAAACCCGCTCTTATGAACTTCTGCCAAGATACCTTGCCGCAAATCTCCAATATATGGCACAATAATCCGGTTCTTAAACCTCCACAAACCATCCTTACCTTCTGACACTCTCCATTGTCTTTCCTGTTCAATTGCCGGTAATACTTTTACGTAATGCTTCACCATCTTGATGAGCCTTCAGAAGTTCTGATTTAAAATCACTTAAATTTTGCAATTGACTCAAACATAGAATTCCAGATTCTTCTCTAACTCCTAGTTTCAAACCTTGAAATGCCTTTAATAACTCTTCTTCTCACAACATCATCCAAGCTGCATATAAAGATTTCTGACTCAAGGCGTCCGCCACAACGTTCGCTTTTCCTAGATAGTAATTCAATTCAAAATCATAGTCTTTTGAAAGCTCCATCCACCTCCTCTGACGCATATTCAACTCTTTCTGCTCAAAGAGATACTTCAAACTCTTATGGTTTGAGAAGATGTGAAACTTAACGCCATAGAGATAGTGCCTCTAGATTTTCAGAGCAAACACAACAACAACAAGTTCCAAGTCGTGAGTTGGATAGTTCATCTCATGCGGCCTTAACTTTCGTGAGGCGTATGCTACAACATTTTGGTGCTGCATCAGAACGCACCCTAAACCATTTAATGATGCATCACAGTACACTTCAAACGGTTCACTTGGCTCAGCAATACTAACACGGGTGCAGTGGTCAACCTTTGCTTCAATGCTTGAAAACTCTCTTCACACTTTGAAGTCCAGATAAAAGGTGTATCTTCCTTGTCAACTTAGTTAAAGGTAAGATAAGTTGTGAAAATCCCTTAATGAATCTTCGATAATACCCCGCAAAACCTAGGAAACTTCTGATCTCTGTCACTGAAGTTGGTCGCTCCCATTTCATCACTGCTTCTACCTTAGCAGAATCCACCGCTATTCCCTGCTTGCTCACTACGTGACTGAGAAACTTCACCTCACTCTTCCAGAATTTGCATTTAGATAACTTAGCGTATAACTTCCTGTCTCTCAGAATTTGCAGCACAGTTCGCAAGTGATTAGCATGCTCCTCTTCAATATTAGAGTAAACAAGAATATCATCAATGAAGACAATAACAAACTTATCCAGGTACGGCTGGAAAATCCTATTCATATAATCCATGAATACTGCCGGAGCATTGGTTAACCCGAAAGACATCACCGTATACTCATAATGACCATAACGCGTCCTGAAAGCAATTTTTGGAATATCTTCATCTCTAACCCTTATCTGATGATACCCAGATCACAAATCAATCTTAGAGAACACACCGGCACCCTGAAACTGATCCATTACGTTGTCAATTCTAGGTAATGGATATTTATTCTTCATAGTAACCTTATTCAGTTGCCGATAATCGACACACAAACGCATACTTCCGTCCTTCTTCTTTACCAGTAACACTGGTGCTCCCCACGAAGAAACACTTGGTCGAATAAAATGCTTACCCAATAGATCTTCTAGTTGAGCCTTCAATTCAGCCATTTCTAAAGGTGACATCCTATAAGGAGTAATTGAAATTGGACCGGCTCCAGGCATCAACTCAATTGCGAATTCAACCTCCCGGTTAGGTGGAAATTCATTAATATCAACTGGAAACACGTCTGGAAATTCACATACAATTGGAATCTATTCTAAACTCTGATCATCACCTGATACTCTCGCAGTTAATAACATAATACCCTGACATTCAGTTCCAGAACAATTTACTATCATAGAGTTCAAATAATAACTATTCACCACAACCGGTGCTTCTGACCCTTCCGGCATAAACTGTACTGACTTCTCAGAATAATCAAGCAAAACATGATTCTTGGATAACCAATCCAATCCCAAAATAAGATCAAGACCAGTCATTGACAAACAAATCAAATAATGCACAAATTCACGCTGTTGTAGTCGAAATGGAACTTGTGAACATCCTAACCTAGTCACCATAGCTTCATGAGTAGCATTATGCACTTTCAAATCATAACCTAAAACCACCATTCTCAATCCTAATTTATTAGCCTTTTCAAATGCAATAAATGAATGAGTTGCTCCTGAGTCAAATAAAGCATTTAAGATTTTACCAGCCATTTCACAGTTATCTCTAATCAGTGTCTCAGATCCCTCAGCACCTGCTGCAGAAGTGGTGTACACTCTCCCCGGCTGCTGTACCAGTCGCATACTTCTTCTCCAGACAATTACTGGCCATGTGCCCGGGCTGTCCACAAAAATAGCATACTCCAAGTCCTGATCTACACGGAACTCTAGGATGATACTTCCTGCACCTCTGACAGCTCAAATCTTGCTCTGGTTGCTTTCCAAACCTTCTCTCCTGATTAACATTAGTATTCGGCCTTCTGTGAATACCCTGGCCTTGATTCTGCTGTGGAACAAAGCCTCCACGCTTGAAATTCCTACCTCTTGGAGCAAAGTTCCTTCATGAAGTCCTCTGAAAAGGCACCCTCAGACTTCCTTTCTCTACTGTCGCCTTCCTCACACATTCCTCAGCCACCCTACACTTATTCACCAATTTAGAAAATACTCTGATCTCCATTGGTGCAACAAAGCCCAAAAGAATCGCAGCGCCGTCTGGCTGCAGGATACATCGTGTTCTCTGCCACCAATACTGAGCCTCGCCTTGCAGCTAATAAGTTTCAAACTCAACCCATTGCTCCTCAGGAACCTGTTGGGCCTGCAATGCCCGTTCCATAGCCTGAATCCAATTATCTGCATCAGTGGGATTTGATGTTCCCCTAAAGGTCGGAGAGTGAACTTTCAGAAATGTTGCAAGTGTCATAGGGCCGTCTTTGCCATTATTATTTCTGTGATTACCCTGGTTTATCTGATTACCCAGTGCCTCAGATATCGCCTGCATAGCTGCAACCATATTTCCCAGGGCAGCCATAAAGTCTACTGGATCATTCCCTGTCGAGCCAGGAGTAACGGTGCCTATCCTACCTCTACCTCGCCTGCGACCGCGTCCGCGAGTCGACATCTGGTCCCTATACACACCAAACAAGTGATATTAAGTTGATCAGTCTCAATATCGCAGGTCTAATGCTTTAAGTTCCAAATGCATGCTCACAAACGTTTATGCCATATATATCAGTCAGATATCCTAATAGCACATAGACACATATACAGAGAATGCACAGAAGCATAGTCAGTCTGCCTTTCAGGCTCTATAAGAATGAACTGCTCTGATACCATAATGTAACACCTTACCACACTGAGCTTTACGCTTAAGTCTTAAAGCAGATGTGGTGTGGTATTACGACCTCTAAAATAAAATATTTACATATAATAGCAGAAAAATTATAATATACTAGGAGCCTTGAAGAATAGATGAAGTAAAAATCGTGAAAAATAAAAGCGCAATGCTCAATTAACGAGTTAACTTGCGTGCTAAGAAAACTATAACTATCAAGCATAAGATAACAAAAGTAAGAGTAGAGGGTCAAAGATACAAAATAACAAGCTCCTAACTCAACCCGCGAAGTCAAGACTGGCCGGAGAATATATATACATATATATACATATCCAAAACCCAAATTTACATAAACAAAGTCTTGTCTCTCCATAAACTTCTAAGAGGATCAAAAGGAACAAGTTATGCGGAGAGAAAAACTAAGTACATATATATATATAACTATACAATCTAAAAAGTAACTCGATAACCACTTCGCTTCTAGAGCTCAGACGCCTAAGGAGGTGCCTCTCGACCTGCATTTGAAAAACAACAACATAGTATGAGGTGAGAACCAGAAGTTCTCAGTATAGTAAAGGTGCCACACATATAAGATATAAGGTCCTAGGAATGCCAGAGGCAATCCTAGAACGCCAACACTCAGATTATAAAGCTTAAAGTATTAAATAGAAGCCATACAAGGTGGTTTTCTAAGGGTATCTGAGCCTAACTCAACTTAATGTTAAATCTAAGTCCCATACTGCCCTTCATCCATACATCCATCTCCGTTAGCATTTCACCGATAAATAAACAGATAAAGGCAAGCACAAGAAGGTTACAAATACTGCAGGTAACAAATATACATTTAACATGGCAAGTACACTTAGGCACACCCAGTTAATGCACAAATAAGTAATTCAAGTAGTATGTACATGATGCATGCTTGTCCTATGGCTGATGAGTCTCATCTGTCGGTTATCAAGCCAACCCGACAAGTCCGGTTTGTTAAACCATTGGACTGTCCCCCGACGTGCATCCCCATGAGTCTATGCATAGCTTTTACTCATATATATATCAAATCGCTCAATGGGGGTACAATTTCTGGAAATTTATAAGTGCTCGGTCACCCTTATGTCGTATGATCAATAGGGTATCGAGTTTTCGACCTGGTACATGTGGTGGCAAGCCACAGTACTTTACCCAGGAAATCCCGTATCTCAGATCATTTAATCATTGTAGCCAAGTGTCATATATGATCATTCATTTGATTATGAAGCCAAGTATCATACATGATCATCCGTAACATTTCATAATCAATTCATCATTTTTCAGCTTTACTTCACCTCCAAGTTATCCCCATTTCCTAGCTTCATCTGATTATCAGGTTTAATACTACTATTTATGACTAAAGGAATGAAAATAGAGATTTAGAAGTTTGAAATAGGGTTTAAAACTCAAAAATCATGTTTGCTAGAAAAGGGGCCACACGTACGTGTAAATGAATACTTCATGTCAAGCGTGCGCGTGGGTCATGTGTACGCGTGGACATACTTGCTAGCTCCTTACGCGTACGCATAGGACCAGTTGCATACGCATCACCAAAAATCCATACCACGCGTACACGTGGACGTACATTCTTTAAAAAAAATTAGATTCAGTAGCAAAGCTACAGAATTGCAAAAAAAAAAAAAAGTTTTTAGGTATAATCTTCCAACACCCATAACTTCTTCGAATTAAAATATTTTTAACCCGTTCTTCGAATGACATAAACATCACGAACCCAATTTTCATTTAAAACAAGTTGGAAACAAATTGAGGGTCCGAAAGCTAAGTTATAACTCGCCGAAGTTCGGTCCAAAACCAAAATTTTATAAACTTTCAAAACCTCTTCCTCATTCAAAACAAATCCATGATACCACCACAACAACCTGCACTTTCTACACAAAATGTCCTCCTTCCTCAATACACAACCACATAAAAGTCATACTTCACACTAACAATAATTACATATACACATGCCAAATCCTACAACCAAAATCATAGCTCACAAATTACATAATGATATCCTCAAATCAATAATTACAACTTGCCAAACCATCAACTAATCCACAGCACCATACCAATCCATATTTAACAACAAGACACTAAACAACAATATACACATACATTTCAACATATCCTATAGTCATCTAGCCTAAGTTTTCACAGAACATTATATATTAAATGCAAGAAACCTAAACCATACCTTAGCCGGTTTCCTCGTAGCGATCAAGGCAGCCTATTAATACAAGCACAGCCCCAAAAACCTCAACAAAATACTAGCATTTAGCTTCCTCCAAGTTCCAATATCCACAATTTCAAGCTCCAATTATTTATTCACAACCTAATACACATTCATAATACATATATACCCAATTTAATACTCAAAACATAAATTCAATAAAATTAAGATAGAATTATAGTATCCTCACCTTATCCAAGCTTCACGTAAGCAAGAATAAACGTTTTCCTCAAGCTAATTGGATCCTAAAACATCAAAGAGTAAAGAAATTCAATATCTCCACTTAATTTTTCAAAAATTGGGAAAGAAGAGGCTGAGGGTGAATAAGCGGGTTACCTATGAAATTGTTCTAGTAGAAATGTAGAGCTCGACGCGGTGGTCGCGTGGCCGCAAACGGTGCGGCGATCGAAACTCAGATGGAGGAGTTACGGTGATTTGAATTTTGCCGTAAGGGTTTCGGAAAGCTTCTCTTCTCCTTCCCCCCTATTTTGTTTCAGCGCTGTTTATTGCTAAATTGGGGAAGATGAGAAGCCTGGGTTCATTTTAAGTGCTGGGCCAGTTGGGCCCATGGGCCTGGTTTGGGTCCAGTTCAACCGGTTCGGCCCATTTGGTCCAATATTAGACCGATTTCTTCGAAATTAGTATCAAAATTCTTGTTTCGATGAGCTCTATCCTAATTTTTCCATTAAAAATTTAGTGTTTGCTTACGTTTTTCTGTGTGGTTGCTTTAAAAACTTTGTATTTATCATTAAAATTTTTTTTAATTTATTGTCAATAAATTTGTGTTTTTTTCCCTATGTTTCTTTTAAAAAAATTTGTTGTGTTTACTTTCAAAATTTTCTATATTTATTGTAAAAAATATATACGTTTATCGTTAATAATAAATTTCTACGTTTACTTCCTATATTTCTCTTCAAAAAGTTGTGTTTACTTTTAAATTTTTTATTTATTTATCGTCATAAAAGTTCTGTATTTATTATAGACAAAATTTATGTATTTATCATCACAAAATTTATATATTATTATTATTTCTAATAAATTTATACGTTTGTTTTATATGTTTCTCTTAAAATATTGGTGTTTATTTAAAAAAAAAACTTTTGTAGCGTTACAAAATTTCTTTTTTTTTAAATGTATTTCTTTTTTTTCTGTTTCTCTTATTTATTCAAGACGACAAAAGCAATATACCGTAGAAGAAAAGAACAAGAGTGGCGCATATAAGTATAACAAGACTTGATAACCCAAAAGTTCTAATTTTTATTGGAGTGATCTATACATATTTAAAATTTCAGATCGGCTACACATCAAATTTTATTGTCATTCAAATTTAATTAAGTAGCCTAATATCATTAAAAAGTGCTCTTATTAAAAGAGTGTGTAACATACACTCGAAATTCTAAACATACGTTACCTCTCGTTTCGCATTCTAATATAAAAAACCGTTCATATCTTCTACTCAAAACTACAATAAAAGAATTTCAAATCTCTCGCAAAATCTCTCAAAAAATTTCTCTGAGAAAACTACAGAAAAATCCAGTGCTGCGTTTGAGATCATTAACAAAAAACACAAAAAAGAACAATAAAGATTCCTCAAGGTACTAACAAAAATACTTGTTCATTATGTTCAATTTTCTCCTTCGCATTTCTACTAGTTTGGTTTAGGATTTAGTGGATTGAGTTCGTTTATTTAGTAGATCGAGTTTCTCTGATTCAAATTTTTCTTGTTTTTCTCTGTAACTAGGGCATCGAATGAAACTGCAGTAGTTGTGGTGCATTTTAATTAAGGTTCATTTGGTTTCATTTCATTAAGTAATTTCGGTTCATTTCTTAGTTTAATTGAGGTTTATTTGGTTTCGTTTTACTTGAATTTGCTGAACTTGTTCATGTGTGCTTGTTTAGTTAGCTATAGCTCTGATATTTGTCAGCTGTATACACTTGAATAATTTATAATAAGATGCAATTTTTCTTACAGTATATGTGTTAGTTGTAATTTTCTTATCACTCATTAGTCATTACTCTAATCGTGTTTTGTCAAGGAATGTGTGTAGTACTTGATAACTATTTATGTTCTCTTTTTTAATGAATGTTAGGATATAAATTTTTTTTTCACTGCAACATTTGGCTAATATCTTTATTGGTTCTGGTTTTCTTTGCACTACAAGAAAATATTGATTTTGCCATACTTTTAAAGCGTGGCAAAAGGTTGAAAAAAGTGTGGCGATAGCATTTCGCCACGCTTTTTGAGCTACCGTACGCTTTTGAAAGGGTCACATCTGCAAGCGTGTCGGTTGCACTATCGCCACATTTTTGGTGACCTATCGCTACGCTTTATTTTTTGCCACACTTTTAAAAATCGCCACGCATAAAAGCGTGGCATATATGCCAGATATGGCTACGCTTTTAAAGCGTGCCAGGAGAGAGATGTTGCCACACTTTTAAAGCGTGCCAAGAGTGATAGATATGGCCACGCTTTTAAGGCGTTGCTTGCCCGCTAGAACCTTTTGCCACGCTTTCAAAGTGTGGCCTATTCCTTTGTCAAATTAATAAAAAAATGGAGAAAATAAGAAAATATAAAAAGGATGGAATTTTTTATTAATTTTCATGAATTATTTGCATGATATTATAATCGGTGAAACATCTTAAAAAATGACTCTTAAACTTCATTCTTAAAGCAAATCCTTCCTGAATCAGCTGCAAGTTCTTCCATCATCGCTCTCACTTCGTTCGGCCCTATATCTATCTTCCCAGTCAGTATTGTCTTCCAGAATCTAAACCCTTCACACCTCTTTGGTTCCTTTTCAAATATCCCCGTCGATGAGTACTCGTGAGCCCCAAATGTATACTCCATACCGTGCACTGCAAACAACAAAATTTCAAAACTAAAACTACACAGATATATGAGAAATATAGAGTCAAATGCATCAACTTATAAGATAAAATGATATCATTTTGCAGTGTTAATAAATCAAATATGTCAATCTCACTAGTCATAACCATTGAAATTTTTAGATATTCTAAATTAAAATTAAATTATACCATGACTAAGATATTCTAAATTTTTCTGCAGGAGTCTCCACTAGTCAAAATTAAGTGAGAAATTAAGGCAGTTTTTTAACTGAAAAAAAAAAGAGGAAAAAGAAAAAAGAAAGTGATGAGGGTACCAAAACTTCTAATAATAGATAAAAATCAAGTAACATAACTATATTTCAGTATCGAATGGCCAATCTAATAATAATAAAGTCTCATTTTATTAGAAAATGTGGCCAGTATTAATAAAGAGATAACCTTTCTGACACACTCAAGAGAAGTGACACTAAAGCAATATTTCTTATATCAAACAGGTGATATAAAAGAAATTACTATTTACTTGGTTAGGCATTGCACCCTCTTGCACCTTCTTTCCTATTCTTTTTACTACTGCAACTGAACCATGAACATTGTTAATACTGAAACTGAAAAAAGAATCCTCTGTCCATGGATAATTTTAACAAAATGCTAGGTAGATTTCCTCCGAGAACTATCAGAGGGTATGCTAATGCAACTATGCATTATGGTATAGTCACCAGGCAGACAATCATACCTTTAAATATTCTTTTCTTGTTATCTCTCCTTCTCTTCCTTTCTTCCTTTGTAAGCTCTATTTTATCTTTAATATCTCCCTTGCCTTCGAACACCTCCTCAGGTGCCAGCATAGCTGTATCTGAGACAGCCACAAGTGCAGTATGCCCATGAAAAGTGTATCACATTGTAAAACACTATTTGCTGGAAGAAGCAGAAATTAAATTGATATTGCAAGATAATAGCTCTTTACTTCTTCCATTGTCAGGGTAGGCACATTAATTCGAACAGACATGTCCTCTATAACCTGTCAAGTTCAACATAAGCAAATTTAGAAGGCAGAATAGCTAGTGATGTGCATATCTATCAAGGGCAACCTGTAGTATGATATAATACCAATTTTAGAACAAAATTGAAATGAGCAAGGCATCCAATTCTAGTCCAAGTTTCTTGAATAATACGCTTGCCTGATCACAAATAAAAGGCATTCAATAGAATACATCAAAATTCAGAAAAAAAAGAAAAAATTACAAAGTAATGGAAGCAGAAAATAATGTAAAGCAATTGAGACTTTCATCTGTTGTCCTGTTCTGTTATCTCTAAATGACAATAGTGCAGAAGTGAAGTCTTTCTTCTCAACATACTCTTGCTGTCCACAAGCAAAAACAGTAACTAATGCTCATTTTTTTATGTCAAGACATTAAAAACTGAAAATAGCAAAAGCAATACAGACCTCATAAATTTCTACAAGATCCTTCTTACTTTTATTGTCATCTTGTAATCATTACCAAAATGATTTGCTAAGCTACATATCCATAAATATACAACCAAAATATTTTATACATCTATTTAGTTAAACCAAAAATAAAATTCCATGAAACTCACCAAGTGAATCAACAAAATCTCTTCCAATTATGCCTCAATTTCTCTCTTTTATCGTCAAAACTTTCCAAATAAACTTAGTGATATCACTTTGCAAACTATATCAACAACATGTTAGTCACCCAAAAAAAATATCAACAGCATGTTTGTTATATGGGTTTAAATTAATTAAACCATTTAACTCTGATCGATGCATTTTCGCAAAAAGTTTGAGTATAGATTTTTTAAGTAAAATTACTTTTTGCAAAGGTAAAGACAACGGATAGTTATATTTGGATTCTATATAGTAAAATTATTTTTTTGACTAAATCATATTTTAGAAATCCAGTGATGCTACTTGTATAAGCAGTTTTAATAATTAAGTCTAATTAAGTTGATTCAAGTTAAACAAAAATCATTTATATAATATTTGTATATTTTTTTCTTTTTTTCATGTTTCTTTTTGTCGATATAACACAAAAAGTTTTGTTAAAATGTACAAAAAATTATTAATAGAACATAAAAATTTTTATACATAGCATAAAAATTTATTAATATAGTACAAAAAAATTTTACTACACAATTCAAAATTTTCTTTTATTGCAATTGCTTTTTTATGTCTCTGATTGGAAATAGCCTTGATCTCGAACATCACCTAAGCTATTTGAGCTCCTGTCTGAACTCCCCGGTAAGCCTTCCTTCTTATCTTGCCTTCGGATGAGTGAAGTGACCCCCATTCATTCAGAGGCATGGGGCACGTTAAGTGTCTTACTTTATTTTTTATACTAAATTTTTATTTTTAATCTAATAATTTTGTGTTGAGTTCTGATAATATTTGATATCTTGAATGTATTTTGTTAGTTGGATTTTAATATTTTAAGTTTGTGATCCTTACAAAATTTATGTGCTGATGATCACAAAATTTCAATGTTGTATGCCAAAATTTTTATGTTGTGAATTAAAATTCTTATATTCAATAGTTTTGTTATTAACATATATAGAAGAAGATGATGATAACGGT
>NC_029786.2:92213884-92232204 GCF_000816755.2 Arachis ipaensis
AAAATTTTATAAATAAGTTCTTTCAATAGATAAATATTTTAATTAAATTATTATTAATTATTTTCTTTCCAAAAAAGTATAAAAATTATAAATCATTTTCTAATTAAATATTCCATAATTTATTAAACACAAAATCAAATATTTAAAAATATTTCATAATTCTTTTTAACAAAAAATAGTTAATAGTTAACAATAACTTAATTGGATTTTTTATCTGATATAAGAATTTAATTATAAATTGTAAAGACTTAATTAGAAAATTTGTAAAACTAAAAAATAGAGCTTATTTAAATCTAAAATTTATTAAAAATACTATTTGCATAAAAAAGTTAAGCACTAAATCAGTCCCATATATTTGTGCATTTACATGTGTTGTTTTTTTTAATCAAAGATAGAAATTTATTTTCATTGAATGAAAATTAAGAGTTTGGGTCAACGATGGACTACCATACAAGGAAAAAAAATTTATGAATGAGAATTGTGCTCGAAAACGTCATCTTTCTCCTTTTCCAATGCCTGGAAATCCTCCCCAAATTGAGTTGCTGCTTCCAAAATTTGTTGATGGCTTAGGCCTTCTCTTTCAAAAACTAGTTTGTTCCTTGCTATCCAAAGTTGCTACATAAGGTGAGCTACGAATTGGGTCTTTTTCCTCCTATTTTTAATTAGTTTCAAGTCTTTGATGAGCTTCAACCACTAATTTTGTATCTCTGCTGCATCATCAGTCACGGTGGGGGTTATCACGCCGGAGTTCTACCACGTCGTCATTACGTTGCTTGTGCACAACTCAATAAATAGTGCCATAGTGATTTCTTCTACTGGCCAAATCTCAAACAAATCGAGGAAATTGCAAGTAACATCTCATGGGGTCTCCTTCTTACTGGTAACCGATTATGAAATACCTTCATAGAAAAATTTTGATCTTTGCCTCTTTGGTAGGTATTTCAGGTCCCATAAGGAAGATCATTGTCTCTTTGACTTGCATTATTATAGGAGTAATTTTAACTGTGGGTGGTGAAATTCGTGGACAACCTTGTAACTCGAAGTAACAGTGTACAAACCCTTCTTCTCGAGTGATCAGGTAGGTCTGTTTTTCCATTCAATAATTTTTTTTTTTTGTAAAATTACATATGCAATTTCTTGGCTGAATTGTGCTATCACTACTTGATGATTCCATTTTTTGTGATCTATCATTAGTTATTTAACCCATTCTGCTTGTGCATTATTTGTCTAAATAATTGTGGCCAATAATGGATAATTTTTAATTCAAGTATCTATCAACACTTTCATTGAATTCCTCCTCCCTATCCTTCAAACAAGCTCTTTTTTAATAATTTTTCTTTCTTCTAGGAAACTCCTCCAACACAAGAGGGGTTATTACTTGATTTAGCCCTAAAAAAGTTTGAATACCTGAAGTATTTATTTTTGCATACTCTGTAGATTAAAGAATTAGGCTTGTTCAACAACCTAAAATCCTGTTTTCCAAGCATAGCCATATTGAATGCTCTGAGGTTCTTAAAATTTAAACCACCGAGGCATTGGTCTATAGATAACAGTTCATTTCACCCAATGTATCTTCCTCTCCTATCCCTTCTATCCCTACAAAACTGCATAATCATTTTATGTATTTCATCCATTAAGATCTTTCGGAACTTAAACAACTCAATCTATAAATAAGAATAAGGATCGTTTCTACTGCTAAAGCTTCTTGAAAACTGTATCCTTAATATAGTTAAAAGTATCCTTCTTGGGCCTGTGAACAATGGAGAGTTATCTGTCCTGGTTTCTTACATGGGGGACTTGTAGAACATCCGTCAACTGATTTCTTATGTCTCCGGTATGTTATAGCTAAAACACACTGATGACTTATTTAATGAATTGGTCACTAACCTTGTAATAGGAATGTAACACATTTAACAGATGCTAGAAATCCTCCTTTGTAGCTTTACTAAATAAAAATTGAGTTGTTCGCAAAGAATAGGTGACTAATAGTTGGGCATATGTAATTAAGTCTCAAGCCAATAATTTCTTGCCTCTGTTTTCCTCTATAAAGTAAATGGAATGGCTCATCTATGAAAAAAAAAAAGAAATAGATAAGGAGATTAAGGAGAGGATCATCTTACCACAATCTGCTATATGATTTGAAAAAATCATAAAGTTGTCCTTCTACAGTAACAGAATACGAGACTGTTATTACACACTCCTTCCTTTACTCTACCCACTTTTTGCAAAAATCTATTTTCTCTAACATAGTCCAAAGAAAACTCCACTCTACCATGTCATAAGCCTTGTTCATGTCCAGTTTGACAACTGTCTCCCTCTCTCCAAACCGTTTATTCTTTAGGAAATACATGAACTCGTGACAATTAGCACATTGTCACTGATAGGTCGGCCTTTAATGAAGGTTGTAACACCCTAATTACCCTAAGCCTTACCTCATGCCGTAAAGAAAAGGTTAATCAAAGGTTATGACAATTCTAAGACTTATACATAAGTATATATAGAAGGAATAATAATTCTAGAAACTCGATGAAGAGATAAGCTCGGAACAGAGTTTCAAAAGTGCAAAACATTCACACGAAGCTACAAATTTAAGGTGCAAGATAAGGATACAAGATAACAAGATATAAGTATTTAAGAGAGTATAATAGTCATAAGGAACTAGCCTCAACCCGCGGAGTTTAGGCCGACTAGTCAATATAAAGACATACAGAGTTTTGAAGGTTAAAACAACATATACAAAATATCTCTCTCAAAGTAAGCCTCTAAGGAAAATATAAATATAAAAGTGAGAGAACTAGTCAAAATAACCAAAATGACAACAAAATAGAATAAGGTCCTCCGCTCTACTACCATCAAGCAACTCACTGAGGTGGGTTGCGACCTAAATCTGAAAAACAACAACAAAGTATAGAATGAGAACTGGAGGTTCTCAATATGGTACAGTATCCAGTAATGTAAGATATAAGACTCCGAGATGCCAGAGGCAATCCTAGAGCTTCTTATCAATCAGATATTCAAGCGTAACGAAATAAATAACTTAAACCGTAAATAATAAACAAGGGTATCTAAACTTAGGGAGTTTCTAACTAAAACTAGTCACCGCTATCCCACAGCCTTCACCAACCTACCTTCCGTACGATCCTATCACCACCGCCTACCTAACCTCCTCAGCACCAGACAATCACAGATAATGCAAGCAAGTAATACACAGTTAATATTCAAATATAGCAAGTAATTCAAGAAGCAGTTAAGCATGTTATACAATTAGGCAAACAATACAAGTCGGTAAAGCAATCAAACATATAGAATATGCACATGATGAATGCCTGTCCTATTGGCTTCTGATATTACTTGTCGATCTATAAATGCTAACCTGACACATCCTCCCAGATGTAGCCTTCCTGCCACGCTTAGAGATATAGGCTCTGCACAGTCATACAACAGAGAAATCTGCCGTGCCGGAGATATAGGCTCCGCACACTCATGCAGTAGGGAGTCTGCTACGCTAGAGATATAGGCTCTGCACACTCATGCAGCAGGGAAGGTAGGAACAATTTGTGTTGGGCATACTCTTGCAGCAGAAAAACTGCCACGCCAAAGATATAGGCTTTGCAACTCATGCAGCAGAAAAATCTGCCACGCCGGAGATATAGGCTCCACACACTCCCATATAATCCCATAATTTTATCATTCATTTCCAAGTGCTCAACTCATCATAACCTTCATCAATCCTCAAGTTTCCCAAATTATTATTAACTCTCGTCACCTCTTAAGTCCTCTGAGTCTTCACCAATATAATACTCCGCCCGCTCACCCACAACTTCAGAATCCTAAGTCTCCGTCTTCTAAACTTATACAGAAATTCATCTATTTAAGTCTCTAACTCATTATTAATAGTAGTAGGACCTAAGCACTAGATAGCATTCTTAAACAGTATTTAAAGAATGTTTAGAAGGCTAAAGAACTTTTGAAAATGAAGAAAAATGATTTTTCAGCAAAACAAGGGTCTCGCGTACGCAAGCCTCTGTCTCGCGTACGCATGCAGTAAAAAATGGGTGGTTGCGTATGCAACCACCTGCTTACGTACGCGAGTGTCTCAACCCGAATGGATTGATCATGTCGCGTGTTAAAGTTTGTGTACACATAGTGAAAATTCACATGCTCGCGTACACAATACAGTGCTTGCATATGCGAGACTCCCAAGTAGTGGAGAATACCTGTGTCGCGTACACAGGTTTGCGTACGCATGCTGCATCAGACTCAGAAAATAAAATGCTATAGAATTTCAGTTTTTGGCACCAAACTTTAAACAGTCATAACTTCCTCTACAAAAATCTATCTTCTACAAACTTTATATCAATTTAAAGCTCTCAAAGCAATCTTTAATTTAAAACAAAGTTCATTCAATTTCAAGCTTTGAGGCTCAAGTTATAATCCATCAAAGTTCACTAGAAAGTGGTTTTTATCAAAAATTAACTAGGTTCTCAAACTTCCAAAATTCACAACCAAACTAAACCAAAGCCACACCAAACCTTAATTCACATCAGAACTTACCCTCTTTGTCTCAATTACCACTCTTATCAAATTTTCCACTCACGTCAGACAATCCTCAACTCCAAATGATCAATTTATCATATTAAAAATCATTTATCAACCAACACACTCATCAACCATCATCCTATCACTAATAATCATCACACAATTTAACATCATTCCACCTCAATATCATTCTCCAACACCATTTATCAACATCAATAACACAATTCATCAAAATAATCAAATTCATCAATTCATCATACATCCTCATTTCAACAAGTTCAGCAACCAATTCAATTCAAACCTATTCTATGGGTCACTAGCCTAAGTGTCCAGAAATATTATATTTTACATAGAGAAAACCGAAACTATACCTTGTCCGATCCTCAATATGCACACCGTACCAAGATTGAAATCCAACAAGATTTCAATCACCAACACTACTTCCAAAAGGCCACAATCAACTCCACAATCAAGCTATACATCATATATTTTTACCACAAATCAATCTAGGATTTCATATACATAAAACCACAAGGAAAAAGAATACACTCATCTTACCCAATAGAATTAGGGGTAAAACACAACAATACTCCAATGCTATATCACCCATAAACAATCAAAATCATAAAACTTCTTTAAAACCCAAACCTAAAAATGTGGAACCTGTTAGGGCTGAGAAAGGGAGTTTGAAACGTGATTTCTTACCAGAAATGCTTAAATAGAAATGACGGGCTCAACAAGAGTTTCACGTGGCCGTAAACGGCACGCGAATCGAAGTATCGTAGCTCGAGTTACAAGCAAAAGAAGTTGAATGTGAATAGTGCCACTCTTCTTCTTCTCCTCTCGATTCTCAGTTGTGATTTGTGTTGGTGGGAGAGTTATGAGGCTGAAAGGATTCACTAAGTGGTTATATATATGTTGGGCTTAGGCCCGGTCCAAACTGTTAGCGTTTTTAACCCATTTGACCTACTTTGGGCCAAAACCTTTGGAATTAGTGCTCGGTTTTCAATTCTAAAAGTTTTCCTAAGATTTCCTACTGTTTTTATTATTCTTACACAGTACCAAACAGACTTAAGCCGTTTCTGCCGGCTAAATTACCGGTACACGTTTTACGCAATTTTCCGCTAAAAATTACATTTTTCAACTCAGAAAAATCACTGAACTTAAATCTCACCGTTAAATTTCTAAATTAAGACTTCTAATTTCTCGAACCTATTCCGGGCGATTAAATTATTTTATATTATCTAAACGGTCGATAGAAATTATGGTTCTTACATTCTCCCCTCCTAATAAGGAATTTTGTCCCCAAAATTCAAGTCGTTGGCAAACGGACAAAGGTTGTACATCTCCATCTCTGATTTGAGTCCCCACACGCCTTCCGCTGCGTCACTCTGATTATCTGTCCTTAAGAATTCGAATTACTCAGCCACATCCATCAAAAGCCTCATTCTCTATTGGTCCCTCTAACGAATCTCTAAGTTTGACCAAACTTACGACAACCATCCATAAGATAAAACTAAGCCAAATGGGTCCTATTAACATATCATAACAACTTTATATGCTTACGTCTCATTAGCAGATCCGACTCCATCACCTCCCTTGCATCCATAGTTAATACTCGGCCTGGTTGCTGACTCCTACCCACATCTCGGTTCCTCCCACGGCGGCAATACATGGATATATGTCCAGGACGCCCACAAGTATAGCATAGACGACTTTCCCTCATCTGGTGAAACTGAGTATTACTATCCCTTTTGAAGTTTCCTTGACCTTGAAGATGCTGAGGAGTGTGTCCATCTTTCTTAAAGTTCTGTCTCCTTGGTCCAAGCTAATCACCACGAGCTCGATTGTCAGTATAACCACGACTTCCTCTCGCCTCAGCTACCTTCTTGGCACAGTCCTCCATAACTCGCGCTTTGTTCACTAGTTCCAAGAACATTCTTATCTCCAAGGGAGCTACAGTAGTCATGATGTCGTCCTTGAGGCCTCCTTGGTACTTGATACATTTCCAACTCTCATAGGATTCAGGGGCTCCCTGACAGACCCTTTAGAGCCTACAGGCTCTTCAAATTTGCTTGTGTACTCTGCTACTGACATTGAGCATTGCTTCAGCTGCATAAGCTCTAATTCATTTGCTTCTCTCACCGATTCCGAGAAATACTTCTTATAGAACGACGTTTGAAACACATCCCAAGGAATTTCTACATTCGGAAGTCGCAGCAACTGGAACTCTTCTTGCCACAAATGTTGTGCCTCTCCTAACAGCTGATAGGCTGCAAACTCCACGTATTGATTAACCGGGACACGTTGAGCCTGTAGTGCACGCTCCATAGCTTGAAACCAGTTGTCCGCTTCAGTTGAGTTGGTCAAACCTCTAAAAGTCGGTGGATGAACTTTCATAAATGAAGCCAAAGTCATCGGAGTACCTCCCAAGTCATTATCATCTCTATCTCCATTTCTATTTCCGTTTTCCGCTGGTTGACCCAATCTCTACATAGCTTGCAAAGTCGCAGCAGCATTCGCCTCCATAGTATTAGCCAAGTTGGTCATCGCCGCCCTAAACTTGGCATGGTTGTCAGCCGGTCGGTCATTCTCAGTCCCTCCCCGTGTACAAGTACGACCTCGCCTGCCTGTCCACACCAAATAGTCGATATCAAGGTGATCAGTCTCAATATCAAAAGCCTAGTACTTCAATTATCCCAAAAAGGCACTCACAAACAAGCATGATATACAATATCAAGTAGATAACATAAATAGCATGAAATAAAAAGACACAGAATATGCAATGAAGCACAATCGGTCCATCCCTCAGGCTCACGAGGATGACCCACTCTGATACCACTAAATGTAACACCCTAATTACCCTAAGCCTTACCTCATGCTGTAAAGAAAAGGTTAATCAAAGGTTACGACAATTCTAAGACTTATACATAAGTATATATAGAAGAAATAATAATTCTAGAAGCCTGATGATGAGATAAGCTCAAAAATAGAGTTTCAAAAGTGCGAAACGTTCACACAAAGCTACAAATTTAAGGCGCAAGATAAGGATACAAGATAACAAGATATAAGTATATAAGAGAGTATAATAGCCATAAGGAACTAGTCTCAACCCGCGGAGTTTAGGCCGACTAGTCAATATACAAACATACAGAGTTTTGAAGGTTAAAATAGCATATACAAAATATCTTTCTCAAAGTAAGCCTCTAAGGCAAATATAAATACAAAAGTGAGAGAACTAGTCAAAATAACCAAAATGACAACAAAATAGAATAAGGTCCTCTGCTCTGCTACCATCAAGCAACTCACTGAGGTGGGTTGCGACCTACATCTGAAAAACAACAACAAAGTATGGAATGAGAACTGGAGGTTCTCAGTTTGGTAACAATGCCCAGTAATGTAAGATATAAGACTCCGAGATGCCAGAGGCAATCCTAGAGCTTCTTATCAATCAGATATTCAAGCTTAACGAAATAAATAACTTAAACCATAAATAATAAACAAAGGTATCTAAACTTAGGGAGTTTCTAACTAAAACTAGTCATCGCTGTCCCACAGCCTTCACCAACATACCCTCCATGCGATACCATCGCCACCGCCTACCTAACCTCCTCAGCACCAGACAAGCATAGATAATGCAAGCAAGTAATACACAGTTAATATTCAAATATAGCAAGTAATTCAAGAAGCAGTTAAGCATGTTATACAATTAAGTAAACAATACAAGTCGGCAAAGCAATCAAACATATAGAATATGCACATGATGAATGCTTGTCCTATTAGCTTGTGATATCACTTGTCGGTCTATAAATGCCAACCCAACACATCCTCCCAGATGTAGCATTTTCTGCCACGCTAGGGATATAGTGCCCTGTACACTCATGCAGCAACGAATCTGCTACGTCAGAGATATAGTGCCCTGCACACTCATGTAGTAAGGAGTCTACTACGCCAGGGATATAGGCCCTGCATACTTCATGCAGCAGAAAAGGAAATAACAACACAACCAAAGATATAGGCTCTGCACATTCATGCAGCAGAGAAATCTGCCACGCTGGGATATAGGCTCCGCACACTCATTCAGCAGGGAGTCTGCTACGCCAGAAATATAATGAGAATTCACATGCTCGCATACGCAACATAGTGCTCGCGTACGCAAGACTCCCAGGCAGTGGAGAATACCCACGTCACGTGCACAGGTTCGCGTACGCATGCTGCATCAGGCTCAGAAAATAAAATGCTGCAGAATTCAGTTTTTGGCACCAAACTTTAAACAGTCATAACTTCCTCTACAAAATATCATTTTCTACAAATTTTATATCAATTTAAAGCTCTCAAAGCAGTCTTTAATTTAAAATAAAGTTCATTCAATTTCAAACTTTGAGGCTCAAGTTATGATCTGTCAAATTTCACTAGAAACTAACTAGGTTCTCAAACTTCCGAAATTCACAACCAAACTAAACCAAAATGACACCAAACCTCAATTCACATCAGAACTTACCCTCTTTGTCTCAATTACCACTCTTATCAAATTTTTCACTCACGTCATACAATCCTCAACTCCATATGATCAATTTATCATATTAAAAATCATTTATCAACCAACACACTCATCAACCATCATTCTATCACTAATAATCATCACACAATTTAATATCATTCCACCTCAATATCATTCTCCAACACTATTTATCAACATCAAGAACACAATTCATCAAAATAATCAAATTCATCAATTCATCATACATCCTCATTTCAACAAGTTCAGTAACCAATTCAATTCAAACCTATCCTATGAATCACTAGCCTAAGTGTCCAGAAATATTATACTTTACATAGAGGAAACTAAAATCATACCTTGGTCGATCCCCAATATACACACCATATCAAGATTGAAATCCAACAAGCCTTCAAACACTAACACTACTTCTAAAAGGCCACAATCAACTCCACAATCAAACTATACATCATATATTTTACCACAAATCAATCTAGGGTTTCATATACAAAAAACCACAAGGAAAAAGAATACACTCACCTTACCCAATGGAATTAGGGGCGAAACACAACAATATTTCAATGCTATATCACCCCTAAACAATCAAAATCACAAAATTTCTTTAAAACCCAAACCTAAAAATGTGGAAACTATTAGGGCTGAGAAAGGGAGTTTAAAATGTGATTTCTTACCATAAATGCTTAAGTAGAAATAACGGGCTCAGCAAGAATTTCGCGTGGTCGCAAACAGCACGCGAATTGGAACACCGTAGCTCGAGTTACAAGCAAAAGAAGTTGAATGTGAATAGTGCCACTCTTCTTCTTCTCCTATCATTTCTCAGCTGTGATTTGTGTTGGTGGGAGAGTTATGAGGCTGAAAGGCTTCATTAAGTGGTTATATATATGTTGGGCTTAGGACCAACTTGGGCTCCGTCCAACCCGTTAGCATTTTTAATCAATTTGGCCCACTTTAGGCTAAAACCTTTAGAATTAGTGCCCAATTTTCAATTCTAAAATTTTTTCTAAGATTTCCTTATATTTTTATTATTCTCACACAGTACCGGATAGACTTAAGCCGTTTCTGCCAGCTAAATTACCGGTATGTGTTTTTACACAATTTTCCGCTGAAAATTACATTTTTCCATTCAGAAAAATTCACCGAACTCAAATTCACCGTTAAATTTCTAAATTAGGACTTCTAATTTCTTGAACCTATTTCTGGAGATTAAATTATTTTATATTATCTAAACGGTCGATAGGAATTACGGTTCTTACAAAGGTGCTTTGGTTGGGACTAATAATTTTATCCATGACATTCTACAACCTATAAACCAGAATTTTAGAAATAATTTTATAGAAGATATTGCTCAAACTAATAGAGTGAATTTGCTTTATAGTATCAGCATTAGGAACCTTTGGTATCAAGAAAAAAAGAGTATGATTAAAAGTTCTCAATAAATGAACCCTCCCTAAGAGAAACTAAATATTGTCTGTATCACATTAGCTCTTACAATATCCCAAAAAAATGATAAAACTTTATAGTAAAACCATACTTAGGCAGAAAAAGTATTAATGGAAAAATATTTCTTACATGCTTTATTATAACAGTCATATTAAATCTTCTATTTGTGCTTGTTTCAATTTTTTAGAAAAACATCCTCTAATTCAATCGTAAGGTCCTTTCAGTTAGAGGATTTGAATAGATCCTCAAAGTAATTCTAAGTAATAATCTATATTTCCTGCTGGATTAGAGCTACTTCCCCATTCTTCATTTATCAATATGGTTATTTGATTCTTTCTATTCCTAGTTTGGAACTTGGAATGAAAAAACTATTATTATCACCCCACCTAAGTCATTGAACCCCAAACTTTTCCTTCCAATGTCGTTTCTCCATTATATAGGGCTCCTCCAACTCCTCCTCTAATTGTTGAATAGTCATTCCATTCACCGCTATGCCTTTTCCCTTCTCCTCTTCGAGCTTTCTAGAGAGTAGGAAAATTTGGGTTTGTGAGTTTGGGCTAGTAGTTTTTTGCAAACTAACAATGGCATGCATGCATAGTTTCTACATTGGGGATCCTTCAATTCTTTCACCAAGCTGATCACTTTGTTCTCTTTGTACTATCACTTCTGAAACCTAAATCTCCTCTTAGATTTGAGGAATGATGCATCAGAATTTAGGAGCAATGAACAATGATTTGATTCAACTTCATTTAGATGCGTGAGTAAGTCCCCCAAACAAGAATTCTTTCATTGATTAGACACTGATCCCGATCTAATCTCTCTTTAATTAGTGCACTACCAAATTGTCTATTAGACCAGGTATACTTTGGGCCTTCAAACCTAATCACACAGAGGCTTCCTCCATTAATAAAATCCATGAAATTCTGAATTGAAGTTGTCGATTTGACCCTTCTACCTTCTTTCTCATGTTGCACCATAATTGCATTAAAATGACCAATTACTAGCTTGCACTCACCACACAAATCAAGACCTCTAGTATTTAATTGAATTGCTTATTTCTCAGCCTATCATCAGTGCTTAAATACACCCCAATCATATCGTATACTTTCTGCTATCTAGGATCTTCCCATTTCTTCAAGGAATGGGTTTTATAAAACTCTTTCATGATTTGAACTATCATGGGTTTTTCCAAACCCCAACAATTCAACACGATCATCTTCATGGAGCTTTGGGTGCCTCTTATCGGGTGACAGGTCTTCTTTTTCCCTATCATTATATATATTTGTCCATACTATCAAAATTTTGTGGATCCGTTACTAATGTTTGGTATTGGTATGGTTTGTGCTATGGTTTCGTGTGTGTTTGCATGGCCTTAGTTCCACAATTTTTGTTTTTAAGAATGTCGACGGGGCTTGTTGAAGAGGGATTGAAGAAATTGTTTCAATGTTATGCATCTAAATCTATGAGAAACTTTGCAGAGTCATTCAAGCATCTGGTCATTGGTATAGGAAAACTCGAGTGTATTGTGTATCTTAATTTTCAATAACTGGTTCAAGGAATCAATCAACATTAGCCATTTGGATAGGTATTTTCTCATGTTGACAATACTCAACATTGTGTTCCTTATTCTTTTCGCATTGTATTACTTTGTGTATGTATACAAGAATGAGTTTTCGGAGGACGAAGAAGAAATAACAATGGAGGAATTAATATTGGATCATGTTCTACAATCAAACTCAGACGAAGCAGCAAATGAAATAGAGAAAAATTTGTCAATGGCAATGGCCCCAAAGGGGATGGAGAAGCAAATGGAAGTGAGAAAAATTTGGCAGTTGGTGAAGTGTCGATGGTTCTTGAAGATGATATGGAAATTGAGATGAAGCAAAGATTACAGAATGTTCATAAAATAGACTCATCAACTGAAGGAGATGCAAGAGAGGAAAGTTCGCAAATTTGGGAAGGGCCAATGGTGATGTTTGAAGGGAATTTTGAAGGAGATCTCAAAAATAATCAAGTAGTTTGTCATGAAACCGCAGGGACATGATGGTATATATATATATATATATAAGGAAACAGAAAGTATAAGAACTAACTTTTAGAACATATATTAGGAAAGAGAAAATTCTTAAGTTTATAATTTAGAATTTAGAATTAAATGTTCATGATTTAAGTTCTGAAATTTAAGATAAATAAAATAAATTTAAAAAATTGGTCGAAAAAAGTTAGTTTTTTAACATTATTCATTAGAAAATTAATTTTTAATTAATTAATATTAGACAAGTTTTTATTGTAAACTAGGGCTTCGGTAATACTAAACTATGATACCTACCTTACACGTGAATAGTATGATTTTAAATTCGTAGATTTTTTCCAAATCTAATCTCATGATCACTTTCTGATAAATTGTATATTTGAAAATCAGGGATGCATTGGAGACAAAATGGAAAAAGGTGAAGACCTTAAGGGCCGAGCAAGTAAGAAATCAACACAATCACACTCTAAGGAAGCACACCAACGGAGGGCACACAAAACTTCAACACCTTCTATGGTAAGTACTTAGTGGAATTTGGGTAAGCTATGCTGATTATCTTTCATGTAAAACAAAGATGCCAGCTTTAATTAGGTAGATTATTTGCTAGTTTGGTGTATGTTTCTCTAAGTGTAAAAGTGGTTCTCTATTTCGATAATGCATTAGATATACAGCATGGTTTCCATTCTAGTGTTCCTATGTGAATAATTACACGGTTATTCTTTGATTTTTTGGATGTATTTGAATAGGAAAGCACATGTGCTAGAGAGATGGAGGAGGGAGCCATAAAAAGACAACCCCGTAAGACCACTAAACCACCACCATCGAGGCTAGGCCGCAAAGAACCATCGGAAAAACACTCAGTGATGCATAATGTGAGTCCTACTTATTGTTTGTATATGTTCGGCTCCTAACATCATGACTTGAGTTCATGATATGATTTATTGGAATTGCATTTATGTTTTTGACAACTAAAATATAACGGATGTTCAGTTCATCAGGTATATGGATGGTCATGTTAATTCTTACCTGGATGTTCATTTTGACATTATGTTAATTGTTTTATCTTCCTTAATTTCGATTCAAATTCTCTTGCTTTATTGTATGTTCGTTTATAAATACGTTTCTTGTTTCTATTTTGTGCTCCGTTCGATATTAAAAACGCAGAAAAACAGGAAAGCTACCACGAGAAAGGTGCGCATTGTCAAAGGCAAATCATGGACAGACAGCACAAAATCACCTATAGAGGGAGCTGCCTCAAAGCCGAAGGAGACACATTTAATAGCTACCGACTCTGATGAGGAGGATAATGAGCCAATCGCTAAGAGAATGTGCCGCCTACTTCAACATGTGGGAAGCCCACAAGATGAGAAACAAGCCAATGACGAGGTCAATGTCAATCATGAGAAAACTCCTACAAAACTGTTAGTTACCAATGATCGCACTCCAACCATTCTATCAACAGCAGTAGTACCACTTGAAGGATATGATTTTGAGAGGCAAGTTCTTTGTGACAAAATCTGTTGTTTGTCCATGTTGCATATGCTATCATTCTAATTACTTTGAATGAATGAAGTGTTACTTTTATCTAAAATCTGTTGCTTTTTTCGCAGCGACCCTAGCATTTTGTCCTTGCGGTGCCCGGAAAGTGAAAAACTGTGGAAAAACAATGAACAAGGTCGGCACACAAGGCCGATAAGCCTGGAACCGATCCAAATTATGCTGCCAAAGATTTTACATTGCCACACACCGAGTCCAACACGACCTAGCTTCTCTTTTAGGTTGACTCAGTTAAGAAAGACACCCACCCCATCCCCTACTCCATTAGTACATCTGAGACTTAAGAGTTTAAAGTTGGACAAGAGTAAAGAGAAACTAGTCCAAGGATGGATTCTGAATACGTCCCTCGACAAAGAGCAGCCCTTGGCAAAGTACGAAAGTAGACCGTATCTAGTATTGCTCAGGAAGGACCTATGGACGTTGAAAGCCCGTAGCTGGGTCAACAACAACGTATGTAAATAAAATTAAGTTCTATTTAAATTCATTGCATTGCTACCATGTGTTACATCTTTAATTGTATGGCCTAATATGTACGTGTAAACTTCATCGGGCAGATCATACTATGGATGTGCTACATATTCAACGGAACAGCGTCATCGAGATTTAGACGTGATTTTTACTGCGTGTCTCCGGGGATATTAGTAATCAACCTAAAGTCTAATTTCACTCTTAAAAAACTTGTGAGCATACTGACTGTTGATGGTTTAATAGGAAACGGTCATGCACCAACGAAATCTGGATGCCTTTCATGATACGGCAATTCCGGTGTATATAGGGTTGGGTGCAAACTTCGGTGAGGACACTAGATTCTTCAACAAAGTCGAAGCAGCTAGGAGAAAATGGGTGAGCCAAAACTAACTAAACTATTCAATATTACACCGTATTTGCATGAATTCAAATTATCTATCCGTGTTAACTGATTTATATATTTGCTGAATTTCTCACGCTTATGTTTGACTATACTAGTAATCTTGTATTATTCAAATTGCTACTTGTTAATTATCACATGAGCTGGATGGTCATTTTTACCAGGTATGGGATATTAATCTCTTTGCAACTCTAGTGTATGCGTATTTAGTAATACAAATACCATGGTACTTTAATTGATGGATTCCACATCCAATAGACCTCCTGGTAGCTGTTGTTTAATTTGGTTTTGGCTTAACTTCATTTTAGTGAATTTGTTAGGTAATGTCCTCTTTGGTGTTTGAGTTAATTTAAAAACAGTTTAATCTTGTGTTGAATGTGGTTGATTTGAAACAATTAAATAAGGCGCACTAGCATGAATGAATTAAACAATTGTCATGTCTTAAACGTTTTGGTCCATGTGTTTTTTGCTGTAGTGGTTGATTCCCATATGTTTGAACAACCATTGGTGCCTCTATGCGTTTGAGGTGGCCAAAAAAAGGATGCTGGTACTCGATCCTATGCATTCTGAGGCACCCGATGCTGGTCGGAATAAATTGGATGCATATGCGGTAAAAAAAGATCTCCCGTGTACCGCGTTAATATTATTTCTCATTTTAACCTTTATCATATCATCACCCTATAACTGAAGTTGTTTTATAGGGGAGACTGGTTGAAGACATGGCCAAAGTTGCCATCCCATCGTACGAGCGCACCACGCATGGCCCGCCTCGTGCATACGCCAAAGTCCCTAAGCAACCAAATAGGTGAGTTGCACCAAAACGCACCTATTTATGTATTTGTCATGAACTGTATATACATGCATAGCATCCCAATAAATTCAATCTTCTTAATTTATGCAGCTATGATTGTGGCATTTATGTCATAAAATTTATGGAGAGGTGGACTGAAGACGGTCAACTTGATGCATGGGACAATGTGAGCTTACCAAAACTTCTAAACTTATTGTATGTAATGTGCAATAATCATTTGTTTGATGCTTCTAACCCGTCACTAGCTACGAAATTTACCATACAGGATATTCTTAGGTCAATTAGGTCGGAGTTGATGCTAGACATCGTTATGGGTCCACGAAATTCATTGGTTGATCAGGTGCGAACGTTATTGGAAGCTAAAGATGTACCTATACACCGCAATCATCCAAGAAACAAGTGTAAGGAGGTCAGCACACCATTCACAGCACCAAGAACAAGAACTCTGGTACAGCAGGCCAAAGGATTACCCATGAAAAGAACTGATAAAGGGAGAAAAAATAGCTGAATAAATTTGAATAGTACAATTCACTTTGGCACATTTTATTTGTTGAATAGTTGGATTTTTTTTAAAGCAAAGGGTGATGTTTTGCTAGTCACAATTACATAGGTGTTGTATTCTTTTTGTGAAACTCTGTGATTCTGTTTCAAAATTGGCAAAATTTGAGGTGGATCTAAATTCAACAAACGACCATCCACATAGTTATTAGAATAACTATCTGAGTACTTAGTGAAATGAACATCCAGCATTTGTTAACTGTACATGCTTAAATTGTATCAAACAAAATAACCATCTAATTAAGAATTAAAATAACTATATGCATACCTATTGAATTGAACATCCAACATACTTTACTTGTACTTACTTAAACTAACCATCCTCATAAGAATTACATAAGGAAATGTTTATGTTGAAGAAGAACGAACAAGGAGAAGTTTACACTAAAAGTCTGTTATAAGTAGCACGTGACTCTAAATCACTTTGTTGAACTTGGTTAATGAAATCACTTGGATGTAAAGTATTTCTGATAAAATTTATGTTTTTTTATAAGATGGAGACTCACGTGCAGTTGTTTTTACGTGAAATTGATAGTTAAGAATGGTTAGATAATTTTACATGTTTAATTTGGCTAATTTAGAGTCTAACGGTTCTTAACTATTAACTTCACATTAAGATAACTACACGTGAGTTTCTACCTTCTTATAAATCTCAAATATTCGAATAAAATTATCGAAACATAAAGGTACTTTTGATTTTAGAAATAAAAACCAAACAAAAACAAGAACAAGAACATTTGTCGGTGTGAGAGTTCTTAGGTTGCGTTTGGTTCTGTGAACAGAACAAAACAAGATATTGAGAACAAGACACAAAATGCATGCAGATATACAAAAGTTAGTGTTCTTATATATTATATGGTGATAAATTAAAATAAATGATAAAATTCTAATTTATTTTTATTCAAATAATTTAAGAAAAAAATATAATAATAAAAAATATAATTATAAAAAATTAATAAAAATAATAAAAAAATAAATTGTATCTCTTATTAGTGTTTTTATATTTTTTTGTCAAAATAAATATAAAATATAATAATTTAATATTTTTAAATATAATATTTTTATCTATATATTTCACCTGCTAAATACGATTTTATATCTCCATATCCCTATGTTAATATTTAATACTTATAATATAAGCAAGGTGAAAACTTAGGTGAAGTCGACTTTACGTAAAGTTGATACCTGAAAGCTGTTAGATAAAAATTTAGTCAAATCAGTCAAATCATCTAACGACTCTCAGATATCAACTTCACGTGAAGTCGACTGCACATGAGTTTCCACCTATAAACAAACACCGCCTTAGGCACTTAGGCATTTAGCCATTTAGTGAGCACAAGGAACTAACGTCTAACTAGTAACTGCCAAGAAACGCCTTTTAGAACCAAATATTAATGCTTTTTCGTCAATGTTTACATGCACCTGTCTTTTATCTCATTTCGGCAATAAAAGAAGTCTATGATTAAATAAAAAAAATAATATTTATATTATTTTTATGGTGAATGTTATCCAATTCCCTCTAAAATAACATATAAATTATTTTTCATTATGTGTCACATTGTAATTGGTCCTTGTCTTAACCATAGTTGGAGCGCCAACGTCATCGCCATCTACTGTCCTCCCACACAACCTCTCTTCCCAGTATAGCCAGCGCCTCTTTTTGCCATGGATCACTTCTTACCCATATAATTAATGGTTAATTTGATTATTAAATTTTTTTATTAAAAAATATATCTTTATTTAATTACGTGATGGAACATATATTTATATATAAAATATAATTAAATAATAAAGTACGAATAAATTAAAAATTAAAAGAATAAAAATACTATAAAAAAATACTTATAAGAAAGTTAGATTTTATCATTTTAAACTTGTGTTATTAATTTTAACAATTTATTTTTTTTAAAAATAATTTATGTATGATAAAAAATATATTTTTTTCTGATTTTAATTATACTTTTAAGTACTCTAAATAGAGTTATTATATTATATT
>NC_029786.2:92232385-92234085 GCF_000816755.2 Arachis ipaensis
ATTTTCTTATAGTATATATATAATCAAGCCCATAATGTGATTTACATAAATATTTGTGTAGTAGAATATTCTAGAATAAATAAATAAGTCAACACAATATAAATTTGATGAATAAATATATGAAAATTAACTTTAATTAATATTAGTTTATTTTTTATTGTAAATTAATTTTTTATTTTTATTTTTTTAAATTTAAAATTTAAAATTTAAAATAAAAATAAATTAAAAAAAATTGTAATTTAAAAAATTAACTTTTTAATTACACTCAAATTTGATATAGTAGTAAATATGGTGTGATTGCATCAAAAAATAGTTGTCATATATTAAAGAAACACATGTCTTTTTACTCTAGATGAGTTAGAATTCGAATTACACATAAAAATTTTCACATAAATCGTCCTAGGAGTTTGTGGGTTTGGGATTTGCACGTAAATCGTGTTAGGAGGTAGAGGGTTAGGAAGAAGCACTTAAATCGTGCCAGGGTAGAGTGTTTTAGGTTAAAATGCATAAATCATCCTAGGCTAGGACGATTTACGTGTTATTTGTAACACACAGTGGGCTGGGACGATTTATGCCTTATTCACCTATGCAATTCATGCATAAATCGTCCCAGGATACAATGATTTATATATTCATTAAAACACACGACCCTAGGACGATTTATATATTATATGGTTTAGGGGATTCACGTTCAAAAAAACTATTTAGGGGAATCAAGTAATATAGAAGTCCAAATATTTTATTTAAATAAAAAACCCTATTTATCTCTTAAATATTTATACAATTTATTTTTTAAACTGTTATATTGGTCTCTTCTCTAATATAATACAAAAAATAAATTTTCATAAAAATAATTTGTTTAATTATTAATTAAATAATAAAGTACTAATAAATTAAAAATTAAAAAAATAAAAATACTATAAAAAATACGGTAAAAAAATTGAATTTTATCATTTTAAATTTCTGTTATTAATTTTAATAATATATTTATTTTTTAAATAATATATGTATGATAAAAAAATATGTTTATTTGTTTGGAGTACAAATTTTATTATTATATTGGTATGTTCATGATTTTAATTATACTTTTAAATACTTTGAATAGATTTATTTTATTATATTATATTTTACATATAAATATATGTTCCATCACGTAATTAAATAAAGATATATTTTTTTAATAAAAAAATTTAATAACCAAATTAACCATTAATTATGTGGGTAAGAAGTGATCCATGACAAAAAGAGACGCTGGCTATACTGGGAAGAGAGATTGTGTGGGAGGGCAGTAGATGGCGATGACATTGGCGCCCCAACTATGGTTAAGATAAGGACCAATTACAATATGACACATAATGAAGGGTAACTTACATGTTATTTTAGAGGGGGTTGGGTAGCATTCACCTATTTTTATATATTTTTTATGGTGTAAATAAAAATTAAATATTTTATTTTTATCAACTATTTTTAATATAAAAAATAAAAAAATATACAAAAAAATCATATAGATTATCGTGTGAAAATGTACGAAAAGTCCAATCCCATTAACGGTTGATGTTCTATCTATCCACCACATATACTCGATAACCTGAGTTATTTTAGTTTTTATAAATAACAAACGACAATTACGTTAGAGTCTTATTAACATTATTTTATTTGATTAAGTTAACATTAATCGAACAGAAAGATTTCGGAGCTAA
>NC_029786.2:92234129-92236130 GCF_000816755.2 Arachis ipaensis
TATAATTTATATGTTATATTAAAAATTTGACAAATCAAAATATGTCACTAGATATTTTTTATTACAATTAAAATATTTTTTTTTCAAAATTAAAAAATTTTCTTTCTTATTCTTCTTCTTTATCTTTATTTTTTTCTCTTTTCTCTCATTATCTATTTTTTTTTTACTTTTTGTTTTACAAAAAATAAAATTAATAAAATAATATTATTCAAATAAAAAATATTATTATATACATATTTTTTTTAGTTTTAAATCTTCACCGCTTATTTTTTTAATCTATATTTTCATTTCTCTTTTTTCAAATATGTATTACATATAATTTGGAGAGAGAATACTAATGTTGTGATTAAAAGTTAGAATCAAAATTTAATTATTTTAATAAAAAATTGATTCTGAGTTAATTTTATAACTACCAATATAATTTGAGTTAATAGTCAAATTGGTTCTTGAAAGATAAGCCATTTTTTAAAATCGTCCCTAAATTATTTTTTTAATCAAATTAGTCCCCAAATAATTTAAAATCAATCGCGTTGGTCCTTCTGTTTGGCCACGTGGATCGTAAGTTGCTAACAATGACATTAAAACGATGCCGTTTTGATTATTATAAGTCACTGGTTCAAACACGACGTCGTTTAGTATTTAGTGGAGCTTCATCTCCTTCCATTTACAGCTTCACTTAGTCACTCTCTATTCTTTAACTACTCAAAGAACGAAGAAAGAAGACGACAAAGTTCCGGTCAAAGGGAAGAAGATGGTGCTATCATTAGCAACGCAATGAATAGTGCAATTGTGTTCGTTGTGCGTGAGAAGCTACCATCGCACCGTCGTGGAAGACACTGTCATTTGCGAGAGAGATAATCAATGTTTCCTTCAATGGGTTTTAGTTTTTTTTTTTTTTTTGGTGCCTTGGTGGTAATGTTAGGGTTTTGATTAATTCTCTTTTTTATTTGGTTAATTTGTTACAAGTTAATTAAAATTTGTGTACTCTGTTTTTTATTTTTTTGGCTTTGTTATTCGGTATTCTTTTTTTTTTTCTTTAAATCTAAGTGACGATAGATTGCATTGTGATGACCAAAGAAATAATACTACTACCATGATTAATTGGTTATGTTCGTTAATTTTAATCCATGGATATGTGGAGTAATTTGATCAATTTGGTTATGCTCATCAAGTATAAAGCTTTTGTACAAGGTTAGGAAAACAAATCAATTATCATAAACAATGCATGTGGGTAATACTAATTTATCAAGAAACATTATTTTAGCCGATGACAACACTTCTGCCCTTCCAATGATCATTGATTTTTCATCTTCTCTCTCTGTTTCTCTTGACTGGGAGGAAAAGACCAAGTCCGGGACGCCCAAGCAACGGTGGCCTAGAGACCGAGCCACTCAAGCATAATCGTAGTCGGTGAAGCGTTGCCGATGAAGGGGTGCCTCCGCCGTTCCTACGCTCGTTGATTCTTCCTCTTGTCTGTGTTTGTTTCGTCTGTTTTGAGGGAAGAGTAATGAGAGCTGAGGAAGTAAGAAACGACATCGTTTTAAGCATAATCCATTGTTACCACAAACGGTGTCGTTTCACTTGACGCTACACGTGAAACAACTTTAATGGAATGGGTTAAACAGTTAACGGAAGGACAAACGCAACTTATGTTAAATTTTTTGGGGACTAATTTGATTAAAAAAATCATTCGGGGATGAAAATGACAATCGCGTGATCTTTCGAGGACCAATTTGACAATTAACCCATATAATTTTTATGTTAATATCTAATTATAATTTTATATACATAGAGAAAAATGTTATTTTTAAATAGCAAGCATAAAACTAATTATTTCTATTTATGCAACATGCTTAACACCTAATCAAATATAAAAGTATACACGTTAAATTATTTTAAATTTGAGATAATGCATGTTAAAATTAATTATTAGTAAAAAATTAAACTCTTTCATATAAAAATAATAACTAAAATTTTTATTATTTGATTTTTTTATCTACG
>NC_029786.2:92236186-92241978 GCF_000816755.2 Arachis ipaensis
AGGAAAACATCCAAAATTTTTTAACTCGATAAAAATTATTCATTTTTAGCGGGTTTTAAACTAAATTTGTTTCACAATTTGTTAAAATATTAATCGAAACAGACTACTATAAAATTAATTTTCTATTATTATTCTTAATCAAATGATGTTTATATATATATGAAAAAAAAAAAGAAGATAGACTTGGTAAGGATCAAGGTACTAACTCTAGAGTTTCCTAAAGTTTTCTTTCTCCCCTTCTATTTTCCTTTCAACCAAATTATCTTTTATTGGTGGGATAGAGAAAGTGAAATATAGGAGTAGTCTTAGAAAGACAATTGGGTCAGCATACATGAACCGCGTTATCATTATTGTTCGTTTTAATTTGAATCTCATCTTGTCATCACTGCAATTAAGTGAGTTGATGAGAGCAAAATTCGAAACAGAAAACCCCATCAAAAAATGAAGAATCCTTGGAAGTTATTGAAGTTACTACCAATTCTAGTCATCAAACAATTCTTCATCTCTAAAGCTCCATTTTTTGTTTTGGGTAATCTTTGCTCAACTCTCTCTCTCTCTCTACATTTCTTTAATTATTATTTTTTCTTGTACTTATTCTAAATTTATTAGTTTGTAATTCACATAAAAATTATTATTGTCTCTACTTGATCCCTCAATTTGGACAGTAAAAAAAATTAAAATCTTTGAGAGACACATTAATCCTTAACTTAGTCTTTCTTTCTTCTCTAAGATAACTCCGATCCTTATAAATAAGTTAAACTTGACTTTTTAGCAATCCTTCTTAGAGTCTATCTTATTTAATGATGTTGAATTACTTATAATTCATGAGAT
The DNA here is from genome assembly GCF_000816755.2 of Arachis ipaensis. NCBI lineage: Eukaryota > Viridiplantae > Streptophyta > Magnoliopsida > Fabales > Fabaceae > Arachis > Arachis ipaensis. The sequence goes on from NC_029786.2 coordinate 92,237,018, forward strand.
TTTTATTTTTCAGGTTTGTTGGTAAGCTACGACTTCACGGAGAATTGGGTAAATTCTCTGATGATGGATTACCTTTCATATTCTCTGAAGAGTGATAGAATAGTTGCCATAATTAGAAATCTACAAGATGGCCTATCAGATATATCTCTTATTTTTTTCTCTTCGGTCTCTGAAGCCTCCACTGGTAGCTTCACGATGATGGCTTTCTGTTCATCTGCCACCATCGTGGTAATTATTATATTCCTATCATGACTTTCTTTACAAACTATATCAACAGCATGTTGGTCACCCAAAAAAATATCAACAGCATGTTTGTTATATGGGTTTAAATTAATTAAACCGTTAACTCTGATCGATGTATTTTTGCAAGAGGAATGCTAGGGGCCAGCAATTTTGGTGTTTTGTAACCATCAATTGGCCATAAATAGTATTTTTAATGGTGTGAGATTACATATAATGGTGGGAGATCACTCGCTTTTGTTTTGATGGTTAACTGCTGGCCAAAAAATACAAAAGTTGCTGACCTCCTAGACTTTTCCTTTTCGCAAATAGTTTGAGTATAGATTTTCTAAGTAAAATTACTTTTTGCAAAGGTAAAGACAACGGATAGTTATACTTGTGTTACAGCCTGGCCAAATCACTCGCGGGCCGACCCAACCCGAGCACCACCCGACCCGGACGGTCAGGATCGAGGCGCCCAGTTGCCGACCCGGACACGCGTCCCTGACAGCTTTGCTACAGCTGTGCGAAGGAAGCATCAAAAGAAGTGGGCCTGTCATTGTAGGGCCCACCTCTGACACGGTATATATCGGGAAGGTCCTACCCTTTAGGGGTGTTTAAAACCGATCCGGACCGAACTAAACCGACGAACCGAACCGAAAAAATCGAAAATTGAATTAACCGTAATCGAAAAAACCGAAAAAAATTGATTTTGCTGTTTTTTGTCCGGTTCGGTTCGGTTTTCGGTTTTGAATCTGAAAACCCTAACCAAACCGAACCGAACCGGTTAGGAAAAAACCCTAAACGTTACTAACCCCCTTCAAACGAAACTGCGCGACACCCCCACCCCCCAAATGAAACTGCGTCTACCCTAACCCCCAAATCCACAATCCATACCCTAACCTTCAGTACTCATCGCTCCCTCTTCTCCAAATCTCCACACCTGCTGGCTGCCGACCTGCGCACCCAGCCACACCTGCCGACCTGCGCACCCAGCCACCCACCACCGCGAAGCCTTTGGCCCGTCGCACATCAGGCCAACACGAAGCCACGCCGTCGCACATCAGGCCAACACGAAGCCACCACCGACCGACTCGACACGGCATCACAGCACCACGCCGCCGCCGTTGAGACGCCACCACCCTAACCCATCAGTTCAAGCCAACACGGCAGCACCTCCCAGTCTCCCACTCAGCCTTCCTCCCAAGTCAATATGGAGCCCGAGCCACCGATTCAGGTAATGTTTACCATTTGCATTCTGTTCATTAGTGTTGATTTGTTGCTACTGTTGATTTGTTGAAATGTTGATTTGTTGCTAAGTTTTGTTGCTGGCTCAGTGTTGAACTTCTTACACTATTAATAGAAGGTGAAAAATAACAAAATAGTTGAGGAGAAAAAGATGAACTATGTGCAATTGGCCGAGTAGAATTATACATACGACTAACAATTTTGATCTTCAAAATTGATATTTTTGAATTTATAATTTTTTTAAATTTCATATATTTGGCTAAGTTTTGTTGATTTGTTCATTAGTGTAAGTATTAACGTTGCTTACAGACGAATGCATTGTTGATTTGTTGCTACTTGCTGTTGCTGGCTCAGTGGCTTGCTGTTTAATGGTTCATTTTATTGTTGTTTAATGGTTCAATATATTGGAAATGTCCTGCTTGCTGCGTTTCTGTTTAATGATTCATGTTATTGTTGTTTAATGGTTCATTATATTGGAAATGTCCTGCTTGCTGCCTTGCTGTTGCTGGTTGCTGATTAATTGTTGAATATTGATAACTTGGTAATTGGTATTGCTGGATTGTTGGTTATTGATTTGTTGTGCTGTTTATTGCTGGTTATTGATTTATTTTGTTAGGTATTGTTGCTGGTTAAATTATTGATTTATTTTGGTAATTTGATTCATTGTTGCTGATTTTGTTCTGTTTGTTGAATTGTTTGCTGACTTGGTTATTCATTGATGGATTGCTGGCTTGCTGCTGGTTGTTGTTAACTTGTTAATCAATAAATCAATAATTTCAGTTTCATTGTTCTATATATTTGTTGTTTGATTGTTGATTGTTGTTCATTGCTGATTGTTGTTCATTATTTTGTTGTTATTTTTTGAAATTGCTAGTAATTACTTTGCTATTCATTGTTCATGGTTGATTGTTATTCATTGTTCATTGTTGATTGCTGGTTATTGTTTATTGTTCATTACTGATTTTTTAATTATTTGTTCATTACTAATTGTTTGAAATTGTTAGTAATTAGGTTGATGAAGGTAGCTATTTTGTAAAATAGGTCAATGTTGTTCTTTTCCCCCTTATAATATGTGAAAAAAGCTACTTTCTGTTTCAGGTTGGGGAGATTATTAGTAAATTTGAGAAGAAGAGATTTTACTAGAAAAGTAACTTCTTTTGTTTTTGTTACTACTTAACATATGTGCTAACAATTTAGCTTAGAAACTCCACAAATTGCTAGTAATTACAAAGCCTTTCTTTAATGGATTGGTCTAATACATTATCTCTGGTTCTATTGTTGCCATGGTTTGGGAGGGTAAAGGTGTTTTTGCAACTGGCCGAAAGTTGATTGGAGCAACAAACCCCTTGGCATCTGAGCCTAGAACTATTCATGGTGGTCTTGTATCGAATGTGCTTTCTATAGATCTTGCCATTCATGGTAACTATTTACTTAAACTCATCTCAATCTAACAGCATAGTTTCGAATGTGCTTTCCATAGATCTTGATCGTAGGTCTCTTAAGTAAATTTTAGGTTGACAAGTACAATGGTTAATATGTTTTTTGAAATAATTGTTCAAATTAATCATAAAATCAAGTGCACTTTAAATAATTGTTGGAGAGGACACCAAAACGTGGCTATCTGTTGCTGGAAATTTGTTTTTATTTTTTGTTGTGTTGATTATTGAACTTTTAAACTTCTTTAATTGTTGTATTTTAATTTTTTTGTTGTTGAATTTCATTGAATCAAGACTTTTGTTAGTTATGATGTACTTGTATTCTATAATTTCAATGTTATGACTTTGCATAATAGTATGTGGTTATTTTTTGATTTGATTGAAAAAACCGAACAAACCGAACTAAACCAAACCAATTTTAATTGGTTTGGTTTGGTTCGGATGACCTTGACAAAAAAAAAACGAACCAAACCGATCCACAGTTTAATTAAACGATCGGATCGGATGGCTTTTCCCTCAAAAACCGAACCAAACCGCACCGCGAACACCTTTACTACCCTTCCCCCAAGGTACGTCATATACTATTCAACCCTTTTTCACCTACACACTTGACTGGCTAGAGCGTCGGAGTGTCCTTGCAGGTGAAACCCCCCTCCACACGAAGAGCTCGGGACGTCGGCTGCACCCCCCTTCAACCCAGCGACCCGGAACCAGGCGATTCCCCCCCTCATCGACCGAAGTACCAACCCGATCCGTCCGGTACCCGACCTACCGAACATTGGCGCCATCTGTGGGGAAGCTCGCCTGAATGGATGTTGTACTGGGCCCAGGAGGAACAGGCCGTGAGACCGAGCGCAGAGGGGAAGCCTCCGCGGCTTCTCCCCGGCAACGCACGATCTCCCGAAAGGTGCCCTTTTGGGGGAACTGGCGACAACAGCGCCAGAATAATGCAAGAACTACGCCACAGGATGCAAGACCCGGAGTGCCGGCTAGCAGACAGAGAACATCGTCAACAAACTCCCGAATCGAGCTACTCCCGCTCCCTCTCGAGAAGCTGCTCCCGACGAACAGCTAGCCCACGATCTGAGCCCGAGAGCGCCAGGGAGGAAGGACGCGCAAGAAGACGCCGCGACCCTATCATTTACACCAGGCACGATAGGCGTACCACGGAGCGAAACTGCGAGGACGCTCGTCGGGAGGACGACGAGCGAAGAACAACCAGAACGCAGGGACCAGTTATAATGGGCGCAACCCCATTCCATCGTTCCATCCTCGAGGTCTGGCTGCCAAAGAACTTTGACAAGCCAACAGACATGAGGTACGACGGAACCCAAGACCCGCAAGAGAACCTTACGGCTTTCGAAGCCAGAATGAATCTGGAGGGAGTGGGAGACGAGGTAAGGTGCCGTGCTTTCCCGGTTACCCTAGCGGGACCTGTAATACGTTGGTTCAATAACCTCCTGCAGGGCTTGGTGACCAGGTTTTCGGACATCAGCCGCGCCTTCCTAGCCCAATTAACAACCAGAATAGCAAAGGCAAAGCACCCAATCAATCTACTTGGAGTGACCCAGAGGTCAGGCGAGCCGACCAGGAAATACTTAGACCGATTCAACGATGAGTGCTTGGAGATCGACGGGTGGTGCACGAAATTGTGATGTCCAGGCTCGAACAATCCCTGGCAACGTGAGCAACTTGGTACGCGTAATCGTGATTACACTTTAATGATGTAAAATTCATGGCTCTTTCTTTCCCTGGGAAGTAAGTAATTGATGCATAAATCCACTTCCGGGGCCCACTGGGTGTGTGTTTGGGCTGAGCTTTAACTTTCCACGTGCAGAGGCCATTTGTGGAGTTGAACGCCAGGTTTTGATCCATTTCTGACGTTCAACTCTGGTTTTGGATCCTTTTCTGGCGCTGGACGCCAGATTTGGGCAGAGAGCTGGCGTTGAACGCCAGTTTACGTCGTCTAAACTTGGCCAAAGTATGGACTATTATATATTGATGGAAAGCCCTGGATGTCTACTTTCCAACGCAATTGGAAGCACGCCATTTCGAGTT
>NC_029786.2:92242069-92243026 GCF_000816755.2 Arachis ipaensis
AGTCAAATGTTCTACCACTGAGCTATAGACCCTTGATGGAAGCTTTTGTCTTCCCTTTTCTCTTTCTAGAGGTTTCTCTATCCTTAGGTGCCATCAATGGTTATGGAAAACAAAAAAGCTATGCTTTTACCACACCAAACTTAGAATGTTGCTCGCCCTCGAGCAAAAGAAGAAAGAAGAATAGAAGAAGAAGATATGGAGGAGATGGATGGGAGTGTGTATTCGGCCATATGGGTGGGATTGGGTGGGAGAGAGATGTTGAATTTTGAAGATAGTGGGTGTATGGATGTGAGTGGTAAATGGAAAACAGAAAGGATGATCATGAATGGAAAGAGAGATGATGAGGTAGGTGGGGATCCTGTGGGGTCCACAGATCCTGAGATGATCCTGTGGGTCCACAGATCCTGAGGTGTCAAGGCATTTACATCCCTGCACCAATTTAGGCATATAAAATGCCCTTGCACACAACTCTGGGCATTCAGCACCAGGTTGGTGCCCATTTTGGGCGTTCAACGCCCATTTGCTGCCATTTCTGGCGTTGAACGCCAGAACCATGCTTGTTTTGGGCGTTCAGCGCCAGGATGCTGCCCATTCTGGGCGTTCAGCGCCAGAACCATGCTCTGTTCTGGCGTTTGAACGCCAGACAGATGCTCCTCCAGGGTGTGATTTTTCTTCTGCTATTTTTGATTCTGTTTTTGAATTTTTTTGTTTGTTTTGTGACTCCACATGATCATGAACCTACAAAGACATATAACTAACAAAAATATAGTTAGATAAATAAAAATTGGGTTGCCTCCCAACAAGCGCTTCTTTAATGTCAATAGCTTGACAGTGGGCTCTCATGGAGCCTCACAAATGTTCAAAGCATTGTTGAGACTCTGCAACACCAAACTTAGAGTTTGGATATGGGAGTTCAACACCAAACTTAGAGTTTGGTTGTGGCCTCCCAACACCAAA
>NC_029786.2:92243056-92243444 GCF_000816755.2 Arachis ipaensis
GTCCTTGCTCCTGCTCATATGACAAAGAAGAGGGCACAGAAAAATAATAATAATAGAAATCCTTTATACCACAGTATAGGGATCCCTGTGTGAATAGAAGAAGAGAGGGGGACAAAGAATGTAATGTAATGGAAGAAACACAACTGTGAGGAGGGTAGAGATGTGAGATGAGATGTTAGTAAATGAATAAATAAATAGAATAAGATGGGAGAGGGAGAATTTTCGAAAATATTTTTGAAAAAGAGTTTGTGATTTTCGAAAATAGTTTTTGAAAAAGGTTAGTATTTTTTTCGAAAAAAAAATTTTAAAAATCAAAAGTAAAAATAATTAGTTAATAAAAAAAGAAATTTTTGAAAAAGAGGGAAGATATTTTCGAAAATTAGAGAGA
>NC_029786.2:92243471-92266425 GCF_000816755.2 Arachis ipaensis
TTTTTGAAAAAGATTTTGAAAAAGATGAGATTTTTAAACTGAAAATTTGATTTGACTCATGAGAAACAACTTGATTTTAAAAATTTTTGAAAAAGTCAACTCAAATTTTCGAATTTGATGAGAGAAAAAGGGAAAGATATTTTTTTGATTTTTTGAATTTTTATGAAAAACACTAAAATGATGCAATGCATGAAATTTTTAGATCAAAACATGTGATGAATGCAAGAATGCTATGAATGTCAAGAAGAACACCAAGAACATTATGAATGTCAAGATGAACATCAAAGACACAATTTTGAAAAATTTTTAATGCAAAGAAAACATGCAAGACACCAAACTTAGAATTCTTTAATGCTTAGACACTAAGAATTCAAGAATGCATATGAAAAACACCATACAACACAAAACAAAAAATTATCAAGATCAAACAAGAAGACTTACCAAGAACAACTTGAAGATCATGAGGAACACTATGAATGCATGAAATTTTCGAAAAAATGCAAGATGAATATGCAATTGACACCAAACTTATAACATGACTCAAGACTCAAACAAGAAACAAAAAAATATTTTTGATTTTTATGATTTTCTAATTTTTTGTATTTATTTTATTTTATTTTTTTCGAAAATCATTTTGAAAAAGAAAAATAAGGATTCCAAAATTTTTAATATGAATTCCAGGAATCTTGCCATGTTAGTCTTAAAGCTCCAATCAAAGGGTCAGGCATGGCTTAATAGCCAGCCAAGCTTTAATAAAAATATGAGTGTAATTTAGACATGACAAGCCTAACATGCCCTATCCAAAAGAATTGGACATGGCTCCATTGAGGTGATTAGTTGAAGACCAATCCCAAAGCAGTTTGGGTATGGCTTTACAGCCAGATAGGATTCAACATGATTCATGAAATACTAGAATTCATTCTTAAAAATTCTGAAGAAAAATATATTTTTGAAAACATTTTTTTTCGAAAACAAAGGAGAAAATTTTGAAAGATTTTTTGAAAAATTTTTGAAATTAAAACAAAAAGAAAATTACCTAATCTGAGCAACAAGATGAACCGTCAGTTGTCCAAACTCAAACAATCCCCGGCAACGGCGCCAAAAACTAATCATCTGTCGGTTCTCGATCATGCTAGAATAGGATTCATCCTCCTTTTGCGTCTGTCACTAACGCCCAGCACTCGCGAGTTTGAAGCTCGTCACAGTCATTCAATCATTGAATCCCACTCATGGCCGAATGGCCAGCCCCTCTGATCTAAGAACCAGACGTCCAAAGATGGTCCAAAAAGACGTCTAATACAATAGTGAAAGGTCCTATTTATAATAAACTAGCTACTAGGGTTTACAAAAGTAAGTAATTGATGCATAAATCCACTTCCGGGGCCCACTTGGTGTGTGTTTGGGCTGAGCTTTAACTTTCCACGTGCAGAGGCCATTTGTGGAGTTGAACGCCAGGTTTTGATCCATTTCTGGCGTTCAACTCTGGTTTTGGATCCTTTTCTGGCGCTGGACGCCAGATTTGGGCAGAGAGCTGGCGTTGAACGCCAGTTTATGTCGTCTAAACTTGGCCAAAGTATGGACTATTATATATTGCTGGAAAGCCCTGGATGTCTACTTTCCAACGCAATTGGAAGCGCGCAATTTTGAGTTCTGTAGCTCCAGAAAATCCACTTTGAGTGCAGGGAGGTCAGAATCCAACAGCATCAGCAGTCCTTCTTCAACCTCTGAATCTGATTTCTGCTCAAGTCCCTCAATTTCAGCCAGAAAATACCTGAAATCACAGAAAAACACACAAACTCATAGTAAAGTTCAGAAATGTGAATTTAACATAAAAACTAATGAAAATATCCCTAAAAGTAACTAGATCCTACTAAAAACATACTAAAAACAATGTCAAAAAGCGTATAAATTATCCGCTCATCAACGGGTTGACGGATTCGGTCGCAAGCTTGTGCCTGACGAACGGACTTCTAAATGAGAACTTTAGAAAACACCTCACCACGAAGCCGGTGTGGACAATGCAGGAGATCCAATGTGTAGCCAGGGAGTACATTAACGATGAAGAAGTCAGCCAGGTTGTGGCTGCCAACAAACGGCAGCCCTCTTACAATCAAACCCGGCATCACGGGAGCGGAGAAAGACAAAAGGAACACGCCAAGGACGGCGGTCCGAATAAGGCACCCAGGCCGTTTCCTCGAGTCGGGAAGTTCACTAATTACACTTCCCTCACCGCGCCAATTGTGGAAGTTTACCAATAAATAGCCGAGAAGGGGATGTTATCGAAGCCCCGACCTCTGAAGGAACGAACAGGGGGGAACAAGAGCCTCTACTGTGATTACCACAAGGGCTACGGGGACAAGACACAAGACTGCTTCGACCTGAAAGACACACTGGAGCAAGCGATCAGGGATGGAAAGCTAGCCGAGTTCTCCCACCTTATTAGGGAGCTGAGGAGACGGAATCGCGACCACGAGGGTGAAGACAAGACCCGGGCCGCAAAGCAACGCCAAGAGCCAGAGGACAACGACCATGGGCTTACCATAGTGAACGTAGTAACAGCAAGAAACGCGGCGCCTAGGTCGAAATCGGCACATAAGAAAGACGCCAAAGTCCTGGCGGTTTCCACATCCTCTGCGCGAAGCCCCAAGAAATTTCCATCCATTTCATTCGGTCTGGAGGACCAATGGTTTGACGAGGTCGCGGAAAGCCCTCCAATGGTCATTACGGCCAGAGTGGGAACCGGCCTCGTCAAGCAGATCCTTGTAGATACGGGGGCAGACTCGAACATCATGTTCCGCAATGTGTTCGACGCCTTGGGCCTACGGGACACCGACTTAAAGACTCACCAGCACGGCGTTGTAGGGCTCGGCGACCACTTTATCAAGCCGGACGGGATAATCTCCCTGCCAACCTCCGTGGGACAAGGCCAAGGGAGAAGAACGGTAATGGCAGAGTTCGTGATCCTACGAGACTCCACGGCCTACAACATCATCCTAGGGAGGAAGACCATCAACGACCTAAGGGGAGTCATCAGTACAAGGATGCTGATAATGAAGTTCATAACTGAAGAAGGATCAGTAGGGTCTGTAAGGGGACACCTGGAAATGGCAGTCGCTTGCGACAATGCCAGTCTCTTGTTAAGAAAGAAATCCAAAGAAGCATCAGGAGTGTTCCTCGCCGACTTGGATGCCAGAGTCAGCGACAAGCCGAGACCCGAACCAGAAGGGAACCTGGAAAAGTTTAGAGTCGGCGACACAGAGGAGAAGTTCACCTTCGTGAACAGAAACCTCCCTCACGAGCTGAAAGAACCTCTAATGGAAATGATCAGGGCTAATGGTGACCTATTTGCCTGGACACCGGCCGACATGCCAGGGATAGACCCCTAACTCATGTCGCACCATTTGGCCGTCAAGCCAGAAGCCAGACCAGTGGTCCAAAGGAGGAGGAAGATGTCACAGGAAAGGGCAGAAGAGGTGGCCAAGCAGATGGCCAGCCTCCTCGAGGCAGGATTTATCCGGGAACTTGACTACTCGACCTGGCTGTCGAACATAGTCCTGGTAAGAAAACACAATGGGAAATGGAGGATGTGCGTGGATTATTCCGATCTCAACAAAGCATGTCCCAAGGATTGCTACCCCCTACCCAACATTGATGCGCTCATCGACGCGGCGGCGGGGTACCGGTATCTGAGCTTTATGGATGCTTATTCCGACTACAATCAGATACCGATGCACCGGCCAGACGAAGAAAAAACAGCATTCATAACGCCAGGAGGAATCTATTGCTACAAAGTAATGCCCTTTGGCCTGAAGAACGCGGGGGCCACATACCAAAGGTTGATGAACAAGATATTCAGCGACATCATTGGCAAAATGGTGGAAGTCTACGTAGACGACATCCTTGCCAAGACCACCCGACCCGAAGACCTTCTAAGCGACCTGGGAAACGTGTTCGCGGCCCTCCGACGACACGGCATGAGGCTCAAACCCCTCAAGTGCACCTTTGCCATGGAGGCCGGGAAGTTCCTTGGATTCATGATAACCCAAAGGGGGGTGGAAGCCAATCCTGAAAAATGCCAAGCAATACTCCAAATGAAGAGCCCAGGCTGCGTCAAAGATGTCCAGAGACTGGCGGGAAGGCTCACCACGTTATCTCGCTTCCTTGGGGCGTCGGCAGCAAAGGCCCTACCTTTCTTCAACCTAATGAGAAAGGGAATAGCATTTGAATGGATCCCGGCATGCGAAGAAGTGTTCAACCATTTTAAAAAGATCCTTGCAACACCACCTGTGCTCGGTAAACCCATGGTCGGAAAACCGCTCTACCTGTACCTAGCTATAACGGAGGAAGCGCTGGCAGCGGTCTTAGTGCGGGAAGAAGGGAAAGTTCAACAACTGATTTACTTTGTGAGTAAAGCGCTGCAAGGAGCAGAACTTAGGTACAGTAAGTTGGAGAAACTGGCACTAGCGCTCCTGACCTCTTCCCGCAGATTACGGCAATACTTCCAAGGTCATCAAGTGGTCATAAGAACGGACCAGGGAATTCGTCAAGTGCCCCAGAAACCCGACCTAGCGGGAAGGATGATGACCTGGGCCCTCGAGCTATCCCAGTACGATTTAAGATATGAGCCTCGACATGTAATAAAGGCGCAAGCAATGGCAAATTTCCTGGTGAAAGTAACCGGAGACCCAACCGAGGACACGGGCACACGTTGGAAGCTCCATGTAGACAGAGCCTCCAACCAGACGTCCGGAGGCGTTGGGATCATCTTAGAAAGCCCAGCCGGAGTCATCTACGAACAATCGGTCAAGTTCGAGTTTCCCGTGTCGAACAACCAAGCAAAATATGAAGCCCTTCTAGGCGGCTTGATCTTAGCTGGGGAAGTCGGGGCTACAAGGCTAGAAGTACGCAGCGACTCACAAGTCGTCACGTCGCAAGTAAATGGAAGCTACCAAGCCAAAGACTCGTTGTTGCAGAAGTACTTGGAGAGGGTCAAAGAACTGAGCAAATAGTTTGAGGAGGTCACGGTCTAACACATTTCGAGGGAGAGGAACACACAGGCAGATCTCCTATCCAAGCTAGCGAGCACGAAACCTGGAACCGGTAACCGGTCCCTCATTCAAGGCATCACGAAAGAACCAGTAGTTGCCCTCCACCTGACCAAGATAAGCCCCTCCTAGATGGACTCCATCACTGATTTCTTGCAGAACGGCAAACTCCTTGAAGGTGAGAAGGAAGCTAAAGCATTGAGAAGGGAGGCTGCCAAATACACGATCATACAAGGCCAACTGTTTAAAAAGGGACTTAGCCAACCCTTGCTGAAGTGCCTACACCCCGACCAGACGGACTACGTACTCAAAGAAGTCCACGAGGGGTGCTGTGGTCACCACATCAGGGGCAAAGCCCTAGCAAGGAAGCTCATCCGAGCTGGATATTACTGGCCATCAATGATGGAGGACTCCAAGGAGTTCGTGAAAAAATGCGTTAAGTGCCAAGAGAACGCTAACTTCCACGGAGCACCGGCCACCGAACTGAGCCTGATGACGTCCTCCCGGCCCTTCGCACAGTGGGGAGTCGACCTCTTGGGACCTTTCCCGGTTGGCCCAGGGCAAGTCAGATATCTCATAGTCGCCGTCGACTATTACACCAAATGGATAGAGGCCGAGCCACTGGCCACTATCTCCTCGTCCAACTGTAGAAAGTTCATGTGGAGGCAGGTGATAACTCGGTTTGACATCCCGGAGGTCATCATCTCAGACAACGGGACGCAATTCACCGATAAGAAGTTTGTAGAGTTCCTCGCCGGCTTGGGCATCAAACAGAAATTCTCCTCGGTGGAGCACCCCCAGACAAACGGACAAGTTGAGTCCGCAAATAAGGTCATCTTGCTGGGTCTCAAGAAGCGACTAGACAACAAGAAAGGAGCATGGGCTGATGAGCTTGCCTCAGTCCTCTGGTCCTACCGTACAACCGAGCAGTCCGCCACGGGAGAAACCCCCTTCCGCCTGACATATGGGGTAGACGCAATGATACCCGTAGAGATCGGTGAGCCGAGCCCACGGTTACTTCTCAAAGGGGTGGAAGAAGCTATAGAGAAGGACCTAGTAGATGAGACCAGGGAGAAGGCCCACCTGTCAGAAGTAGCACTAAAACAAAGAATGACCCTGTGCTACAACACCAAAGTGCTCAAGAGGGAATTTGAGCAAAACGACCTCGTCCTACGGCGCAATGACATCGGCCTACCAACCCAGGGAGAAGGCAAAATGGCGGCGAACTGGGAAGGTCCCTACAGGGTCAAAGAAGTGATTGGCAAGGGCGCCTACAAATTGGAGAAGCTCGATGGAAGGGAGGTCCCGAGAACTTGGAATGCGGGCAACCTGAGAAGGTTTTACCCCTAGATCAAGCATGTCGGCCAGGCGATCTAACGAACTTGTTCACTTACCTTTGTATCTACCATGGTAACAGACTTGTTTAATTACTGGTTCATGTTTACTTGTCATTTCTACCAATTTTACTTCTATTGTTCTTTTTCCTACTTGCACATCACATAACAACAAGTTCCACGACGCATTAAACGGAACCACGATACGGCACCCCGGGACTGATCACCCCGGGAGCCACCTAAACTAAAGCCATAACAAACGGCTATAACGATACCAAAAGGCCACGACCTGGCTTCGCTGAATTACCAACACAACGGTAAATAAACACGAGTGAAAAGCTCATACCGACCAAACGGTAACAAAACAAAACGAGAAAGCTATCAGATAGGCAAAAGACAATAATCACAAGCCGACTAAGCGACTCTTAATGTATAACGAAGTAAGCTTCAAAAGTTTCAAAAGTTCTACAACAAACCACAAATCCATACAAAAGCACAAGGTACAAGAGTTCATTTCTTGGGCATGTCAACAATCTTGCCATCCTTGATCGTCTTGAAAACTCCAATAGCCGACGTGTCAAAGTCAGGAGCCATGATCTTCACCTGGGTCTTAAGAGCTTCCTCAGTCATGAAGATCGCGTTCTTTCCCTGATCTCTGGTCACCTTATGTTTCTTCTTGAGCTCCTCAACCTCAGCTTGAGCGGCCTTAGCCGACGAGACGGCCACGTCACGCTCTTTTTCCAAAGCCACCACCCGACCTTGCGCGGCATTAAGTTGGCTCTCCAGAGTCATCTCCCGCTCGGTTAAACGGGACACGGTGTCATCGGAGGCTTTCAGCTTCTCCTCGGTGGACGCATCTTTCTCCTCAGCAGCCCTAAGCTTTTCCCCCGCCTCAGATAGCTACTCCTGAAGCATTTCCACATGGGCTTTGAATTCATTGTTGGCCTTGGCAGCAGTTTCGAGCTTCCTGCGCAGTGACTGCATCCCCGACAACTCGAACTCAGCCTTTCGAGCTATGACAGCTCTGCAGAGAAGTGCTCGGTACATCCACCTCGCCTGCCCCGCAAGCTCGGTACCGAGGAAGTGATCTTCCGTGCCAGGGATTAGTTGGGAGTCTATGAAAGCCCAAGCATCGAAGTTTTTCTCCATCACGGTGAGAGCTCCTTCCGGACTGGAAGATGCCCTCTGCCTTTTGGGGGTGGGGATAAGCTTTAAATCATCATCCTCTTGCTGAGCAGAGGTTGAGTGCTTAGGGCCGACCGTCTCCTCACGAATTGGAGAAACGCGCGCCCCATCAGAATTCTTATCCGTTATCTCGGTGTCACGGGGTGACGGCATCGCCTGATCTTTATCCCCAGAAGGGCCCTCCGGTTTCCCGTCAACCTTCCCTGTTTCCTCCTCATCGTTGTCTGCCAAGAAAGTCTTGAACAAGTCCTCAAGCCCTGTCACGGAAGCAGACATCTCCACTGCAACAAACAAGTAAACAAGTTAATTGTGAAACCAGAACAACCAAGCGAATGAATAAAAACGCAAAAATTCAAGGCAAAACAACTCACAAACATAATTCCTGGCGACCTCCCGGTCACCCATCAAGAGATGGGGATTCACGTGATTCTTTCCAAAAACTTCCAACAACACGTCGGCAACCCTCTTGTCCACAGCGGACATCCCCTTATAAGACACCGTAATGAATGTGTTGGATCCCGCCCCAAAGCTCCAGTACGTCGGAATGAGGCACTCCCCTTCTAACGACAACCAAAAGGGGTGACGACCTTTGACCGGACGCACCTTAAATTATTTATCTTTAAACCCGTGATAAGAGTCCTCAAACAACCCGAAGATCCTTCGACTCTGGGCAGATCAGAAGGACATGAACCCTTTCCTCGCCTTTCCCTCCTTAGAAGGATTTGTGAGGTTGAAGAAAAAAAGAAAGACATCAATAGATACCGGCAGCTCCAGATATTCGCACACCATCTCGAAACAGCGGATAGAAGCCCAACTGTTCGGATGCAGTTGCGACGGCGCCACGGAGATCCGGTTAAGAAGCGCCATTTGAAAAGGAGATCCGGTTAAGAAGTGCCACCTGGGTGAACATGTATTTATAAAACCAGATCCAGTCGGGGACCCGAGGGGAATGGAAGTTAAGCTCATATAGCCGTTCATTTAGGGCAGGAACGAAGACGTCATAATTGGCTTCCTCGTCTGTCCCTCCGCATAAATACTCGCCTTGACGGAACTCCGTTAGCTCTCCCTCGTCCATCTGATTTGGCGAGTCCTTCACATCGGAAGTCACCTAGGCATATGGGTCATAATTTGCGACGGAGGGAGAGGCCCGGGAAACAATGCGAGGCATACCTACAATGGGGGTACCACTCCGTTAGTCTATGAGGCCGGGAGTCTGGAAAAAGCCCAGAAAACTACATTTGTCCTATTCAACAGCTATGGTCAAGCATGGCTAAAAGCAAAACCCAAACAAAAACCTACCCTAGAATGGTAACCCCCCCTAACGCACCTACTTAACGCTAAAACCATCTAGCAAACTAATCAAGCAAGTAGCAAACACGTAGCAGCAAGCGCGCAAAAATGATGAAGATAAAAGGACATTGAAGCAAAAAGAGAAGGGATTAATGTTTACCTGGATTAGTTGCAAAGACTTGAAAGAGAAAAAAAGGCGTAGGGATGCAGAAATGAAGCTTTGGGACACTTGGGAGAGAAGAAGATGAAGATAGGAGAAGTGAAAATAGGAGAGAAAAACAAACGCAAACTGTTTAAAACTGTTACGCAAAGCGCGAAAGGATCAAGGGCATAATGGTCTTTGCACACAGGGTTTTCCAAACCATTATGAGCATTTAATGCCCGGCACGAGGAACGAGGCGACAAACGGTCACCTCAGCAACGAACAGACACGCACACAGGGGGCACGTCCCCTCCTCGGGCGGCCGACCTGACGACAACACACGAAAGGAGATAACACGCCAGCAACAACCCTCACGACTATTGCTGGCGCGTTGGGGGCACTATTACGGCCTGGCCCAAAGCACTCGCGGGCCGGCCCGACCCGAGCACCACCCGACCCGGACGGTCAGGATCGAGGCGCCCAGTTGCCGACCCGGACACGCGTCCCTGACAGCTTTGCTACAGCTGTGCGAAGGAAGCATCGAAAGAAGTGGGCCTGTCGTTGCAGGGCCCACCTCTGACACGGTATATATGGGGAAGGTCCTACCCTTCCCCCAAGGTACGTCATATACTATTCAACCCTTTTTCACCTGCACACTTGACTGTCTAGAGCGTCGGATTGTCCTTGCAGGTGACACCCCCCTCCACACAAAGAGCTCGGGACGTCGGCTGCACCCCCCTTCAACCCAGCAACCCAGAACCAGGCGATTCCCCCCGGTACCTGACCTACCAAACAACTTGGATTATATATAGTAAAATTACTTTCTTGACTAAATCATATTTTAAAAATCCAGTGATGCTACTTGTATAAGCAGTTTTAATAATTAAGTCTAATTAAGTTGATTCAAGTTAAATCAATATAACATAAAAAAAATTTTACTACATAATTCAAAATTTTCATTTACTGCAATTGCTTTTTTTGTTATTTTTTATGCTAATTTTTTATTTTTAATCAAATAATTTTGTGTTGAGTTCTTAGAATATTTGATATGTTGTTAGTTGGATTTTAATATTTTGAATTTGTAATTCTTACAAAATTTATATGTTGATCATCACAAAATTTCAACGTTGTATGTCAAAATTTTTATGATTTGAACCAAAATTCCTATATCCAGTAGTTTTGTTAATATATATAGAAGAAGATGATAATAGTAATGATAGTGAACGAAGACGAGAAGGACAAGGAAGAGAAAAAAAATGAGAAAGAGAAAGAAGAGATGATGATACTGATGATGATAAAAGAGAACGAAAAATAGAAAAAAAAAACACATATGTATTTACATACGTATTTACATGACTATTTATCATTTTTAATATTTAGTTATATATATGTTAAAATATAAAATACAAACTAAAAATAAATTAAACTACATATATATTAATTTACAGATATTTAGTGAGTGTTTTTTTGTGCATATAGCATTTTTTATTTTTGCATAAGAAAACTTTAAGTTGAAACTATTGTTTGAGAATTAGAAGTTTTCAAGTGAAAAAAATAATGATTTACTCCTTACCTTCTTATTTTAGTACTTTACAAAAATTTTTGCGTTATAAAATTTAAGTTTAATTATCAAATAAGTTTCTATAATCTCAACAAATTTATAATAAAAATATTATATACACAAAAAATAATTACATCAAATATTTAAGAATATTTCATAATTCTTTTTAACAAAAAATAGTTAATAGTTAACAATAACTTAATTGAATTTTTTATCTGACATAAGCATTTAATTATAAATTGTTAAAGACTTAATTAAAATATTTGTAAAACTAAAAAATAGAGCTTATTTAAACCTAAAATTTAGTAAAAATACTATTTGCATAAAAAAATTAAGCACTATAAATCAGTTTCATATATTTGTATATTTACATGTTGTGTTGTTTTTTTTAATCAAAGATAGAAATTTAATTTATTGAATGAAAATTAAGAGTTTGGATCAACGATGGACTACCGTATAAGGAAAAAACTTTATGAATGAGAATTGTGCAGTTTTCGAAAACATCATCTTTTTTTTTTGTCCAATGCCTAGCCGAGTTGCTGCTTCCAAAATCCGTTGATGGCTTAGATCTTCTCTTTCAAAAATATGTTTGTTCCTTGCTATCCACAGTTGCTACATAAGGTAAGCTACGAAATGGGTCTTTTCCCTCCTTTTTCTACTTAGTTTCAAGTCTTTGATGAGCTTCAACCACTATTTTTGCATCTCTGCTGCATCTGAAGGATATCAGGTTCAACACGAGAAGAAGAAAAGGAGAAGAGAATATGCAGCGTGGAGAGAGAGAGAGAGATTCTAAATTGGTAAAGTGTGAGAGTTCAACTAAACAATGATTAACTCTAGCTACTTATAGCAAGAAAGTGCCAGCTGTCACACTATAAATTACACAAACTAAACTAACTAATTCTGTTAACAATCACAAAACTAATCACAAGCTAACTAACAACAATGCTAATAATCACAAACTAACAAACTATCAACATCATTAACCAATTCTGTTAATCACAATACTAGCCCTAACCAATTTTGTTTAGTTAGTTTACTCTGTTATGACCCCTACTGCTCAGCTTCTCTTCTAGTGTTCCAGTCTTGTTTCCTTTTATTTCTAACTTGATATTATAACCCCTGATGTTGATTTGTACTGCCTTTGCTATCACAGATTGAAAATGTGCATTTGGTTCTTTATCATGACTATTGCTGCCTACACCTTTTGAAGTTTCAGAATTCTCTGATTCTCCTTTGTGATCTCCTCTGCTGAGCTTGTTTGTGCCACTATCACCACTATACTTCTTCAAATCTTCAACCAGTAGTCTAGATCTGAACTCCAGAAACGTAGCACTTGATAATGACTTTGTCAACACATCAACTAGCTGGAAAGTTCCAGGGACATGACTCACTTGAATAATCTTCTTAGTGACATAATCGTGGACAAAATAAAGATCAGTCTCAAAATGTTTTGACTTTGAATATAGAATTAGATTTGCAGCCAACAATACAGCACTCAAATTATCACAATAAACTAATGGAGCTATTGAAAGTGTAGCTCCTATTTCAATCATAAAATTCTTTATCCAAAGTAGCTCAGCCACTAAGTCAGCCATAGCCCTGCACTCTGCTTCAGTACCGGACCAGGCAACAACACCTTGCTTCTTTGAACTCCACGAAATTAGATTACTCCCAAGAAAAACATAGAAGCTGCTAGCCGCTAGTGGATGTCCTATCATCTAGGTCTCCTCCCCAGTCAGAATCACTATAGGCTTTAACTTGCTGAACATTCATTTTGTACAAGTGTAGACCAAAACCGAGTGTCCCCTGCACATATCTTAGCACCCTTTTGATTAGCTTCCAGTCTTCATTTAACAGATTTTGCATAAACTATAAGACCTTACCTACACAATAAGCTAACTCCAGACGAGTGACAGTGAGATATTGTAAACTGCTCACCACTGATCTATAAAGTTTAGTGTCCTTGAATGTTGAACCTCCAAAGGAAGAAAACTTAATCGAGGAGGGTAGAGGTGTAGGACAAGGCTTGTAGTGCTCCATATCGAATTTCTTAAGCAGGTTATTGGCATATTTTTCTTGTGACAATACCAGATCACCACTAGCAGTCTTAGTAACCTGAACCCCAATAAAATAATGAAGTTCACCCATATATTTTAAAGCAAATTTGACATTTAGTTGTTGAATCACTAGGAAAATTACATCATCAGAGTCTCCAGTGATGATTATATCATCGACATATACCAGAACAAACAATGAAGAGCCATTTTTGAACCTGTTAAAGACAGAGACATCGGACTTCGTTGCATTGAACCCAAGGTGCTGTAGAGCTGTGGACAGCTTATAATACTAGGCTCTTGGTGCCTGCTTCGAACCATAAAGGGACTTGGTGAACTTACACATTAAACTGCCATCACCAACTTCATAACCCTTCAGCTACTTCATGTATATATCCTTAGCCAGGTCACCATGCAGAAATGCATTATTGACATCAAGCTATTTAATTTTCTAATTTATGGACAATGCCAATGTGAGCACAGATCGAATTGAAGTAGGTTTTATCACTGGACTGTACATTTCTATAAAATTAAAGTCTGGTCTCTGAGAGAAATCTTGAACCATGAAATGAGCCTTATACTTTTGTAAGCTACCATTCAAGTTATATTTAACCTGAAAGACCCATCTACTACCCAATGCTTCTCTGTCCTGAGGAAGGAGAACCCGTTTCCAAGTTTGGTTTTGCATGAGGGCATTGTATTCTGCATCTATTGTAGCCTTCCACTCAGGCATGGACAAGGAAGCTCAGACTGTCCTTGGTTCAACACTAATAAGGAAGGATCTGGGCTTAAGAACTCCACTTTTGCTTCTTGTGGTCATAGGATGAACATTTGAAATGAGTGGTGCTGGGATTGAGGGATCATCAGCAAAGGGAATCAGAATTTCAAGGTCTGAAATAGGAACAGGTATTGGTGTTGCAGATAGAGCCAAAAGGTGCTGTGGAAAGAAAATTATTACTGGTGAGGTTGTTGTTGTTGGAGGCTGGGTTTGAGAGAGGTGAGGTTGAAGAAGCTCTTGTTTGTACTTGTGACTAGGAGCTGGTGTTGGACACAATAGGGTTAAATGGAGGTGTGAGTATTGGAGTTAGAGTTTGGAGAGGGGATCTATTTGCAATGTTACAAGAATTGTGTGAGGGTTGAGCAAGGTTTAAGTTTAGTAAAGGAATGACTGGAGGTGAATAAGGATTAGAGGTTGAACTAGAATCAACTACCAAAGGAGGTGCATAACCAGTTTTGAAAGGGAAATACTGCTCATCAAATACCATATTACTAGTGATCACAACTTTATCTTGTGTAGTGAGGCACTTGTAACCTTTGTGTACTACACTGTAACCCAGAAAAGTTCATGGAGATGATCTGAATCCCAATTTGTGCCTATTGTATGGCTTCAAATGTGAAAAACACAAACACCCAAAAATTATTAGGCTTGTGTAACCAAACTCCTTTTCAAATAGCTTCTCAAATGGCGACTGACCTTGCAAAACCTGGGTTGGCAATCTGTTTATGAGATGCACTGCTGTCATAAAGGCATTTTCCCAATATTTAATTGGCATTCCAGCTCTTGCTAACATTGTTAAACCCTTCTCCACTATGTGCATGTGCTTTCTCTCGACACTGCCATTTCGCTGATGCTCATGCGGACAGGAACATCTATGTAGAATACCCTGCACTTGTAAATCCCTGGCTAAGCTCACATACTCAGCAACATTGTCAGACTAAAGCATCTTAATTTTAGAATTTAATTGTAACTCAACCATTTGTTGAAAATATTTAAAAATTGATTTGATTCGATATCGAGTTTTGATGAGATAGAACCAAGTGTATTTATTGCAAGCATCAATAAAGACAACAAAGTAAAAATGTTCATTTAAATCTGGAACAGGAGTAGGGCTCCAAATGTCTGTAGATACTAACTGCAGTGAAGCAGTGTACAAAGAATTTGAAGGGGGATAAGGAAGACTATAGGACTTTCCAATATAGAAGATGCACATGGGTTTTTATTCAAAGAAGAAACAATATTACAAGACTTTAAAATAGAAGAAACAACACTATTTGCGGCATGACCCAATCTGTATTGCGACAAATGAAACTGGTCAATAGTGGACACGATTGAAACAAAAGTAGCTGATTTATTTGATAGAGTGAAGTTGAGAAACTTGTACATTCCTCTTTCAACTTTTCCATGTATGGCAATTTCTTTAGTTCCCTGAGAGTTCACACAACAACCATTAGAGTGAAATTCAAAAAAGACACTGTTGTTACAACATAAGTTATACACACTAAGTAAATTCTTTGTGATATCAGGCACGTGTAGCAACTTATGCAACAAGAATTCTCTATTACTCAAATAAGCTTTAAAGTAAGAATTTCCAACAAGGTTGATGTACAAACTTGATCTGTTTCTCACAATTACTTAATCTGCACCTTCATACTTTTCTCTCTCAATCAGATTTTGCTTATCAGAAGTCATGTGGTGTATAGCACCCGAATCTGGATACCAACTCTGATCTTACAATGTTGTAGGTGTAGCCAATACATTGCTCATATTTGCTTGTGAACTTTGCAGATTTTTGTGAGTTTAAGCCTTCATATTGAGCTCTGGAACCTTCTGGCCTTTCATACCTATACCAGAAAGTCTTTGCAGTATGCCCTAGCTTATTACACACTTGACAAACAGGTCTGGTACCATTAGTCATCCTTGAACCACTGTAATGCTGCCTTTCACCAAATCTGGAGCCATCACCACTTTCAAACCTTGAGTCATACCTTGAATCATTATAGAACTAAGTTCTAAACCAGGAGCTGTTACCACCAAATTGTCCATTCTCTTCAAACCTGGAACTGTTTCCACCAAACTGTCCATTCTCGTTATAGAAATTTCGACCACCTTTGATGATCTTGCCACCACCTCTACTCCTGTAGTCTCCTCCGAAACTGCCTCTTATGTTATAGTTTTGAGAATATCCTGGTGCACTTTGTGCCACATTTGCTTGTATAAATGATTCTGGTTTTCTTATCCTTTCTAACATACTCTTATGAGTCAATAACAAAGCCTCTAATTCTCCCACTGAAATACTCACTAGTCTTGCCATAACTGAAGTAATTACAAATCTATATTCTTCAGTTAACCCATTCAACAAAGCATTAACATGATCACTTTCATGCATCGGTTCTCCTACTGAAGCTAGAGCATCAATTATTCCTTTTAAGGATAACACATACTCATTTACAAATCTTATGTTTCAGTTGCATTATTCTTAGCTCGAATGTGTGAAGAAAAATGATCATCTAATCTTTTTCAAATCTCATATGAATAGATATATCCTACTATTCAAGTCGTGAAGGGCTTGGTCATCAAAGCAAGCCAAGATTTGAGCAACGCATCTAGTCTCTTCCAAGCAGCAAATTCTGGTGTCACTTGTTCCGATCCGTCAAACCTAAGAAGAATTCCCTCTCCTGTGATATAATGAAGCAAATTGTAACAGTCAATCGTTGATTCGGCCTAGTCTTTTCACTGTAAGAAGTTGTCATCATCGAGTTTCTTAGAAATTGAGAAGAAGTGAAATTCTTTAGAGCTGTGCTTGATTGATTCACTAAGTTTTCAGCTTGTGTATCGTATTTGCCATTGAATTAAATAGAGAGAGCTTTGATACCATGAAGGATGTCAGGCTCAACACGAGAAGAAGAAAACGGAAAAAGAATATGCAGTGTGAAAAGAGAGTGAAAACAAAGAGAGAGAGAACTTCTTCTTCTTCTAAATTGGTAAAGTGAGATTTCAACTAAATAGTGATTAACTCTGGCTACTTATAGCAAGAGAGTGCCAGTTGTCACACTATAAATCACACAAACTAAACTAACTAATTTTTTTAACAATCACAAAACTAATCACAAGCTAACTAACAACAATGCTAACAATCACAAACTAACTAACTATCAGCATCATTAACTAATTCTGTTAACAACAACACTAGCACTAACCAAACTAACCAATTATGTTTAGTTAGTTTACTCTGTCAGCATCATCAGTCACAGTGAAGGTTATCATGCCGGAGTTCTACCACGTCATCATTGCTTGTGCGTAGCTCAATAAATAGTGCCATAGTTATTTCTCCTTATTGGCCAAATCTCAAACAAATTGAGGAAACTGCAGGTAACATCTCATGTAGTCTCCTTCTTATTGGTAACTGATTATGAAATACTCTCCATAGAAAAACTTTGATCTTTGCCTCTTTGGTGGGTATTTTAAGTCCCATAAGGAAGACCAATGTCTCTTCGACTTGCATTGTTTAAAGTAATTCTAACTGTAGATGGTGAAATTCGTGGGCAACCTTGTAACCCAAAGCAATAGTGTACGAACCCTTCTTCTCGAGTGATCGGGTAGGTCTGTCTTCCCATTCAATGATTTTTGTTTGTAAAATTGCATGTGCAATTTCTTGGATGAATTATGTTATCACTACTTGATGATTCCATTCTTTGTGATCTATCATTAGCTATTCAACCTATTTTACTTTTTGTGCATTGTTTGTGTGAATAATTGTGGCCAATGACGGATAATTTTCAATCCAAGCATCTATCAACACCTTCATTAAATTCCTTCTCCTTATCCTCCAAACAAGCCCTTTTTTAATCACTTTTCTTTCTTCTAGCAAACTCCTCCACCAAAAGGAGGTTATTACCTGATTTAGCCCTTAAAAAGTTTGAATATCTGAAGTATTTGTTTTTGTGTACTCTGTAAATTAAAGAATTAGGCTTGTTCAACAACCTAAAACCCTATTTTCTGAGCGTAGCCATATTGAATGCTCTGAGGTTCTTAAAATTTAAACCACCGAGGCTTTGGTCAACAAATAACAACTCATTTCACCCAGTGCATCTTTCTCTCCTATCCCCTCTATCCCTACCAAAACTGCATAATCATTTTATGGATTTCATCCATTAAAGTCTTTGGGAGCTTAAAACAACTCAATGTATAAATAGAAATAAGAATTGTTTCTAATGTTAAAGTTTCTTGGAAACTCTATCCTTAATATAGTTAAAAGTATTCTTCTTGGACTTGTGAACAATAAAGAGGAGACCCAAATATATGTCATGTTCCCTACATGGGGGACTTGTGAAACATTCACCAACTGATTCCTTATGTCTTCGGTGTGTTATTATAGCTAAAACACACTAATGACTTACTTAATGACTTGGTCACTAACGTTGTAATAGAAATGTAACACATTTACCAGATACTGGAAATCCTCTTTTATAGTTCTACTAAATAAAATTGAGTTCGCAAAGAATAGGTGACTAATAGCTGGGTATCTGTAATTAAGTCTCAAGCCAACAATTTCTTGTCCCTCTAAAAGTAGCTTATAAAAATACGCTCTAGGTTAAAAGTTGGCCAGAATAAATTGTCCTAGTTTTATAATACTACTGATATATAAAATACCAATTTTATGATATATATTATATAGTGTCTAACTTTTGCTTAATTTATTTTTTATAATAAATTTTAAATATTTAAAAATAATTTATTTTTATATTTTATAATAAAATATTAAATTTGATTTTTTATAAATTAGATATCACCTTAATAGTATTAAGTATTTTTTATATATGATGTTGATTAAAAAAAAAGATATATTACAGAATTTTGTAAATTAAAATTTAACTAAAATCTGCGATATGTATTGGACTATTTTTTATTGGCTCTTACTAATAAATAGCTCATTCTAATAATTAATAAAAACAATGCTATTATACTAACTCAGTAGCATATATTAGTAATTAAAATAGTCCATCTCCCAACAAAATTTCAATTGATATCTAATGATTAATTTCCTATTCCATCAAATTCAAACTATCACAGCAGGGTTGCGAGTGCACACTTTTCTCCCCTAGGGGCTCCCACTTACAACATTATAAACTTGATGTGGTTAAAGCTCCAAATTTAAAATTTGTCTATTTTTGTTGAATTGTGTCAAAAATTGACATAGACAGAAAAATCAAATATCTATCCTTTAATTGATAGATTAATTCGTTTTATTTTTAATTTTTTCTGTGACAGCAGCAACAATTGAATGGGTTTTTTCTACTATAAAAATTATTAAAATAAAGCTTTAAAATACGATGGAAGATGAATTTTTAGCAGATTATATAATTGTATATATTGCAAAGGAGATTGCTTCAAAATTTACTTCATAGATGATAATTGATGATTTTAGTTCCATAAAACATCGTCGAGCAAATTTAAAAAATACAAAAATCTTAAAGTATGTAGTTAAATATTGACTTTTATATAATATAATTATTCTTTTGATATATATGCTATGAATTATATTTTAATAATTTTTGTTATATTATATTTTAATTTATTTTATATTTAATTGGTGCCTCTTATGAAATTTCTGATGCGCCACTGATTGTACCAGTACATTGTATTTTTCTTTTTGTAAGGAGGAAGGAAATGGAGATGGGACACAAAGAGTTTCCTTTGACAAAAATAGGGTGAGAAAGAAGAGTTTAGGCTCGAGGACGGGGATCGGGAATCAAAGAGGAATCCCTTGCCCCTGCCCAAGTGACATCCTATAAGGTAAATTGCTCCCAGAGACTGGAGAGAAGTGTTTCACTGAATAATAATACCATATACTATTGATTAATTAATTAGAAAGGGAGAGACTCTTGAATATAAGAGGAGCTCATAACAAAAAGAAAGGAGTGACTAAGTTGTTGTTGTAACCGAATAACAACACTAAAAATAGAAGAATAGATTCGTTACAAATTGGTAATATACCCAGAATATTCCATCTACAAAGCTCACAACAATATACTTACTCTAATAGAGTGGCAAAGATGAATAACTCGGAGGAAACACAGAGATATAGAAAAACTGATTCATTAAACACGACCTGGCAAAAACTTCTAAGAATTTACAATTTTCCTTTCGATAAACAGAAGCATAAGCCATTTGTATTATGAAGATCACATTTATGATATTTACGTTCTTAGTACTCTGCTATTGATGGGTATAAGGAACTGTCTGTAACTACCTCATGCCCAAAAAAACATAACAAAAATGCTCTAAGAATTACAGAAGAATTTCTAACCCGTGATCACTCTAAAAGGCTGTTAATTGGGAAGATAATTTATGAATACATGTTCAAATTTGGTGAAGGTACCACACTGATTTGGTAAAGTAAATTGCTCTTAGAGAGAAGAAGAAGGTTTCATTGAGTAACACCTCATATTATTGATTCGTTCAACTAACTACAAATAGAGAGTCACCTTTAATATAAGAGGTGCTCAAAACAGAAAGAGAGGAGTAACTAGAACAGTTATTGTAACAAAAAAATTACAAGTCTAAAATGAGAACAACAAGCAATTATACTTCGTTACTTTCTACTACGACAACAAGTACTCCGTTGTTATGGAGATTGGAATCTCCTTCAAAGATTATTGTCAAATGTTCTTCTCTGGTTGCATGTTCTCAAATTGACTCTATTTCATGATCATGCTCTGATATTTGCTCCATCTCAATTTCCTTATCCTCTTCGGTAACGTCTGGCCCTGGGCTAGTTGCCGAATTTGGCTCACCATTTGCTTCTTCAAAGTTTGATTCTAGACCTTCAACCAATATTTGCTCCATCATTGTTTCTTCTTCTTCTTCTTCGTCATCTGGAAATTCATTATCGTGCACAAACTTGTAATAATAAACTAAAAAACCGAGAAGAAACACAATATTGAGTATTGCTAACATGAGAAAATATCTGTCCAAATGGCGGCTGGCGGTGTTTGATTCATAAAGCCACCTGTCGAAAATCAAGAACCATGGTATGCTCAAGAGTTTTCCTATACCATTCACCAGATTACTGAATGGCTCAGCAAAGTTCCTCACAGATTCCGATGCATAGTTCTCGAATAACTTGGATAGACCATCTTCAACAAGCGCTTCCGCCATTCCTAACAACAGAAATTGTGGAATCAAGGCCTTTGTAGTCATAATTCCTGTCGAATACAGTATATGTCTTTCCACTCTCCATGCGAAGACACAACAAATCGCAGCAAGAAACATTCCAATACCAATCTTCACGGTAGTTGAATCTATTATTTTTCTCTTGGCTCCAAATTTGATGATGATCTTGTTGATCTTCTTAGCCACATTAGCTTTTTCCACTAGCCGGAAAAACATTGGTATTACCATGTCAGTCATGGTGGTCTCGAGTAAGAAGAGAGATGAAATGTCAATATGCATGACACTTTTCAAACTGCTCGCTTGTGAAACAAAAAAACTGTTCCCAGAAGCCGCAACAAAACTGTAAGGGAATAAGCAAAACCCCCAACAGAGCAACAAAACAGTGCTCTTGGCTTCTCTCACTTGCTTAACTGTGCACAGCTCCCCTTTCGTCTCTTGCATATGGGGACTGACATCATGATTTTCAGTTTGTTTCTTGTCAATTATAGCTGCTTTTTCCAACCATCCAAACCCCCAAGGTACTCGCGGTAACAACCTTACAACCCCACCCTGGCCATGGTTATCCTCATAGAGATGTCCCTGCTTATAATTCTTCCAGTAGTATCCACGTTCTGAGGTTAAATATTCCAAAGTCCTTTTCCTATAAGCTGCTTTGCACACTCTACAAAACTTGCCAACATTGCTTTTTTCCACAAGCAAATCTTCATGTTTGTACCATGCATATCCAAAGTAGAACAACATATAGCTCCCTACCATGAATAGTGACACAAATATGATGCCGTGCCACGAATAATTATCATCAACAACTTCAGAGAAAATAATGACTGCGACAAACGAAAATAAAAATACAGAGATCTTCCACAGTGAAAAGGTATGGTCTTGCCTTGCATTGTTGTTTGTGCATTGTTGTCCTAATTCTTCTTTTTTAGCTCTCGCTATCTCCTCCAATTGAGAGTCAAAAAAATCTTTGCACAAACATCTACCGGCGACGTTTCCCATTGTAATAAGAACAATTGCTACATAGACCATATAATATTCGAAGTATTCACGATCTGAAATTGAAGATATCCAGAACAACATTGAACCCTGCAAAAACAATGTAGATAATAGATACCAACAAATTGGATATATAAATACAAGAGTACTAGGAGGCCAACAAATTTTGTGATTTGTAGCTATCAATTAATCATTACTAATATTTTTAATGTAAGAGATTAAGTCCAATGATGTGAAATTTACTTATTTTTCTTTTACTGGTTACCTTTGTTCATTGTGTAAATATCTAAGTGATTTAATCGGTTCATTTGAAGATAATTAAAATCTAAGAGATATTTCCTATAAATCTTTTGTTTTAGAAACTATAAAGTAACCTTCAAAAAACAGTTCTTATTCAGTTATTTCAATTATATAAAAGGAATAAGTTATAAAATTACATTTTCAGAATCTGAGGAGGAAAAAAATAGAGACTATCTTAATTATAACTTATCATATGATATGATCACCAGTTTTGTACAATTATTATATGAAAATTTAATTACTGTTTACATAGTCTAACTTTAAATGTAATTTCAATATCCTTATCTTCTTTAATTTATTTGAATAATAGTTTAAAGAGCTAATTTATAAGGAAAACTCACTAAAAATTAAACGATATTAAACTATTATTTATTTTATAATATACCGTATTTAGTTTGATATACATGTGGGGAACTAAATTAGTAAATAGTACTAATATTTTTACTCGTAATAATATTACGGGAATATAAATATTTTAAAACTATGTCAGTTTTGTCAAGACATTATAGATTATGGCACAAAAAATTTATAAAATCAAATTATTTTTATAAAAAGGTTGTAGGAGACAAAAATTTTCATCGGTTAAGAAGACCAGACTCTCTATAGATAAAAAGATGAAATAATAAGATTTTTAGTTATTACTTTTATGTGAAAAAGCTTAATTTTTTATTAAAAATTAATTTTAACATTCATTTTTTAAAACTTGAAAGAATTTAATGTTTATAATTTTATATTTGATTAGGTGTTAAGTCTTTTGCACAAATAAAAATAATTAATTTTCATTCTTATTATTAAAAAATTCTCTCTATAAAAGTATAAATTTTAATTTTAATTTTATTTAAATACAATTAGAGAATATCATGTTACACATTTTAATACTCAAATTTGTAATTAGTCATTGATAATAATATATAAGAAAGATATAGTGGGTGAAGGAATAAGAGAGAGATAGAGAGAGGGAGAGGGAGGAGAGAAGAACTTTTTAATTTTAGAGAAAAAGATTTAATTTCAATTGTAATGAGGAAATGATATATGACATATTTTGATTATAAAATTAGTAATATGTAATAGATAATAAATATAAATAATCAAT